>NC_090395.1:15080829-15403329 GCF_036365525.1 Heterodontus francisci
TAATCTATATTAATAAAGAGTCAGTGCTGGCCATCAACTGTTTACAATCTATATTAATAAATAATCAGTGCTGGACCATCAACTGTTTACAATCTATATTAATAAAGAGTCAGTGCTGGGCCATCAACTGTTTACAATCTATATTAATAAAGAGTCAGTGCTGGGCCATCAACTGTTTACAATCTATATTAATAAAGAGTCAGTGCTGGGCCATCAACTGTTTACAATCTATATTAATAAAGAGTCAGTGCTGGACCATCAACTGTTTACAATCTATATTAATAAATAATCAGTGCTGGACCATCAACTGTTTACAATCTATATTAATAAAGAGTCAGTGCTGGGCCATCAACTGTTTACAATCTATATTAATAAAGAGTCAGTGCTGGGCCATCAACTGTTTACAATCTATATTAATAAATAAGTCAGTGCTGGACCATCAACTGTTTACAATCTATATTAATAAAGAGTCAGTGCTGGGCCATCAACTGTTTACAATCTATATTAATAAATAATCAGTGCTGGACCATCAACTGTTTACAATCTATATTAATAAAGAGTCAGTGCTGGGCCATCAACTGTTTACAATCTATATTAATAAATAATCAGTGCTGGACCATCAACTGTTTACAATCTATATTAATAAATAATCAGTGCTGGACCATCAACTGTTTACAATCTATATTAATAAAGAGTCAGTGCTGGGCCATCAACTGTTTACAATCTATATTAATAAAGAGTCAGTGCTGGACCATCAACTGTTTACAATCTATATTAATAAATAATCAGTGCTGGACCATCAACTGTTTACAATCTATATTAATAAAGAGTCAGTGCTGGGCCATCAACTGTTTACAATCTATATTAATAAAGAGTCAGTGCTGGACCATCAACTGTTTACAATCTATATTAATAAATAATCAGTGCTGGGCCATCAACTGTTTACAATCTATATTAATAAAGAGTCAGTGCTGGGCCATCAACTGTTTACAATCTATATTAATAAAGAGTCAGTGCTGGGCCATCAACTGTTTACAATCTATATTAATAAAGAGTCAGTGCTGGGTCATCAACTGTTTACAATCTATATTAATGAAGAGTCAGTGCTGGGCCATCAACTGTTTACAATCTATATTAATAAAGAGTCAGTGCTGGGCCATCAACTGTTTACAATCTATATTAATAAATAATCAGTGCTGGACCATCAACTGTTTACAATCTATATTAATAAAGAGTCAGTGCTGGGCCATCAACTGTTTACAATCTATATTAATAAAGAGTCAGTGCTGGGCCATCAACTGTTTACAATCTATATTAATAAAGAGTCAGTGCTGGGCCATCAACTGTTTACAATCTATATTAATAAAGAGTCAGTGCTGGGCCATCAACTGTTTACAATCTATATTAATAAATAATCAGTGCTGGACCATCAACTGTTTACAATCTATATTAATAAAGAGTCAGTGCTGGGCCATCAACTGTTTACAATCAATATTAATAAAGAGTCAGTGCTGGCCATCAACTGTTTACAATCTATATTAATAAAGAGTCAGTGCTTGGCCATCAACTGTTTACAATCTATATTAATAAATAATCAGTGCTGGGCCATCAGCTGTTTACAATCTATATTAATAAATAATCAGTGCTGGACCATCAACTGTTTACAATCTATATTAATAAAGAGTCAGTGCTGGGCCATCAACTGTTTACAATCTATATTAATAAATAATCAGTGCTGGACCATCAACTGTTTACAATCTATATTACTAAAGAGTCAGTGCTGGGCCATCAACTGTTTACAATCTATATTAATAGATAATCAGTGCTGGACCATCAACTGTTTACAATCTATATTAATAAAGAGTCAGTGCTGGACCATCAACTGTTTACAATCTATATTAATAAAGAGTCAGTGCTGGGCCATCAACTGTTTACAATCTATATTAATAAAGAGTCAGTGCTGGGCCATCAACGGTTTACAATCTATATTAATAAATAATCAGTGCTGGGCCATCAACTGTTTACAATCTATATTAATAAAGAGTCAGTGCTGGACCATCAACTGTTTACAATCTATATTAATAAAGAGTCAGTGCTGGACCATCAACTGTTTACAATCTATATTAATAAAGAGTCAGTGCTGGGCCATCAACTGTTTACAATCTATATTAATAAATAATCAGTGCTGGGCCATCAACTGTTTACAATCTATATTAATAAAGAGTCAGTGCTGGACCATCAACTGTTTACAATCTATATTAATAAATAATCAGTGCTGGGCCATCAACTGTTTACAATCTATATTAATAAAGAGTCAGTGCTGGGCCATCAACTGTTTACAATCTATATTAATAAAGAGTCAGTGCTGGGCCATCAACTGTTTACAATCTATATTAATAAAGAGTCAGTGCTGGGCCATCAACTGTTTACAATCTATATTAATAAAGAGTCAGTGCTGGGCCATCAACTGTTTACAATATATATTAATAAAGAGTCAGTGCTGGGCCATCAACTGTTTACAATCTATATTAATAAAGAGTCAGTGCTGGGCCATCAACTGTTTACAATCTATATTAATAAAGAGTCAGTGCTGGGCCATCAACTGTTTACAATCTATATTAATAAAGAGTCAGTGCTGGGCCATCAACTGTTTACAATCTATATTAATAAAGAGTCAGTGCTGGGCCATCAACTGTTTACAATCTATATTAATAAAGAGTCAGTGCTGGGCCATCAACTGTTTACAATCTATATTAATAAATAATCAGTGCTGGACCATCAACTGTTTACAATCTATATTAATAAAGAGTCAGTGCTGGGCCATCAACTGTTTACAATCTATATTAATAAAGAGTCAGTGCTGGGCCATCAACTGTTTACAATCTATATTAATAAAGAGTCAGTGCTGGGCCATCAACTGTTTACAATCTATATTAATAAAGAGTCAGTGCTGGACCATCAACTGTTTACAATCTATATTAATAAATAATCAGTGCTGGACCATCAACTGTTTACAATCTATATTAATAAAGAGTCAGTGCTGGGCCATCAACTGTTTACAATCTATATTAATAAAGAGTCAGTGCTGGGCCATCAGCTGTTTACAATCTATATTAATAAATAATCAGTGCTGGACCATCAACTGTTTACAATCTATATTAATAAAGAGTCAGTGCTGGGCCATCAACTGTTTACAATCTATATTAATAAATAATCAGTGCTGGACCATCAACTGTTTACAATCTATATTAATAAAGAGTCAGTGCTGGACCATCAACTGTTTACAATCTATATTAATAAAGAGTCAGTGCTGGGCCATCAACTATTTACAATCTATATTAATAAAGAGTCAGTGCTGGACCATCAACTGTTTACAATCTATATTAATAAAGAGTCAGTGCTGGACCATCAACTGTTTACAATCTATATTAATAAAGAGTCAGTGCTGGACCATCAACTGTTTACAATCTATATTAATAAATAATCAGTGCTGGGCCATCAACTGTTTACAATCTATATTAATAAATAATCAGTGCTGGACCATCAACTGTTTACAATCTATATTAATAAATAATCAGTGCTGGACCATCAACTGTTTACAATCTATATTAATAAAGAGTCAGTGCTGGGCCATCAACTGTTTACAATCTATATTAATAAAGAGTCAGTGCTGGACCATCAACTGTTTACAATCTATATTAATAAATAATCAGTGCTGGACCATCAACTGTTTACAATCTATATTAATAAAGAGTCAGTGCTGGGCCATCAACTGTTTACAATCTATATTAATAAAGAGTCAGTGCTGGACCATCAACTGTTTACAATCTATATTAATAAATAATCAGTGCTGGGCCATCAACTGTTTACAATCTATATTAATAAAGAGTCAGTGCTGGGCCATCAACTGTTTACAATCTATATTAATAAAGAGTCAGTGCTGGGCCATCAACTGTTTACAATCTATATTAATAAAGAGTCAGTGCTGGGCCATCAACTGTTTACAATCGATATTAATAAAGAGTCAGTGCTGGGCCATCAACTGTTTACAATCTATATTAATAAAGAGTCAGTGCTGGGCCATCAACTGTTTACAATCTATATTAATAAATAATCAGTGCTGGACCATCAACTGTTTACAATCTATATTAATAAAGAGTCAGTGCTGGGCCATCAACTGTTTACAATCTATATTAATAAAGAGTCAGTGCTGGGCCATCAACTGTTTACAATCTATATTAATAAAGAGTCAGTGCTGGGCCATCAACTGTTTACAATCTATATTAATAAAGAGTCAGTGCTGGGCCATCA
This sequence comes from Heterodontus francisci, assembly GCF_036365525.1. NCBI lineage: Eukaryota > Metazoa > Chordata > Chondrichthyes > Heterodontiformes > Heterodontidae > Heterodontus > Heterodontus francisci. Next base: position 15,085,141 of record NC_090395.1, read on the forward strand.
ACTGTTTACAATCTATATTATTAAATAATCAGTGCTGGACCATCAACTGTTTACAATCTATATTAATAAAGAGTCAGTGCTGGGCCATCAACTGTTTACAATCAATATTAATAAAGAGTCAGTGCTGGGCCATCAACTGTTTACAATCTATATTAATAAAGAGTCAGTGCTTGGCCATCAACTGTTTACAATCTATATTAATAAATAATCAGTGCTGGGCCATCAGCTGTTTACAATCTATATTAATAAATAATCAGTGCTGGACCATCAACTGTTTACAATCTATATTAATAAAGAGTCAGTGCTGGGCCATCAACTGTTTACAATCTATATTAATAAATAATCAGTGCTGGACCATCAACTGTTTACAATCTATATTACTAAAGAGTCAGTGCTGGGCCATCAACTGTTTACAATCTATATTAATAGATAATCAGTGCTGGACCATCAACTGTTTACAATCTATATTAATAAAGAGTCAGTGCTGGGCCATCAACTGTTTACAATCTATATTAATAAATAGATCAGTGCTGGACCATCAACTGTTTACAATCTATATTAATAAAGAGTCAGTGCTGGGCCATCAACTGTTTACAATCTATATTAATAAAGAGTCAGTGCTGGACCATCAACTGTTTACAATCTATGTTAATAAATAATCAGTGCTGGACCATCAACTGTTTACAATCTATATTAATAAAGAGTCAGTGCTGGGCCATCAACTGTTTACAATCTATATTAATAAATAATCAGTGCTGGACCATCAACTGTTTACAATCTATATTAATAAAGAGTCAGTGCTGGGCCATCAACTGTTTACAATCAATATTAATAAAGAGTCAGTGCTGGGCCATCAACTGTTTACAATCTATATTAATAAAGAGTCAGTGCTTGGCCATCAACTGTTTACAATCTATATTAATAAATAATCAGTGCTGGGCCATCAGCTGTTTACAATCTATATTAATAAATAATCAGTGCTGGACCATCAACTGTTTACAATCTATATTAATAAAGAGTCAGTGCTGGGCCATCAACTGTTTACAATCTATATTAATAAATAATCAGTGCTGGACCATCAACTGTTTACAATCTATATTACTAAAGAGTCAGTGCTGGGCCATCAACTGTTTACAATCTATATTAATAGATAATCAGTGCTGGACCATCAACTGTTTACAATCTATATTAATAAAGAGTCAGTGCTGGGCCATCAACTGTTTACAATCTATATTAATAAATAATCAGTGCTGGACCATCAACTGTTTACAATCTATATTAATAAAGAGTCAGTGCTGGGCCATCAACTGTTTACAATCTATATTAATAAAGAGTCAGTGCTGGACCATCAACTGTTTACAATCTATGTTAATAAATAATCAGTGCTGGACCATCAACTGTTTACAATCTATATTAATAAAGAGTCAGTGCTGGGCCATCAACTGTTTACAATCTATATTAATAAATAATCAGTGCTGGACCATCAACTGTTTACAATCTATATTAATAAAGAGTCAGTGCTGGGCCATCAACTGTTTACAATCTATATTAATAAAGAGTCAGTGCTGGACCATCAACTGTTTACAATCTATATTAATAAATAATCAGTGCTGGACCATCAACTGTTTACAATCTATATTAATAAAGAGTCAGTGCTGGGCCATCAACTGTTTACAATCTATATTAATAAATAATCAGTGCTGGACCATCAACTGTTTACAATCTATATTAATAAAGAGTCAGTGCTGGACCATCAACTGTTTACAATCTATATTAATAAAGAGTCAGTGCTGGGCCATCAACTGTTTACAATCTATATTAATAAAGAGTCAGTGCTGGACCATCAACTGTTTACAATCTATATTCATAAATAATCAGTGCTGGACCATCAACTGTTTACAATCTATATTAATAAATAATCAGTGCTGGGCCATCAACTGTTTACAATCTATATTAATAAAGAGTCAGTGCTGGACCATCAACTGTTTACAATCTATATTAATAAAGAGTCAGTGCTGGACCATCAACTGTTTACAATCTATATTAATAAAGAGTCAGTGCTGGGCCATCAACTGTTTACAATCTATATTAATAAATAATCAGTGCTGGGCCATCAACTGTTTACAATCTATATTAATAAAGAGTCAGTGCTGGGCCATCAACTGTTTACAATCTATATTAATAAAGAGTCAGTGCTGGGCCATCAACTGTTTACAATCTATATTAATAAAGAGTCAGTGCTGGGCCATCAACTGTTTACAATCTATATTAATAAAGAGTCAGTGCTGGGCCATCAACTGTTTACAATCTATATTAATAAAGAGTCAGTGCTGGGCCATCAACTGTTTACAATCTATATTAATAAATAATCAGTGCTGGACCATCAACTGTTTACAATCTATATTAATAAATAATCAGTGCTGGACCATCAACTGTTTACAATCTATATTAATAAAGAGTCAGTGCTGGGCCATCAACTGTTTACAATCTATATTAATAAATAATCAGTGCTGGACCATCAACTGTTTACAATCTATATTAATAAAGAGTCAGTGCTGGACCATCAACTGTTTACAATCTATATTAATAAATAATCAGTGCTGGACCATCAACTGTTTACAATCTATATTAATAAAGAGTCAGTGCTGGGCCATCAACTGTTTACAATCTATATTAATAAAGAGTCAGTGCTGGACCATCAACTGTTTACAATCTATATTAATAAAGAGTCAGTGCTGGGCCATCAACTGTTTACAATCTATATTAATAAATAATCAGTGCTGGGCCATCAACTGTTTACAATCTATATTAATAAAGAGTCAGTGCTGGGCCATCAACTGTTTACAATCTATATTAATAAAGAGTCAGTGCTGGGCCATCAACTGTTTACAATCTATATTAATAAAGAGTCAGTGCTGGGCCATCAACTGTTTACAATCTATATTAATAAAGAGTCAGTGCTGGGCCATCAACTGTTTACAATCTATATTAATAAAGAGTCAGTGCTGGGCCATCAACTGTTTACAATCTATATTAATAAAGAGTCAGTGCTGGGCCATCAACTGTTTACAATCTATATTAATAAAGAGTCAGTGCTGGGCCATCAACTGTTTACAATCTATATTAATAAAGAGTCAGTGCTGGGCCATCAACTGTTTACAATCTATATTAATAAAGAGTCAGTGCTGGGCCATCAACTGTTTACAATCTATATTAATAAAGAGTCAGTGCTGGGCCATCAACTGTTTACAATCTATATTAATAAAGAGTCAGTGCTGGGCCATCAACTGTTTACAATCTATATTAATAAATAATCAGTGCTGGACCATCAACTGTTTACAATCTATATTAATAAAGAGTCAGTGCTGGGCCATCAACTGTTTACAATCTATATTAATAAAGAGTCAGTGCTGGGCCATCAACTGTTTACAATCTATATTAATAAAGAGTCAGTGCTGGGCCATCAACTGTTTACAATCTATATTAATAAAGAGTCAGTGCTGGGCCATCAACTGTTTACAATCTATATTAATAAATAATCAGTGCTGGACCATCAACTGTTTACAATCTATATTAATAAAGAGTCAGTGCTGGGCCATCAACTGTTTACAATCTATATTAATAAAGAGTCAGTGCTGGGCCATCAGCTGTTTACAATCTATATTAATAAATAATCAGTGCTGGACCATCAACTGTTTACAATCTATATTAATAAAGAGTCAGTGCTGGGCCATCAACTGTTTACAATCTATATTAATAAATAATCAGTGCTGGACCATCAACTGTTTACAATCTATATTAATAAAGAGTCAGTGCTGGGCCATCAACTGTTTACAATCTATATTAATAAATAATCAGTGCTGGACCATCAACTGTTTACAATCTATATTAATAAAGAGTCAGTGCTGGACCATCAACTGTTTACAATCTATATTAATAAAGAGTCAGTGCTGGGCCATCAACTGTTTACAATCTATATTAATAAATAATCAGTGCTGGACCATCAACTGTTTACAATCTATATTAATAAAGAGTCAGTGCTGGACCATCAACTGTTTACAATCTATATTAATAAATAATCAGTGCTGGACCATCAACTGTTTACAATCTATATTAATAAATTATCAGTGCTGGGCCATCAACTGTTTACAATCTATATTAATAAATAATCAGTGCTGGACCATCAACTGTTTACAATCTATATTAATAAATAATCAGTGCTGGACCATCAACTGTTTACAATCTATATTAATAAAGAGTCAGTGCTGGACCATCAACTGTTTACAATCTATATTAATAAAGAGTCAGTGCTGGACCATCAACTGTTTGCAATCTATATTAATAAATAATCAGTGCTGGACCATCAACTGTTTACAATCTATGTTAATAAATAATCAGTGCTGGACCATCAACTGTTTACAATCTATATTAATAAAGAGTCAGTGCTGGGCCATCAACTGTTTACAATCTATATTAATAAATAATCAGTGCTGGACCATCAACTGTTTACAATCTATATTAATAAAGAGTCAGTGCTGGACCATCAACTGTTTACAATCTATATTAATAAAGAGTCAGTGCTGGGCCATCAACTGTTTACAATCTATATTAATAAAGAGTCAGTGCTGGGCCATCAACTGTTTACAATCTATATTAATAAAGAGTCAGTGCTGGGCCATCAACTGTTTACAATCTATATTAATAAATAATCAGTGCTGGACCATCAACTGTTTACAATCTATATTAATAAAGAGTCAGTGCTGGGCCATCAACTGTTTACAATCTATATTAATAAATAATCAGTGCTGGACCATCAACTGTTTACAATCTATATTAATAAAGAGTCAGTGCTGGACCATCAACTGTTTACAATCTATATTAATAAAGAGTCAGTGCTGGGCCATCAACTGTTTACAATCTATATTAATAAATAATCAGTGCTGGACCATCAACTGTTTACAATCTATATTAATAAAGAGTCAGTGCTGGACCATCAACTGTTTACAATCTATATTAATAAATAATCAGTGCTGGACCATCAACTGTTTACAATCTATATTAATAAATTATCAGTGCTGGGCCATCAACTGTTTACAATCTATATTAATAAATAATCAGTGCTGGACCATCAACTGTTTACAATCTATATTAATAAATAATCAGTGCTGGACCATCAACTGTTTACAATCTATATTAATAAAGAGTCAGTGCTGGACCATCAACTGTTTACAATCTATATTAATAAAGAGTCAGTGCTGGACCATCAACTGTTTACAATCTATATTAATAAATAATCAGTGCTGGACCATCAACTGTTTACAATCTATATTAATAAAGAGTCAGTGCTGGACCATCAACTGTTTACAATCTATATTAATAAATAATCAGTGCTGGACCATCAACTGTTTACAATCTATATTAATAAATTATCAGTGCTGGGCCATCAACTGTTTACAATCTATATTAATAAATAATCAGTGCTGGACCATCAACTGTTTACAATCTATATTAATAAATAATCAGTGCTGGACCATCAACTGTTTACAATCTATATTAATAAAGAGTCAGTGCTGGACCATCAACTGTTTACAATCTATATTAATAAAGAGTCAGTGCTGGACCATCAACTGTTTGCAATCTATATTAATAAATAATCAGTGCTGGACCATCAACTGTTTACAATCTATGTTAATAAATAATCAGTGCTGGACCATCAACTGTTTACAATCTATATTAATAAAGAGTCAGTGCTGGGCCATCAACTGTTTACAATCTATATTAATAAAGAGTCAGTGCTGGACGATCAACTGTTTACAATCTATATTAATAAATAATCAGTGCTGGACCATCAACTGTTTACAATCTATATTAATAAAGAGTCAGTGCTGGGCCATCAACTGTTTACAATCTATATTAATAAAGAGTCAGTGCTGGGCCATCAACTGTTTACAATCTATATTAATAAAGAGTCAGTGCTGGGCCATCAACTGTTTACAATCTATATTAATAAAGAGTCAGTGCTGGGCCATCAACTGTTTACAATCTATATTAATAAAGAGTCAGTGCTGGGCCATCAACTGTTTACAATCTATATTAATAAAGAGTCAGTGCTGGGCCATCAACTGTTTACAATCTATATTAATAAAGAGTCAGTGCTGGGCCATCAACTGTTTACAATCTATATTAATAAAGAGTCAGTGCTGGGCCATCAACTGTTTACAATCTATATTAATAAAGAGTCAGTGCTGGGCCATCAACTGTTTACAATCTATATTAATAAAGAGTCAGTGCTGGGCCATCAACTGTTTACAATCTATATTAATAAATAATCAGTGCTGGACCATCAACTGTTTACAATCTATATTAATAAAGAGTCAGTGCTGGGCCATCAACTGTTTACAATCTATATTAATAAAGAGTCAGTGCTTGGCCATCAACTGTTTACAATCTATATTAATAAATAATCAGTGCTGGGCCATCAGCTGTTTACAATCTATATTAATAAATAATCAGTGCTGGACCATCAACTGTTTACAATCTATATTAATAAAGAGTCAGTGCTGGGCCATCAACTGTTTACAATCTATATTAATAAATAATCAGTGCTGGACCATCAACTGTTTACAATCTATATTACTAAAGAGTCAGTGCTGGGCCATCAACTGTTTACAATCTATATTAATAGATAATCAGTGCTGGACCATCAACTGTTTACAATCTATATTAATAAAGAGTCAGTGCTGGACCATCAACTGTTTACAATCTATATTAATAAAGAGTCAGTGCTGGGCCATCAACTGTTTACAATCTATATTAATAAATAATCAGTGCTGGGCCATCAACTGTTTACAATCTATATTAATAAAGAGTCAGTGCTGGGCCATCAACGGTTTACAATCTATATTAATAAATAATCAGTGCTGGGCCATCAACTGTTTACAATCTATATTAATAAAGAGTCAGTGCTGGACCATCAACTGTTTACAATCTATATTAATAAAGAGTCAGTGCTGGACCATCAACTGTTTACAATCTATATTAATAAAGAGTCAGTGCTGGGCCATCAACTGTTTACAATCTATATTAATAAATAATCAGTGCTGGGCCATCAACTGTTTACAATCTATATTAATAAAGAGTCAGTGCTGGACCATCAACTGTTTACAATCTATATTAATAAATAATCAGTGCTGGGCCATCAACTGTTTACAATCTATATTAATAAAGAGTCAGTGCTGGGCCATCAACTGTTTACAATCTATATTAATAAAGAGTCAGTGCTGGGCCATCAACTGTTTACAATCTATATTAATAAAGAGTCAGTGCTGGGCCATCAACTGTTTACAATCTATATTAATAAAGAGTCTGTGCTGGGCCATCAACTGTTTACAATATATATTAATAAAGAGTCAGTGCTGGGCCATCAACTGTTTACAATCTATATTAATAAAGAGTCAGTGCTGGGCCATCAACTGTTTACAATCTATATTAATAAAGAGTCAGTGCTGGGCCATCAACTGTTTACAATCTATATTAATAAAGAGTCAGTGCTGGGCCATCAACTGTTTACAATCTATATTAATAAAGAGTCAGTGCTGGGCCATCAACTGTTTACAATCTATATTAATAAATAATCAGTGCTGGACCATCAACTGTTTACAATCTATATTAATAAAGAGTCAGTGCTGGGCCATCAACTGTTTACAATCTATATTAATAAAGAGTCAGTGCTGGGCCATCAACTGTTTACAATCTATATTAATAAAGAGTCAGTGCTGGGCCATCAACTGTTTACAATCTATATTAATAAAGAGTCAGTGCTGGACCATCAACTGTTTACAATCTATATTAATAAATAATCAGTGCTGGACCATCAACTGTTTACAATCTATATTAATAAAGAGTCAGTGCTGGGCCATCAACTGTTTACAATCTATATTAATAAAGAGTCAGTGCTGGGCCATCAGCTGTTTACAATCTATATTAATAAATAATCAGTGCTGGACCATCAACTGTTTACAATCTATATTAATAAAGAGTCAGTGCTGGGCCATCAACTGTTTACAATCTATATTAATAAATAATCAGTGCTGGACCATCAACTGTTTACAATCTATATTAATAAAGAGTCAGTGCTGGGCCATCAACTGTTTACAATCTATATTAATAAATAATCAGTGCTGGACCATCAACTGTTTACAATCTATATTAATAAATAATCAGTGCTGGACCATCAACTGTTTACAATCTATATTAATAAAGAGTCAGTGCTGGGCCATCAACTGTTTACAATCTATATTAATAAAGAGTCAGTGCTGGACCATCAACTGTTTACAATCTATATTAATAAATAATCAGTGCTGGACCATCAACTGTTTACAATCTATATTAATAAAGAGTCAGTGCTGGGCCATCAACTGTTTACAATCTATATTAATAAAGAGTCAGTGCTGGACCATCAACTGTTTACAATCTATATTAATAAATAATCAGTGCTGGGCCATCAACTGTTTACAATCTATATTAATAAAGAGTCAGTGCTGGGCCATCAACTGTTTACAATCTATATTAATAAAGAGTCAGTGCTGGGCCATCAACTGTTTACAATCTATATTAATAGTCAGTGCTGGGCCATCAACTGTTTACAATCTATATTAATAAAGAGTCAGTGCTGGGCCATCAACTGTTTACAATCTATATTAATAAAGAGTCAGTGCTGGGCCATCAACTGTTTACAATCTATATTAATAAATAATCAGTGCTGGACCATCAACTGTTTACAATCTATATTAATAAAGAGTCAGTGCTGGGCCATCAACTGTTTACAATCTATATTAATAAAGAGTCAGTGCTGGGCCATCAACTGTTTACAATCAATATTAATAAAGAGTCAGTGCTGGGCCATCAACTGTTTACAATCTATATTAATAAAGAGTCAGTGCTTGGCCATCAACTGTTTACAATCTATATTAATAAATAATCAGTGCTGGGCCATCAGCTGTTTACAATCTATATTAATAAATAATCAGTGCTGGACCATCAACTGTTTACAATCTATATTAATAAAGAGTCAGTGCTGGGCCATCAACTGTTTACAATCTATATTAATAAATAATCAGTGCTGGACCATCAACTGTTTACAATCTATATTACTAAAGAGTCAGTGCTGGGCCATCAACTGTTTACAATCTATATTAATAGATAATCAGTGCTGGACCATCAACTGTTTACAATCTATATTAATAAAGAGTCAGTGCTGGACCATCAACTGTTTACAATCTATATTAATAAAGAGTCAGTGCTGGGCCATCAACTGTTTACAATCTATATTAATAAATAATCAGTGCTGGACCATCAACTGTTTACAATCTATATTAATAAAGAGTCAGTGCTGGGCCATCAACTGTTTACAATCTATATTAATAAAGAGTCAGTGCTGGACCATCAACTGTTTACAATCTATGTTAATAAATAATCAGTGCTGGACCATCAACTGTTTACAATCTATATTAATAAAGAGTCAGTGCTGGGCCATCAACTGTTTACAATCTATATTAATAAATAATCAGTGCTGGACCATCAACTGTTTACAATCTATATTAATAAAGAGTCAGTGCTGGGCCATCAACTGTTTACAATCTATATTAATAAAGAGTCAGTGCTGGACCATCAACTGTTTACAATCTATATTAATAAATAATCAGTGCTGGACCATCAACTGTTTACAATCTATATTAATAAAGAGTCAGTGCTGGGCCATCAACTGTTTACAATCTATATTAATAAAGAGTCAGTGCTGGACCATCAACTGTTTACAATCTATGTTAATAAATAATCAGTGCTGGACCATCAACTGTTTACAATCTATATTAATAAAGAGTCAGTGCTGGGCCATCAACTGTTTACAATCTATATTAATAAATAATCAGTGCTGGACCATCAACTGTTTACAATCTATATTAATAAAGAGTCAGTGCTGGGCCATCAACTGTTTACAATCTATATTAATAAATAATCAGTGCTGGACCATCAACTGTTTACAATCTATATTAATAAAGAGTCAGTGCTGGACCATCAACTGTTTACAATCTATATTAATAAATAATCAGTGCTGGACCATCAACTGTTTACAATCTATATTAATAAAGAGTCAGTGCTGGGCCATCAACTGTTTACAATCTATATTAATAAAGAGTCAGTGCTGGACCATCAACTGTTTACAATCTATATTCATAAATAATCAGTGCTGGACCATCAACTGTTTACAATCTATATTAATAAATAATCAGTGCTGGGCCATCAACTGTTTACAATCTATATTAATAAAGAGTCAGTGCTGGACCATCAACTGTTTACAATCTATATTAATAAAGAGTCAGTGCTGGACCATCAACTGTTTACAATCTATATTAATAAAGAGTCAGTGCTGGGCCATCAACTGTTTACAATCTATATTAATAAATAATCAGTGCTGGGCCATCAACTGTTTACAATCTATATTAATAAAGAGTCAGTGCTGGGCCATCAACTGTTTACAATCTATATTAATAAAGAGTCAGTGCTGGGCCATCAACTGTTTACAATCTATATTAATAAAGAGTCAGTGCTGGGCCATCAACTGTTTACAATCTATATTAATAAAGAGTCAGTGCTGGGCCATCAACTGTTTACAATCTATATTAATAAAGAGTCAGTGCTGGGCCATCAACTGTTTACAATCTATATTAATAAATAATCAGTGCTGGACCATCAACTGTTTACAATCTATATTAATAAATAATCAGTGCTGGACCATCAACTGTTTACAATCTATATTAATAAAGAGTCAGTGCTGGGCCATCAACTGTTTACAATCTATATTAATAAATAATCAGTGCTGGACCATCAACTGTTTACAATCTATATTAATAAAGAGTCAGTGCTGGACCATCAACTGTTTACAATCTATATTAATAAATAATCAGTGCTGGACCATCAACTGTTTACAATCTATATTAATAAAGAGTCAGTGCTGGGCCATCAACTGTTTACAATCTATATTAATAAAGAGTCAGTGCTGGACCATCAACTGTTTACAATCTATATTCATAAATAATCAGTGCTGGACCATCAACTGTTTACAATCTATATTAATAAATAATCAGTGCTGGGCCATCAACTGTTTACAATCTATATTAATAAAGAGTCAGTGCTGGACCATCAACTGTTTACAATCTATATTAATAAAGAGTCAGTGCTGGACCATCAACTGTTTACAATCTATATTAATAAAGAGTCAGTGCTGGGCCATCAACTGTTTACAATCTATATTAATAAATAATCAGTGCTGGGCCATCAACTGTTTACAATCTATATTAATAAAAGAGTCAGTATGGGCCATCAACTGTTTACAATCTATATTAATAAAGAGTCAGTGCTGGGCCATCAACTGTTTACAATCTATATTAATAAAGAGTCAGTGCTGGGCCATCAACTGTTTACAATCTATATTAATAAAGAGTCAGTGCTGGGCCATCAACTGTTTACAATCTATATTAATAAAGAGTCAGTGCTGGGCCATCAACTATTTACAATCTATATTAATAAAGAGTCAGTGCTGGGCCATCAACTGTTTACAATCTATATTAATAAAGAGTCAGTGCTGGGCCATCAACTGTTTACAATCTATATTAATAAAGAGTCAGTGCTGGGCCATCAACTGTTTACAATCTATATTAATAAAGAGTCAGTGCTGGGCCATCAACTGTTTACAATCTATATTAATAAAGAGTCAGTGCTGGGCCATCAACTGTTTACAATCTATATTAATAAAGAGTCAGTGCTGGGCCATCAACTGTTTACAATCTATATTAATAAATAATCAGTGCTGGACCATCAACTGTTTACAATCTATATTAATAAAGAGTCAGTGCTGGGCCATCAACTGTTTACAATCTATATTAATAAAGAGTCAGTGCTGGGCCATCAACTGTTTACAATCTATATTAATAAAGAGTCAGTGCTGGGCCATCAACTGTTTACAATCTATATTAATAAAGAGTCAGTGCTGGGCCATCAACTGTTTACAATCTATATTAATAAATAATCAGTGCTGGACCATCAACTGTTTACAATCTATATTAATAAAGAGTCAGTGCTGGGCCATCAACTGTTTACAATCTATATTAATAAAGAGTCAGTGCTGGGCCATCAGCTGTTTACAATCTATATTAATAAATAATCAGTGCTGGACCATCAACTGTTTACAATCTATATTAATAAAGAGTCAGTGCTGGGCCATCAACTATTTACAATCTATATTAATAAATAATCAGTGCTGGACCATCAACTGTTTACAATCTATATTAATAAAGAGTCAGTGCTTGGCCATCAACTGTTTACAATCTATATTAATAAATAATCAGTGCTGGACCATCAACTGTTTACAATCTATATTAATAAAGAGTCAGTGCTGGACCATCAACTGTTTACAATCTATATTAATAAAGAGTCAGTGCTGGGCCATCAACTGTTTACAATCTATATTAATAAATAATCAGTGCTGGACCATCAACTGTTTACAATCTATATTAATAAAGAGTCAGTGCTGGACCATCAACTGTTTACAATCTATATTAATAAATAATCAGTGCTGGACCATCAACTGTTTACAATCTATATTAATAAATTATCAGTGCTGGGCCATCAACTGTTTACAATCTATATTAATAAATAATCAGTGCTGGACCATCAACTGTTTACAATCTATATTAATAAATAATCAGTGCTGGACCATCAACTGTTTACAATCTATATTAATAAAGAGTCAGTGCTGGACCATCAACTGTTTACAATCTATATTAATAAAGAGTCAGTGCTGGACCATCAACTGTTTGCAATCTATATTAATAAATAATCAGTGCTGGACCATCAACTGTTTACAATCTATGTTAATAAATAATCAGTGCTGGACCATCAACTGTTTACAATCTATATTAATAAAGAGTCAGTGCTGGGCCATCAACTGTTTACAATCTATATTAATAAATAATCAGTGCTGGACCATCAACTGTTTACAATCTATATTAATAAAGAGTCAGTGCTGGGCCATCAACTGTTTACAATCTATATTAATAAAGAGTCAGTGCTGGACCATCAACTGTTTACAATCTATATTAATAAATAATCAGTGCGGGACCATCAACTGTTTACAATCTATATTAATAAAGAGTCAGTGCTGGGCCATCAACTGTTTACAATCTATATTAATAAATAATCAGTGCTGGACCATCAACTGTTTACAATCTATATTAATAAAGAGTCAGTGCTGGACCATCAACTGTTTACAATCTATATTAATAAATAATCAGTGCTGGACCATCAACTGTTTACAATCTATATTAATAAAGAGTCAGTGCTGGGCCATCAACTGTTTACAATCTATATTAATAAAGAGTCAGTGCTGGACCATCAACTGTTTACAATCTATATTCATAAATAATCAGTGCTGGACCATCAACTGTTTACAATCTATATTAATAAATAATCAGTGCTGGGCCATCAACTGTTTACAATCTATATTAATAAAGAGTCAGTGCTGGACCATCAACTGTTTACAATCTATATTAATAAAGAGTCAGTGCTGGACCATCAACTGTTTACAATCTATATTAATAAAGAGTCAGTGCTGGGCCATCAACTGTTTACAATCTATATTAATAAATAATCAGTGCTGGGCCATCAACTGTTTACAATCTATATTAATAAAGAGTCAGTGCTGGGCCATCAACTGTTTACAATCTATATTAATAAAGAGTCAGTGCTGGGCCATCAACTGTTTACAATCTATATTAATAAAGAGTCAGTGCTGGGCCATCAACTGTTTACAATCTATATTAATAAAGAGTCAGTGCTGGGCCATCAACTGTTTACAATCTATATTAATAAAGAGTCAGTGCTGGGCCATCAACTGTTTACAATCTATATTAATAAAGAGTCAGTGCTGGGCCATCAACTGTTTACAATCTATATTAATAAAGAGTCAGTGCTGGGCCATCAACTGTTTACAATCTATATTAATAAAGAGTCAGTGCTGGGCCATCAACTGTTTACAATCTATATTAATAAAGAGTCAGTGCTGGGCCATCAACTGTTTACAATCTATATTAATAAAGAGTCAGTGCTGGGCCATCAACTGTTTACAATCTATATTAATAAAGAGTCAGTGCTGGGCCATCAACTGTTTACAATCTATATTAATAAATAATCAGTGCTGGACCATCAACTGTTTACAATCTATATTAATAAAGAGTCAGTGCTGGGCCATCAACTGTTTACAATCTATATTAATAAAGAGTCAGTGCTGGGCCATCAACTGTTTACAATCTATATTAATAAAGAGTCAGTGCTGGGCCATCAACTGTTTACAATCTATATTAATAAAGAGTCAGTGCTGGGCCATCAACTGTTTACAATCTATATTAATAAATAATCAGTGCTGGACCATCAACTGTTTACAATCTATATTAATAAAGAGTCAGTGCTGGGCCATCAACTGTTTACAATCTATATTAATAAAGAGTCAGTGCTGGGCCATCAGCTGTTTACAATCTATATTAATAAATAATCAGTGCTGGACCATCAACTGTTTACAATCTATATTAATAAAGAGTCAGTGCTGGGCCATCAACTGTTTACAATCTATATTAATAAATAATCAGTGCTGGACCATCAACTGTTTACAATCTATATTAATAAATAATCAGTGCTGGACCATCAACTGTTTACAATCTATATTAATAAAGAGTCAGTGCTGGGCCATCAACTGTTTACAATCTATATTAATAAATAATCAGTGCTGGACCATCAACTGTTTACAATCTATATTAATAAATAATCAGTGCTGGACCATCAACTGTTTACAATCTATATTAATAAAGAGTCAGTGCTGGGCCATCAACTGTTTACAATCTATATTAATAAAGAGTCAGTGCTGGGCCATCAGCTGTTTACAATCTATATTAATAAATAATCAGTGCTGGACCATCAACTGTTTACAATCTATATTAATAAAGAGTCAGTGCTGGGCCATCAACTGTTTACAATCTATATTAATAAATAATCAGTGCTGGACCATCAACTGTTTACAATCTATATTAATAAATAATCAGTGCTGGACCATCAACTGTTTACAATCTATATTAATAAAGAGTCAGTGCTGGGCCATCAACTGTTTACAATCTATATTAATAAATAATCAGTGCTGGACCATCAACTGTTTACAATCTATATTAATAAAGAGTCAGTGCTGGACCATCAACTGTTTACAATCTATATTAATAAAGAGTCAGTGCTGGGCCATCAACTGTTTACAATCTATATTAATAAATAATCAGTGCTGGACCATCAACTGTTTACAATCTATATTAATAAAGAGTCAGTGCTGGACCATCAACTGTTTACAATCTATATTAATAAATAATCAGTGCTGGACCATCAACTGTTTACAATCTATATTAATAAATAATCAGTGCTGGGCCATCAACTGTTTACAATCTATATTAATAAATAATCAGTGCTGGACCATCAACTGTTTACAATCTATATTAATAAATAATCAGTGCTGGACCATCAACTGTTTACAATCTATATTAATAAAGAGTCAGTGCTGGACCATCAACTGTTTACAATCTATATTAATAAAGAGTCAGTGCTGGACCATCAACTGTTTGCAATCTATATTAATAAATAATCAGTGCTGGACCATCAACTGTTTACAATCTATATTAATAAACAATCAGTGCTGGACCATCAACTGTTTACAATCTATATTAATAAATAATCAGTGCTGGGCCATCAACTGTTTACAATCTATATTAATAAATAATCAGTGCTGGACCATCAACTGTTTACAATCTATATTAATAAATAATCAGTGCTGGGCCATCAACTGTTTACAATCTATATTAATAAATAATCAGTGCTGGGCCATCAACTGTTTACAATCTATATTAATAAAGAGTCAGTGCTGGGCCATCAACTGTTTACAATCTATATTAATAAATAATCAGTGCTGGACCATCAACTGTTTACAATCTATATTAATAAAGAATCAGTGCTGGACCATCAACTGTTTACAATCTATATTAATAAATAATCAGTGCTGGACCATCAACTGTTTACAATCTATATTAATAAAGAGTCAGTGCTGGACCATCAACTGTTTACAATCTTTATTAATAAATAATCAGTGCTGGACCATCAACTGTTTACAATCTATATTAATAAAGAGTCAGTGCTGGGCCATCAACTGTTTACAATCTATATTAATAAATAATCAGTGCTGGACCATCAACTGTTTACAATCTATATTAATAAATAATCAGTGCTGGGCCATCAACTGTTTACAATCTATATTAATAAATAATCAGTGCTGGACCATCAACTGTTTACAATCTATATTAATAAATAATCAGTGCTGGGCCATCAACTGTTTACAATCTATATTAATAAATAATCAGTGCTGGGCCATCAACTGTTTACAATCTATATTAATAAAGAGTCAGTGCTGGACCATCAACTGTTTACAATCTATATTAATAAATAATCAGTGCTGGGCCATCAACTGTTTACAATCTATATTAATAAATAATCAGTGCTGGGCCATCAACTGTTTACAATCTATATTAATAAATAATCAGTGCTGGACCATCAACTGTTTACAATCTATATTAATAAATAATCAGTGCTGGGCCATCAACTGTTTACAATCTATATTAATAAATAATCAGTGCTGGACCATCAACTGTTTACAATCTATATTAATAAATAATCAGTGCTGGGCCATCAACTGTTTACAATCTATATTAATAAATAATCAGTGCTGGGCCATCAACTGTTTACAATCTATATTAATAAATAATCAGTGCTGGACCATCAACTGTTTACAATCTATATTAATAAATAATCAGTGCTGGGCCATCAACTGTTTACAATCTATATTAATAAATAATCAGTGCTGGACCATCAACTGTTTACAATCTATATTAATAAAGAGTCAGTGCTTTGCCATCAACTGTTTACAATCCATATTAATCAAGAGTCAGTGCTGGACCATCAACTGTTCACAATCTATATTAATAAAGAGTCAGTGCTGGACCATCAACTGTTTACAATCTATATTAATAAATAATCAGTGCTGGGCCATCAACTGTTTACAATCTATATTAATAAATAATCAGTGCTGGACCATCAACTGTTTACAATCTATATTAATAAATAATCAGTGCTGGACCATCAACTGTTTACAATCTATATTAATAAAGAGTCAGTGCTGGACCATCAACTGTTTACAATCTATATTAATAAAGAGTCAGTGCTGGACCATCAACTGTTTACAATCTATATTAATAAATAATCAGTGCTGGACCATCAACTGTTTACAATCTATATTAATAAAGAGTCAGTGCTGGGCCATCAACTGTTTACAATCTATATTAATAAATAATCAGTGCTGGACCATCAACTGTTCACAATCTATATTAATAAAGAGTCAGTGCTGGACCATCAACTGTTTACAATCTATATTAATAAATAATCAGTGCTGGGCCATCAACTGTTTACAATCTATATTAATAAATAATCAGTGCTGGACCATCAACTGTTTACAATCTATATTAATAAATAATCAGTGCTGGACCATCAACTGTTTACAATCTATATTAATAAAGAGTCAGTGCTGGACCATCAACTGTTTACAATCTATATTAATAAAGAGTCAGTGCTGGACCATCAACTGTTTACAATCTATATTAATAAATAATCAGTGCTGGACCATCAACTGTTTACAATCTATATTAATAAAGAGTCAGTGCTGGGCCATCAACTGTTTACAATCTATATTAATAAATAATCAGTGCTGGACCATCAACTGTTTACAATCTATATTAATAAATAATCAGTGCTGGGCCATCAACTGTTTACAATCTATATTAATAAATAATCAGTGCTGGACCATCAACTGTTTACAATCTATATTAATAAATAATCAGTGCTGGGCCATCAACTGTTTACAATCTATATTAATAAATAATCAGTGCTGGACCATCAACTGTTTACAATCTATATTAATAAAGAGTCAGTGCTGGACCATCAACTGTTTACAATCTATATTAATAAATAATCAGTGCTGGGCCATCAACTGTTTACAATCTATATTAATAAAGAGTCAGTGCTGGACCATCAACTGTTTACAATCTATATTAATAAAGAGTCAGTGCTGGACCATCAACTGTTTACAATCTATATTAATAAATAATCAGTGCTGGGCCATCAACTGTTTACAATCTATATTAATAAATAATCAGTGCTGGACCATCAACTGTTTACAATCTATATTAATAAATAATCAGTGCTGGGCCATCAACTGTTTACAATCTATATTAATAAATAATCAGTGCTGAACCATCAACTGTTTACAATCTATATTAATAAATAATCAGTGCTGGACCATCAACTGTTTACAATCTATATTAATAAATAATCAGTGCTGGGCCATCAACTGTTTACAATCTATATTAATAAATAATCAGTGCTGGACCATCAACTGTTTACAATCTATATTAATAAATAATCAGTGCTGGGCCATCAACTGTTTACAATCTATATTAATAAATAATCAGTGCTGGGCCATCAACTGTTTACAATCTATATTAATAAATAATCAGTGCTGGACCATCAACTGTTTACAATCTATATTAATAAATAATCAGTGCTGGGCCATCAACTGTTTACAATCTATATTTATAAATAATCAGTGCTGGACCATCAACTGTTTACAATCTATATTAATAAAGAGTCAGTGCTTTGCCATCAACTGTTTACAATCCATATTAATCAAGAGTCAGTGCTGGACCATCAACTGTTCACAATCTATATTAATAAAGAGTCAGTGCTGGACCATCAACTGTTTACAATCTATATTAATAAATAATCAGTGCTGGGCCATCAACTGTTTACAATCTATATTAATAAATAATCAGTGCTGGACCATCAACTGTTTACAATCTATATTAATAAATAATCAGTGCTGGGCCATCAACTGTTTACAATCTATATTAATAAATAATCAGTGCTGGACCATCAACTGTTTACAATCTATATTAATAAAGAGTCAGTGCTTTGCCATCAACTGTTTACAATCTATATTAATAAATAATCAGTGCTGGACCATCAACTGTTTACAATCTATATTAATAAATAATCAGTGCTGGACCATCAACTGTTTACAATCTATATTAATAAAGAGTCAGTGCTGGACCATCAACTGTTTACAATCTATATTAATAAAGAGTCAGTGCTGGACCATCAACTGTTTACAATCTATATTAATAAAGAGTCAGTGCTGGACCATCAACTGTTTACAATCTATATTAATAAATAATCTGTGCTGGGCCATCAACTGTTTACAATCTATATTAATAAATAATCAGTGCTGGACCATCAACTGTTTACAATCTAGATTAATAAATAATCAGTGCTGGACCATCAACTGTTTACAATCTAGATTAATAAATAATCAGTGCTGGACCATCAACTGTTTACAATCTACATTAATAAATAATCAGTGCTGGACCATCAACTGTTTACAATCTACATTAATAAATAATCAGTGCTGGACCATCAACTGTTTACAATCTATATTAATAAATAATCAGTGCTGGACCATCAACTGTTTACAATCTATATTAATAAATAATCAGTGCTGGACCATCAACTGTTTACAATCTAGATTAATAAATAATCAGTGCTGGACCATCAACTGTTTACAATCTACATTAATAAATAATCAGTGCTGGACCATCAACTGTTTACAATCTATATTAATAAAGAGTCAGTGCTGGGCCATCAACTGTTTACAATCTACATTAATAAATAATCAGTGCTGGACCATCAACTGTTTACAATCTACATTAATAAATAATCAGTGCTGGACCATCAACTGTTTACAATCTACATTAATAAATAATCAGTGCTGGACCATCAACTGTTTACAATCTACATTAATAAATAATCAGTGCTGGACCATCAACTGTTTACAATCTATATTAATAAATAATCAGTGCTGGGCCATCAACTGTTTACAATCTATATTAATAAATAATCAGTGCTGGACCATCAACTGTTTACAATCTATATTAATAAATAATCAGTGCTGGACCATCAACTGTTTACAATCTATATTAATAAATAATCAGTGCTGGACCATCAACTGTTTACAATCTATATTAATAAATAATCAGTGCTGGACCATCAACTGTTTACAATCTATATTAATAAATAATCAGTGCTGGACCATCAACTGTTTACAATCTATATTAATAAATAATCAGTGCTGGACCATCAACTGTTTACAATCTATATTAATAAATAATCAGTGCTGGGCCATCAACTGTTTACAATCTATATTAATAAATAATCAGTGCTGGACCATCAACTGTTTACAATCTATATTAATAAATAATCAGTGCTGGACCATCAACTGTTTACAATCTATATTAATAAATAATCAGTGCTGGACCATCAACTGTTTACAATCTATATTAATAAAGAGTCAGTGCTGGACCATCAACTGTTTACAATCTATATTAATAAATAATCAGTGCTGGACCATCAACTGTTTACAATCTATATTAATAAAGAGTCAGTGCTGGACCATCAACTGTTTACAATCTATATTAATAAATAATCAGTGCTGGACCATCAACTGTTTACAATCTATATTAATAAATAATCAGTGCTGGGCCATCAACTGTTTACAATCTATATTAATAAATAATCAGTGCTGGACCATCAACTGTTTACAATCTATATTAATAAATAATCAGTGCTGGACCATCAACTGTTTACAATCTATATTAATAAATAATCAGTGCTGGACCATCAACTGTTTACAATCTATATTAATAAAGAGTCAGTGCTGGACCATCAACTGTTTACAATCTATATTAATAAATAATCAGTGCTGGACCATCAACTGTTTACAATCTATATTAATAAATAATCAGTGCTGGGCCATCAACTGTTTACAATCTATATTAATAAATAATCAGTGCTGGACCATCAACTGTTTACAATCTATATTAATAAATAATCAGTGCTGGACCATCAACTGTTTACAATCTATATTAATAAATAATCAGTGCTGGACCATCAACTGTTTACAATCCATATTAATCAAGAGTCAGTGCTGGGCCATCAACTGTTTACAATCTAGATTAATAAATAATCAGTGCTGGACCATCAACTGTTTACAATCTACATTAATAAATAATCAGTGCTGGACCATCAACTGTTTACAATCTATATTAATAAATAATCAGTGCTGGGCCATCAACTGTTTACAATCTATATTAATAAATAATCAGTGCTGGACCATCAACTGTTTACAATCTATATTAATAAATAATCAGTGCTGGGCCATCAACTGATTACAATCTATATTAATAAATAATCAGTGCTGGACCATCAACTGTTTACAATCTATATTAATAAATAATCAGTGCTGGACCATCAACTGTTTACAATCTATATTAATAAAGAGTCAGTGCTGGACCATCAACTGTTTACAATCTATATTAATAAATAATCAGTGCTGGACCATCAACTGTTTACAATCTATATTAATAAATAATCAGTGCTGGGCCATCAACTGTTTACAATCTATATTAATAAATAATCAGTGCTGGACCATCAACTGTTTACAATCTATATTAATAAATAATCAGTGCTGGACCATCAACTGTTTACAATCTATATTAATAAAGAGTCAGTGCTGGACCATCAACTGTTTACAATCTATATTAATAAATAATCAGTGCTGGACCATCAACTGTTTACAATCTATATTAATAAATAATCAGTGCTGGACCATCAACTGTTTACAATCTATATTAATAAATAATCAGTGCTGGGCCGTGAACTGTTTACAATCTATATTAATAAAGAGTCAGTGCTGGACCATCAACTGTTTACAATCTATATTAATAAATAATCAGTGCTGGACCATCAACTGTTTACAATCTATATTAATAAATAGTCAGTGCTGGGCCATCAACTGTTTACAATCTATATTAATAAATAATCAGTGCTGGACCATCAACTGTTTACAATCTATATTAATAAATAATCAGTGCTGGGCCATCAACTGTTTACAATCTACATTAATAAATAATCAGTGCTGGACCATCAACTGTTTACAATCTACATTAATAAATAATCAGTGCTGGACCATCAACTGTTTACAATCTATATTAATAAATAATCAGTGCTGGACCATCAACTGTTTACAATCTACTTTAATAAATAATCAGTGCTGGACCATCAACTGTTTACAATCTAGATTAATAAATAATCAGTGCTGGACCATCAACTGTTTACAATCTACATTAATAAATAATCAGTGCTGGACCATCAACTGTTTACAATCTATATTAATAAATAATCAGTGCTGGGCCATCAACTGTTTACAATCTATATTAATAAATAATCAGTGCTGGGCCATCAACTGTTTACAATCTACATTAATAAATAATCAGTGCTGGACCATCAACTGTTTACAATCTACATTAATAAATAATCAGTGCTGGACCATCAACTGTTTACAATCTATATTAATAAATAATCAGTGCTGGGCCATCAACTGTTTACAATCTATATTAATAAATAATCAGTGCTGGACCATCAACTGTTTACAATCTATATTAATAAATAATCAGTGCTGGACCATCAACTGTTTACAATCTAGATTAATAAATAATCAGTGCTGGACCATCAACTGTTTACAATCTACATTAATAAATAATCAGTGCTGGACCATCAACTGTTTACAATCTACATTAATAAATAATCAGTGCTGGACCATCAACTGTTTACAATCTACATTAATAAATAATCAGTGCTGGACCATCAACTGTTTACAATCTATATTAATAAATAATCAGTGCTGGGCCATCAACTGTTTACAATCTATATTAATAAATAATCAGTGCTGGACCATCAACTGTTTACAATCTATATTAATAAATAATCAGTGCTGGGCCATCAACTGTTTACAATCTATATTAATAAATAATCAGTGCTGGACCATCAACTGTTTACAATCTATATTAATAAATAATCAGTGCTGGACCATCAACTGTTTACAATCTATATTAATAAAGAGTCAGTGCTGGACCATCAACTGTTTACAATCTATATTAATAAATAATCAGTGCTGGACCATCAACTGTTTACAATCTATATTAATAAATAATCAGTGCTGGACCATCAACTGTTTACAATCCATATTAATCAAGAGTCAGTGCTGGGCCATCAACTGTTTACAATCTATATTAATAAATAATCAGTGCTGGACCATCAACTGTTTACAATCTATATTAATAAATAATCAGTGCTGGACCATCAACTGTTTACAATCCATATTAATCAAGAGTCAGTGCTGGGCCATCAACTGTTTACAATCTATATTAATAAATAATCAGTGCTGGACCATCAACTGTTTACAATCTATATTAATAAATAATCAGTGCTGGGCCATCAACTGTTTACAATCTATATTAATAAAGAGTCAGTGCTGGACCATCAACTGTTTACAATCTATATTAATAAATAATCAGTGCTGGGCCATCAACTGTTTACAATCTATATTAATAAATAATCAGTGCTGGACCATCAACTGTTTACAATCTATATTAATAAATAATCAGTGCTGGGCCATCAACTGTTTACAATCTATATTAATAAATAATCAGTGCTGGACCATCAACTGTTTACAATCTATATTAATAAAGAGTCAGTGCTTTGCCATCAACTGTTTACAATCTATATTAATAAAGAGTCAGTGCTGGGCCATCAACTGTTTACAATCTATATTAATAAATAGTCAGTGCTGGGCCATCAACTGTTTACAATCTATATTAATAAATAATCAGTGCTGGACCATCAACTGTTCACAATCTATATTAATAAAGAGTCAGTGCTGGACCATCAACTGTTTACAATCTATATTAATAAATAGTCAGTGCTGGGCCATCAACTGTTTACAATCTATATTAATAAATAATCAGTGCTGGACCATCAACTGTTTACAATCTATATTAATAAATAATCAGTGCTGGACCATCAACTGTTTACAATCTATATTAATAAAGAGTCAGTGCTGGACCATCAACTGTTTACAATCTATATTAATAAATAATCAGTGCTGGACCATCAACTGTTTACAATCTATATTAATAAAGAGTCAGTGCTGGGCCATCAACTGTTTACAATCTATATTAATAAAGAGTCAGTGCTGGACCATCAACTGTTTACAATCTATATTAATAAATAATAAGTGCTGGACCATCAACTGTTTACAATCTATATTAATAAAGAGTCAGTGCTGGACCATCAACTGTTTACAATCTATATTAATAAATAATCAGTGCTGGACCATCAACTGTTTACAATCTATATTAATAAAGAGTCAGTGCTGGACCATCAACTGTTTACAATCTATATTAATAAATAATCAGTGCTGGACCATCAACTGTTTACAATCTATATTAATAAAGAGTCAGTGCTGGACCATCAACTGTTTACAATCTATATTAATAAATAATCAGTGCTGGACCATCAACTGTTTACAATCTATATTAATAAAGAGTCAGTGCTGGACCATCAACTGTTTACAATCTATATTAATAAAGAGTCAGTGCTGGACCATCAACTGTTTACAATCTATATTAATAAAGAGTCAGTGCTGGACCATCAACTGTTTACAATCTATATTAATAAATAATCAGTGCTGGACCATCAACTGTTTACAATCTATATTAATAAAGAGTCAGTGCTGGACCATCAACTGTTTACAATCTATATTAATAAATAATCAGTGCTGGACCATCAACTGTTTACAATCTATATTAATAAATAATCAGTGCTGGACCATCAACTGTTTACAATCTATATTAATAAATAATCAGTGCTGGGCCGTGAACTGTTTACAATCTATATTAATAAAGAGTCAGTGCTGGACCATCAACTGTTTACAATCTATATTAATAAATAATCAGTGCTGGACCATCAACTGTTTACAATCTATATTAATAAATAGTCAGTGCTGGGCCATCAACTGTTTACAATCTATATTAATAAATAATCAGTGCTGGACCATCAACTGTTTACAATCTAGATTAATAAATAATCAGTGCTGGACCATCAACTGTTTACAATCTAGATTAATAAATAATCAGTGCTGGACCATCAACTGTTTACAATCTACATTAATAAATAATCAGTGCTGGACCATCAACTGTTTACAATCTATATTAATAAATAATCAGTGCTGGGCCATCAACTGTTTACAATCTATATTAATAAATAATCAGTGCTGGGCCATCAACTGTTTACAATCTACATTAATAAATAATCAGTGCTGGACCATCAACTGTTTACAATCTACATTAATAAATAATCAGTGCTGGACCATCAACTGTTTACAATCTATATTAATAAATAATCAGTGCTGGACCATCAACTGTTTACAATCTACATTAATAAATAATCAGTGCTGGACCATCAACTGTTTACAATCTAGATTAATAAATAATCAGTGCTGGACCATCAACTGTTTACAATCTACATTAATAAATAATCAGTGCTGGACCATCAACTGTTTACAATCTATATTAATAAATAATCAGTGCTGGGCCATCAACTGTTTACAATCTATATTAATAAATAATCAGTGCTGGGCCATCAACTGTTTACAATCTACATTAATAAATAATCAGTGCTGGACCATCAACTGTTTACAATCTACATTAATAAATAATCAGTGCTGGACCATCAACTGTTTACAATCTATATTAATAAATAATCAGTGCTGGGCCATCAACTGTTTACAATCTATATTAATAAATAATCAGTGCTGGACCATCAACTGTTTACAATCTATATTAATAAATAATCAGTGCTGGACCATCAACTGTTTACAATCTAGATTAATAAATAATCAGTGCTGGACCATCAACTGTTTACAATCTACATTAATAAATAATCAGTGCTGGACCATCAACTGTTTACAATCTACATTAATAAATAATCAGTGCTGGACCATCAACTGTTTACAATCTACATTAATAAATAATCAGTGCTGGACCATCAACTGTTTACAATCTATATTAATAAATAATCAGTGCTGGGCCATCAACTGTTTACAATCTATATTAATAAATAATCAGTGCTGGACCATCAACTGTTTACAATCTATATTAATAAATAATCAGTGCTGGGCCATCAACTGTTTACAATCTATATTAATAAATAATCAGTGCTGGACCATCAACTGTTTACAATCTATATTAATAAATAATCATTGCTGGACCATCAACTGTTTACAATCTATATTAATAAAGAGTCAGTGCTGGACCATCAACTGTTTACAATCTATATTAATAAATAATCAGTGCTGGACCATCAACTGTTTACAATCTATATTAATAAATAATCAGTGCTGGACCATCAACTGTTTACAATCCATATTAATCAAGAGTCAGTGCTGGGCCATCAACTGTTTACAATCTATATTAATAAATAATCAGTGCTGGACCATCAACTGTTTACAATCTATATTAATAAATAATCAGTGCTGGACCATCAACTGTTTACAATCCATATTAATCAAGAGTCAGTGCTGGGCCATCAACTGTTTACAATCTATATTAATAAATAATCAGTGCTGGACCATCAACTGTTTACAATCTATATTAATAAAGAGTCAGTGCTGGACCATCAACTGTTTACAATCTATATTAATAAATAATCAGTGCTGGACCATCAACTGTTTACAATCTATATTAATAAATAATCAGTGCTGGACCATCAACTGTTTACAATCTATATTAATAAATAATCAGTGCTGGACCATCAACTGTTTACAATCCATATTAATCAAGAGTCAGTGCTGGGCCATCAACTGTTTACAATCTATATTAATAAATAATCAGTGCTGGACCATCAACTGTTTACAATCTATATTAATAAATAATCAGTGCTGGACCATCAACTGTTTACAATCTATATTAATAAAGAGTCAGTGCTGGACCATCAACTGTTTACAATCTATATTAATAAATAATCAGTGCTGGACCATCAACTGTTTACAATCTATATTAATAAATAATCAGTGCTGGACCATCAACTGTTTACAATCTATATTAATAAATAATCAGTGCTGGACCATCAACTGTTTACAATCCATATTAATCAAGAGTCAGTGCTGGGCCATCAACTGTTTACAATCTATATTAATAAATAATCAGTGCTGGACCATCAACTGTTTACAATCTATATTAATAAATAATCAGTGCTGGACCATCAACTGTTTACAATCCATATTAATCAAGAGTCAGTGCTGGGCCATCAACTGTTTACAATCTATATTAATAAATAATCAGTGCTGGACCATCAACTGTTTACAATCTATATTAATAAATAATCAGTGCTGGGCCATCAACTGTTTACAATCTATATTAATAAAGAGTCAGTGCTGGACCATCAACTGTTTACAATCTATATTAATAAATAATCAGTGCTGGGCCATCAACTGTTTACAATCTATATTAATAAATAATCAGTGCTGGACCATCAACTGTTTACAATCTATATTAATAAATAATCAGTGCTGGGCCATCAACTGTTTACAATCTATATTAATAAATAATCAGTGCTGGACCATCAACTGTTTACAATCTATATTAATAAAGAGTCAGTGCTTTGCCATCAACTGTTTACAATCTATATTAATAAAGAGTCAGTGCTGGGCCATCAACTGTTTACAATCTATATTAATAAATAGTCAGTGCTGGGCCATCAACTGTTTACAATCTATATTAATAAATAATCAGTGCTGGACCATCAACTGTTCACAATCTATATTAATAAAGAGTCAGTGCTGGACCATCAACTGTTTACAATCTATATTAATAAATAGTCAGTGCTGGGCCATCAACTGTTTACAATCTATATTAATAAATAATCAGTGCTGGACCATCAACTGTTTACAATCTATATTAATAAATAATCAGTGCTGGACCATCAACCGTTTACAATCTATATTAATAAAGAGTCAGTGCTGGACCA
The DNA here is from genome assembly GCF_036365525.1 of Heterodontus francisci. Taxonomy (NCBI): domain Eukaryota; kingdom Metazoa; phylum Chordata; class Chondrichthyes; order Heterodontiformes; family Heterodontidae; genus Heterodontus; species Heterodontus francisci. The sequence goes on from NC_090395.1 coordinate 15,113,305, forward strand.
TCAACTGTTTACAATCTATATTAATAAATAATCAGTGCTGGACCATCAACTGTTTACAATCTATATTAATAAAGAGTCAGTGCTGGGCCATCAACTGTTTACAATCTATATTAATAAAGAGTCAGTGCTGGACCATCAACTGTTTACAATCTATATTAATAAATAATAAGTGCTGGACCATCAACTGTTTACAATCTATATTAATAAAGAGTCAGTGCTGGACCATCAACTGTTTACAATCTATATTAATAAATAATCAGTGCTGGACCATCAACTGTTTACAATCTATATTAATAAAGAGTCAGTGCTGGACCATCAACTGTTTACAATCTATATTAATAAATAATCAGTGCTGGACCATCAACTGTTTACAATCTATATTAATAAAGAGTCAGTGCTGGACCATCAACTGTTTACAATCTATATTAATAAATAATCAGTGCTGGACCATCAACTGTTTACAATCTATATTAATAAAGAGTCAGTGCTGGACCATCAACTGTTTACAATCTATATTAATAAAGAGTCAGTGCTGGACCATCAACTGTTTACAATCTATATTAATAAAGAGTCAGTGCTGGACCATCAACTGTTTACAATCTATATTAATAAATAATCAGTGCTGGACCATCAACTGTTTACAATCTATATTAATAAAGAGTCAGTGCTGGACCATCAACTGTTTACAATCTATATTAATAAATAATCAGTGCTGGACCATCAACTGTTTACAATCTATATTAATAAAGAGTCAGTGCTGGACCATCAACTGTTTACAATCTATATTAATAAATAATCAGTGCTGGACCATCAACTGTTTACAATCTATATTAATAAAGAGTCAGTGCTGGACCATCAACTGTTTACAATCTATATTAATAAATAATCAGTGCTGGACCATCAACTGTTTACAATCTATATTAATAAAGAGTCAGTGCTGGACCATCAACTGTTTACAATCTATATTAATAAAGAGTCAGTGCTGGACCATCAACCGTTTACAATCTATATTAATAAAGAGTCAGTGCTGTACCATCAACTGTTTACAATCTATATTAATAAATAATCAGTGCTGGACCATCAACTGTTTACAATCTATATTAATAAAGAGTCAGTGCTGGACCATCAACTGTTTACAATCTATATTAATAAATAATCAGTGCTGGACCATCAACTGTTTACAATCTATATTAATAAATAATCAGTGCTGGGCCATCAACTGTTTACAATCTATATTAATAAATAATCAGTGCTGGACCATCAACTGTTTACAATCTATATTAATAAATAATCAGTGCTGGGCCATCAACTGTTTACAATCTATATTAATAAATAATCAGTGCTGGACCATCAACTGTTTACAATCTATATTAATAAATAATCAGTGCTGGACCATCAACTGTTTACAATCTATATTAATAAAGAGTCAGTGCTGGACCATCAACTGTTTACAATCTATATTAATAAATAATCAGTGCTGGACCATCAACTGTTTACAATCTATATTAATAAATAATCAGTGCTGGGCCATCAACTGTTTACAATCTATATTAATAAATAATCAGTGCTGGACCATCAACTGTTTACAATCTATATTAATAAATAATCAGTGCTGGACCATCAACTGTTTACAATCTATATTAATAAATAATCAGTGCTGGACCATCAACTGTTTACAATCCATATTAATCAAGAGTCAGTGCTGGGCCATCAACTGTTTACAATCTAGATTAATAAATAATCAGTGCTGGACCATCAACTGTTTACAATCTACATTAATAAATAATCAGTGCTGGACCATCAACTGTTTACAATCTATATTAATAAATAATCAGTGCTGGGCCATCAACTGTTTACAATCTATATTAATAAATAATCAGTGCTGGACCATCAACTGTTTACAATCTATATTAATAAATAATCAGTGCTGGGCCATCAACTGATTACAATCTATATTAATAAATAATCAGTGCTGGACCATCAACTGTTTACAATCTATATTAATAAATAATCAGTGCTGGACCATCAACTGTTTACAATCTATATTAATAAAGAGTCAGTGCTGGACCATCAACTGTTTACAATCTATATTAATAAATAATCAGTGCTGGACCATCAACTGTTTACAATCTATATTAATAAATAATCAGTGCTGGGCCATCAACTGTTTACAATCTATATTAATAAATAATCAGTGCTGGACCATCAACTGTTTACAATCTATATTAATAAATAATCAGTGCTGGACCATCAACTGTTTACAATCTATATTAATAAAGAGTCAGTGCTGGACCATCAACTGTTTACAATCTATATTAATAAATAATCAGTGCTGGACCATCAACTGTTTACAATCTATATTAATAAATAATCAGTGCTGGACCATCAACTGTTTACAATCTATATTAATAAATAATCAGTGCTGGGCCGTGAACTGTTTACAATCTATATTAATAAAGAGTCAGTGCTGGACCATCAACTGTTTACAATCTATATTAATAAATAATCAGTGCTGGACCATCAACTGTTTACAATCTATATTAATAAATAGTCAGTGCTGGGCCATCAACTGTTTACAATCTATATTAATAAATAATCAGTGCTGGACCATCAACTGTTTACAATCTATATTAATAAATAATCAGTGCTGGGCCATCAACTGTTTACAATCTATATTAATAAAGAGTCAGTGCTGGACCATCAACTGTTTACAATCTATATTAATAAATAATCAGTGCTGGACCATCAACTGTTTACAATCTATATTAATAAATAATCAGTGCTGGACCATCAACTGTTTACAATCTATATTAATAAAGAGTCAGTGCTGGACCATCAACTGTTTACAATCTATATTAATAAATAATCAGTGCTGGACCATCAACTGTTTACAATCTATATTAATAAATAATCAGTGCTGGGCCATCAACTGTTTACAATCTATATTAATAAATAATCAGTGCTGGGCCATCAACTGTTTACAATCTATATTAATAAAGAGTCAGTGCTGGACCATCAACTGTTTACAATCTATATTAATAAATAATCAGTGCTGGGCCATCAACTGTTTACAATCTATATTAATAAATAATCAGTGCTGGACCATCAACTGTTTACAATCTATATTAATAAATAATCAGTGCTGGGCCATCAACTGTTTACAATCTATATTAATAAATAATCAGTGCTGGACCATCAACTGTTTACAATCTATATTAATAAAGAGTCAGTGCTTTGCCATCAACTGTTTACAATCTATATTAATAAAGTGTCAGTGCTGGGCCATCAACTGTTTACAATCTATATTAATAAATAGTCACTGCTGGGCCATCAACTGTTTACAATCTATATTAATAAATAATCAGTGCTGGACCATCAACTGTTCACAATCTATATTAATAAAGAGTCAGTGCTGGACCATCAACTGTTTACAATCTATATTAATAAATAGTCAGTGCTGGGCCATCAACTGTTTACAATCTATATTAATAAATAATCAGTGCTGGACCATCAACTGTTTACAATCTATATTAATAAATAATCAGTGCTGGACCATCAACTGTTTACAATCTATATTAATAAAGAGTCAGTGCTGGACCATCAACTGTTTACAATCTATATTAATAAATAATCAGTGCTGGACCATCAACTGTTTACAATCTATATTAATAAAGAGTCAGTGCTGGGCCATCAACTGTTTACAATCTATATTAATAAAGAGTCAGTGCTGGACCATCAACTGTTTACAATCTATATTAATAAATAATAAGTGCTGGACCATCAACTGTTTACAATCTATATTAATAAAGAGTCAGTGCTGGACCATCAACTGTTTACAATCTATATTAATAAATAATCAGTGCTGGACCATCAACTGTTTACAATCTATATTAATAAAGAGTCAGTGCTGGACCATCAACTGTTTACAATCTATATTAATAAATAATCAGTGCTGGACCATCAACTGTTTACAATCTATATTAATAAAGAGTCAGTGCTGGACCATCAACTGTTTACAATCTATATTAATAAATAATCAGTGCTGGACCATCAACTGTTTACAATCTATATTAATAAAGAGTCAGTGCTGGACCATCAACTGTTTACAATCTATATTAATAAAGAGTCAGTGCTGGACCATCAACTGTTTACAATCTATATTAATAAAGAGTCAGTGCTGGACCATCAACTGTTTACAATCTATATTAATAAATAATCAGTGCTGGACCATCAACTGTTTACAATCTATATTAATAAAGAGTCAGTGCTGGACCATCAACTGTTTACAATCTATATTAATAAATAATCAGTGCTGGACCATCAACTGTTTACAATCTATATTAATAAAGAGTCAGTGCTGGACCATCAACTGTTTACAATCTATATTAATAAATAATCAGTGCTGGACCATCAACTGTTTACAATCTATATTAATAAAGAGTCAGTGCTGGACCATCAACTGTTTACAATCTATATTAATAAATAATCAGTGCTGGACCATCAACTGTTTACAATCTATATTAATAAAGAGTCAGTGCTGGACCATCAACTGTTTACAATCTATATTAATAAAGAGTCAGTGCTGGACCATCAACTGTTTACAATCTATATTAATAAAGAGTCAGTGCTGTACCATCAACTGTTTACAATCTATATTAATAAATAATCAGTGCTGGACCATCAACTGTTTACAATCTATATTAATAAAGAGTCAGTGCTGGACCATCAACTGTTTACAATCTATATTAATAAATAATCAGTGCTGGACCATCAACTGTTTACAATCTATATTAATAAATAATCAGTGCTGGACCATCAACTGTTTACAATCTATATTAATAAAGAGTCAGTGCTGGACCATCAACTGTTTACAATCTATATTAATAAAGAGTCAGTGCTGGACCATCAACTGTTTACAATCTATATTAATAAATAATCAGTGCTGGACCATCAACTGTTTACAATCTATATTAATAAAGAGTCAGTGCTGGACCATCAACTGTTTACAATCTATATTAATAAATAATCAGTGCTGGACCATCAACTGTTTACAATCTATATTAATAAAGAGTCAGTGCTGGGCCATCAACTGTTTACAATCTATATTAATAAATAATCAGTGCTGGACCATCAACTGTTTACAATCTATATTAATAAAGAGTCAGTGCTGAGCCATCAACTGTTTACAATCTATATTAATAAATAATCAGTGCTGGACCATCAACTGTTTACAATCTATATTAATAAAGAGTAAGTGCTGGACCATCAACTGTTTACAATCTATATTAATAAATAATCAGTGCTGGGCCATCAACTGTTTACAATCTATATTAATAAATAATCAGTGCTGGGCCATCAACTGTTTACAATCTATATTAATAAAGAGTCAGTGCTGGACCATCAACTGTTTACAATCTATATTAATAAATAATCAGTGCTGGGCCATCAACTGTTTACAATCTATATTAATAAATAATCAGTGCTGGACCATCAACTGTTTACAATCTATATTAATAAGAGTCAGTGCTGGACCATCAACTGTTTACAATCTATATTAATAAATAATCAGTGCTGGGCCATCAACTGTTTACAATCTATATTAATAAAGAGTCAGTGCTGGACCATCAACTGTTTACAATCTATATTAATGAAGAGTCAGTGCTGGACCATCAACTGTTTACAATCTATATTAATAAATAATCAGTGCTGGGCCATCAACTGTTTACAATCTATATTAATAAATAATCAGTGCTGGACCATCAACTGTTTACAATCTATATTAATAAATAATCAGTGCTGGGCCATCAACTGTTTACAATCTATATTAATAAATAATCAGTGCTGGACCATCAACTGTTTACAATCTATATTAATAAATAATCAGTGCTGGACCATCAACTGTTTACAATCTATATTAATAAATAATCAGTGCTGGGCCATCAACTGTTTACAATCTATATTAATAAATAATCAGTGCTGGACCATCAACTGTTTACAATCTATATTAATAAATAATCAGTGCTGGGCCATCAACTGTTTACAATCTATATTAATAAATAATCAGTGCTGGGCCATCAACTGTTTACAATCTATATTAATAAATAATCAGTGCTGGACCATCAACTGTTTACAATCTATATTAATAAATAATCAGTGCTGGGCCATCAACTGTTTACAATCTATATTAATAAATAATCAGTGCTGGACCATCAACTGTTTACAATCTATATTAATAAAGAGTCAGTGCTTTGCCATCAACTGTTTACAATCCATATTAATCAAGAGTCAGTGCTGGACCATCAACTGTTCACAATCTATATTAATAAAGAGTCAGTGCTGGACCATCAACTGTTTACAATCTATATTAATAAATAATCAGTGCTGGGCCATCAACTGTTTACAATCTATATTAATAAATAATCAGTGCTGGACCATCAACTGTTTACAATCTATATTAATAAATAATCAGTGCTGGACCATCAACTGTTTACAATCTATATTAATAAAGAGTCAGTGCTGGACCATCAACTGTTTACAATCTATATTAATAAATAATCAGTGCTGGACCATCAACTGTTTACAATCTATATTAATAAAGAGTCAGTGCTGGGCCATCAACTGTTTACAATCTATATTAATAAAGAGTCAGTGCTGGACCATCAACTGTTTACAATCTATATTAATAAAGAGTCAGTGCTGGACCATCAACTGTTTACAATCTAGATTAATAAATAATCAGTGCTGGACCATCAACTGTTTACAATCTACATTAATAAATAATCAGTGCTGGACCATCAACTGTTTACAATCTATATTAATAAATAATCAGTGCTGGACCATCAACTGTTTACAATCTATATTAATAAATAATCAGTGCTGGGCCATCAACTGTTTACAATCTATATTAATAAATAATCAGTGCTGGACCATCAACTGTTTACAATCTATATTAATAAATAATCAGTGCTGGACCATCAACTGTTTACAATCTATATTAATAAAGAGTCAGTGCTGGACCATCAACTGTTTACAATCTATATTAATAAATAATCAGTGCTGGACCATCAACTGTTTACAATCTATATTAATAAATAATCAGTGCTGGGCCATCAACTGTTTACAATCTATATTAATAAATAATCAGTGCTGGACCATCAACTGTTTACAATCTATATTAATAAATAATCAATGCTGGACCATCAATTATTTACAATCTATATTAATAAAGAGTCAGTGCTGGACCATCAACTGTTTACAATCTATATTAATAAATAATCAGTGCTGGACCATCAACTGTTTACAATCTATATTAATAAATAATCAGTGCTGGACCATCAACTGTTTACAATCTATATTAATAAATAATCAGTGCTGGACCATCAACTGTTTACAATCTATATTAATAAAGAGTCAGTGCTGGACCATCAACTGTTTACAATCTATATTAATAAATAATCAGTGCTGGACCATCAACTGTTTACAATCTATATTAATAAATAGTCAGTGCTGGGCCATCAACTGTTTACAATCTATATTAATAAATAATCAGTGCTGGACCATCAACTGTTTACAATCTATATTAATAAATAATCAGTGCTGGGCCATCAACTGTTTACAATCTATATTAATAAAGAGTCAGTGCTGGACCATCAACTGTTTACAATCTATATTAATAAATAATCAGTGCTGGACCATCAACTGTTTACAATCTATATTAATAAAGAGTCAGTGCTGGGCCATCAACTGTTTACAATCTATATTAATAAAGAGTCAGTGCTGGACCATCAACTGTTTACAATCTATATTAATAAAGAGTCAGTGCTGGACCATCAACTGTTTACAATCTAGATTAATAAATAATCAGTGCTGGACCATCAACTGTTTACAATCTACATTAATAAATAATCAGTGCTGGACCATCAACTGTTTACAATCTATATTAATAAATAATCAGTGCTGGACCATCAACTGTTTACAATCTATATTAATAAATAATCAGTGCTGGGCCATCAACTGTTTACAATCTATATTAATAAATAATCAGTGCTGGACCATCAACTGTTTACAATCTATATTAATAAATAATCAGTGCTGGACCATCAACTGTTTACAATCTATATTAATAAAGAGTCAGTGCTGGACCATCAACTGTTTACAATCTATATTAATAAATAATCAGTGCTGGACCATCAACTGTTTACAATCTATATTAATAAATAATCAGTGCTGGGCCATCAACTGTTTACAATCTATATTAATAAATAATCAGTGCTGGACCATCAACTGTTTACAATCTATATTAATAAATAATCAATGCTGGACCATCAATTATTTACAATCTATATTAATAAAGAGTCAGTGCTGGACCATCAACTGTTTACAATCTATATTAATAAATAATCAGTGCTGGACCATCAACTGTTTACAATCTATATTAATAAATAATCAGTGCTGGACCATCAACTGTTTACAATCTATATTAATAAATAATCAGTGCTGGACCATCAACTGTTTACAATCTATATTAATAAATAATCAGTGCTGGACCATCAACTGTTTACAATCTATATTAATAAAGAGTCAGTGCTGGACCATCAACTGTTTACAATCTATATTAATAAATAATCAGTGCTGGACCATCAACTGTTTACAATCTATATTAATAAATAGTCAGTGCTGGGCCATCAACTGTTTACAATCTATATTAATAAATAATCAGTGCTGGACCATCAACTGTTTACAATCTATATTAATAAATAATCAGTGCTGGACCATCAACTGTTTACAATCTATATTAATAAAGAGTCAGTGCTGGACCATCAACTGTTTACAATCTATATTAATAAATAATCAGTGCTGGACCATCAACTGTTTACAATCTATATTAATAAATAGTCAGTGCTGGACCATCAACTGTTTACAATCTATATTAATAAATAATCAGTGCTGGGCCATCAACTGTTTACAATCTATATTAATAAAGAGTCAGTGCTGGACCATCAACTGTTTACAATCTATATTAATAAATAATCAGTGCTGGACCATCAACTGTTTACAATCTATATTAATAAATAATCAGTGCTGGACCATCAACTGTTTACAATCTATATTAATAAAGAGTCAGTGCTGGACCATCAACTGTTTACAATCTATATTAATAAATAATCAGTGCTGGACCATCAACTGTTTACAATCTATATTAATAAATAATCAGTGCTGGGCCATCAACTGTTTACAATCTATATTAATAAATAATCAGTGCTGGACCATCAACTGTTTACAATCTATATTAATAAATAATCAGTGCTGGGCCATCAACTGTTTACAATCTATATTAATAAATAATCAGTGCTGGACCATCAACTGTTTACAATCTATATTAATAAAGAGTCAGTGCTTTGCCATCAACTGTTTACAATCTATATTAATAAAGAGTCAGTGCTGGACCATCAACTGTTTACAATCTATATTAATAAATAGTCAGTGCTGGGCCATCAACTGTTTACAATCTATATTAATAAATAATCAGTGCTGGGCCATCAACTGTTTACAATCTATATTAATAAATAATCAGTGCTGGACCATCAACTGTTTACAATCTATATTAATAAATAATCAGTGCTGGACCATCAACTGTTTACAATCTATATTAATAAAGAGTCAGTGCTGGACCATCAACTGTTTACAATCTATATTAATAAATAATCAGTGCTGGACCATCAACTGTTTACAATCTATATTAATAAAGAGTCAGTGCTGGGCCATCAACTGTTTACAATCTATATTAATAAAGAGTCAGTGCTGGACCATCAACTGTTTACAATCTATATTAATAAATAATAAGTGCTGGACCATCAACTGTTTACAATCTATATTAATAAAGAGTCAGTGCTGGACCATCAACTGTTTACAATCTATATTAATAAATAATCAGTGCTGGACCATCAACTGTTTACAATCTATATTAATAAAGAGTCAGTGCTGGACCATCAACTGTTTACAATCTATATTAATAAAGAGTCAGTGCTGGACCATCAACTGTTTACAATCTATATTAATAAAGATTCAGTGCTGGGCCATCAACTGTTTACAATCTATATTAATAAATAATCAGTGCTGGACCATCAACTGTTTACAATCTATATTAATAAAGAGTCAGTGCTGAGCCATCAACTGTTTACAATCTATATTAATAAATAATCAGTGCTGGACCATCAACTGTTTACAATCTATATTAATAAAGAGTCAGTGCTGGACCATCAACTGTTTACAATCTATATTAATAAATAATCAGTGCTGGACCATCAACTGTTTACAATCTATATTAATAAAGAGTCAGTGCTGGGCCATCAACTGTTTACAATCTATATTAATAAATAATCAGTGCTGGACCATCAACTGTTTACAATCTATATTAATAAAGAGTCAGTGCTGGACCATCAACTGTTTACAATCTATATTAATAAAGAGTCAGTGCTGGACCATCAACTGTTTACAATCTATATTAATAAATAATCAGTGCTGGACCATCAACTGTTTACAATCTATATTAATAAATAATCAGTGCTGGACCATCAACTGTTTACAATCTATATTAATGAAGAGTCAGTGCTGGACCATCAACTGTTTACAATCTATATTAATAAATAATCAGTGCTGGACCATCAACTGTTTACAATCTATATTAATAAATAGTCAGTGCTGGGCCATCAACTGTTTACAATCTATATTAATAAATAATCAGTGCTGGACCATCAACTGTTTACAATCTATATTAATAAATAATCAGTGCTGGACCATCAACTGTTTACAATCTATATTAATAAAGAGTCAGTGCTGGGCCATCAACTGTTTACAATCTATATTAATAAATAATCAGTGCTGGACCATCAACTGTTTACAATCTATATTAATAAAGAGTCGGTGCTGGACCATCAACTGTTTACAATCTATATTAATAAATAATCAGTGCTGGGCCATCAACTGTTTACAATCTATATTAATAAATAATCAGTGCTGGACCATCAACTGTTTACAATCTATATTAATAAATAATCAGTGCTGGACCATCAACTGTTTACAATCTATATTAATAAAGAGTCGGTGCTGGACCATCAACTGTTTACAATCTATATTAATAAATAATCAGTGCTGGGCCATCAACTGTTTACAATCTATATTAATAAATAATCAGTGCTGGACCATCAACTGTTTACAATCTATATTAATAAATAATCAGTGCTGGGCCATCAACTGTTTACAATCTATATTAATAAATAATCAGTGCTGGACCATCAACTGTTTACAATCTATATTAATAAATAATCAGTGCTGGGCCATCAACTGTTTACAATCTATATTAATAAATAATCAGTGCTGGACCATCAACTGTTTACAATCTATATTAATAAATAATCAGTGCTGGACCATCAACTGTTTACAATCTATATTAATAAATAATCAGTGCTGGGCCATCAACTGTTTACAATCTATATTAATAAATAATCAGTGCTGGGCCATCAACTGTTTACAATCTATATTAATAAATAATCAGTGCTGGACCATCAACTGTTTACAATCTATATTAATAAATAATCAGTGCTGGGCCATCAACTGTTTACAATCTATATTAATAAATAATCAGTGCTGGACCATCAACTGTTTACAATCTATATTAATAAAGAGTCAGTGCTTTGCCATCAACTGTTTACAATCTATATTAATAAAGAGTCAGTGCTGGACCATCAACTGTTCACAATCTATATTAATAAAGAGTTAGTACTGGACCATCAACTGTTTACAATCTATATTAATAAATAATCAGTGCTGGGCCATCAACTGTTTACAATCTATATTAATAAATAATCAGTGCTGGACCATCAACTGTTTACAATCTATATTAATAAATAATCATTGCTGGACCCTCAACTGTTTACAATCTATATTAATAAAGAGTCAGTGCTGGACCATCAACTGTTTACAATCTATATTAATAAAGAGTCAGTGCTGGACCATCAACTGTTTACAATCTATATTAATAAAGAGTCAGTGCTGGGCCATCAACTGTTTACAATCTATATTAATAAAGAGTCAGTGCTGGACCATCAACTGTTTACAATCTATATTAATAAATAATCAGTGCAGGACCATCAACTGTTTACAATCTATATTAATAAAGAGTCAGTGCTGGACCATCAACTGTTTACAATCTATATTAATAAATAATCAGTGCTGGACCATCAACTGTTTACAATCTATATTAATAAAGAGTCAGTGCTGGACCATCAACTGTTTACAATCTATATTAATAAAGAGTCAGTGCTGGACCATCAACTGTTTACAATCTATATTAATAAAGAGTCAGTGCTGGACCATCAACTGTTTACAATCTATATTAATAAAGAGTCAGTGCTGGACCATCAACTGTTTACAATCTATATTAATAAATAATCAGTGCTGGACCATCAACTGTTTACAATCTATATTAATAAAGAGTCAGTGCTGGACCATCAACTGTTTACAATCTATATTAATAAATAATCAGTGCTGGACCATCAACTGTTTACAATCTATATTAATAAAGAGTCAGTGCTGGACCATCAACTGTTTACAATCTATATTAATAAAGAGTCAGTGCTGGACCATCAACTGTTTACAATCTATATTAATAAAGAGTCAGTGCTGGACCATCAACTGTTTACAATCTATATTAATAAATAATCAGTGCTGGACCATCAACTGTTTACAATCTATATTAATAAAGAGTCAGTGCTGGACCATCAACTGTTTACAATCTATATTAATAAATAATCAGTGCTGGACCATCAACTGTTTACAATCTATATTAATAAATAATCAGTGCTGGACCATCAACTGTTTACAATCTATATTAATAAAGAGTCAGTGCTTTGCCATCAACTGTTTACAATCCATATTAATAAAGAGTCAGTGCTGGACCATCAACTGTTCACAATCGATATTAATAAAGATTCAGTGCTGGACCATCAACTGTTTACAATCTATATTAATAAATAATCAGTGCTGGGCAATCAACTGTTTACAATCTATATTAATAAATAATCAGTGCTGGACCATCAACTGTTTACAATCTATATTAATAAATAATCAGTGCTGGACCATCAACTGTTTACAATCTATATTAATAAAGAGTCAGTGCTGGACCATCAACTGTTTACAATCTATATTAATAAAGAGTCAGTGCTGGACCATCAACTGTTTACAATCTATATTAATAAAGAGTCAGTGCTGGACCATCAACTGTTTACAATCTATATTAATAAATAATCAGTGCTGGACCATCAACTGTTTACAATCTATATTAATAAAGAGTCAGTGCTGGGCCATCAACTGTTTACAATCTATATTAATAAAGAGTCAGTGCTGGACCATCAACTGTTTACAATCTATATTAATAAATAATCAGTGCTGGACCATCAACTGTTTACAATCTATATTAATAAATAATCAGTGCTGGACCATCAACTGTTTACAATCTATATTAATAAAGAGTCAGTGCTGGGCCATCAACTGTTTACAATCTATATTAATAAAGAGTCAGTGCTGGACCATCAACTGTTTACAATCTATATTAATAAAGAGTCAGTGCTGGGCCATCAACTGTTTACAATCTATATTAATAAAGAGTCAGTGCTGGACCATCAACTGTTTACAATCTATATTAATAAATAATCAGTGCTGGACCATCAACTGTTTACAATCTATATTAATAAATAATCAGTGCTGGACCATCAACTGTTTACAATCTATATTAATAAAGAGTCAGTGCTGGGCCATCAACTGTTTACAATCTATATTAATAAAGAGTCAGTGCTGGACCATCAACTGTTTACAATCTATATTAATAAATAATCAGTGCTGGACCATCAACTGTTTACAATCTATATTAATAAAGAGTCAGTGCTGGACCATCAACTGTTTACAATCTATATTAATAAATAATCAGTGCTGGACCATCAACTGTTTACAATCTATATTAATAAAGAGTCAGTGCTGGACCATCAACTGTTTACAATCTATATTAATAAATAATCAGTGCTGGACCATCAACTGTTTACAATCTATATTAATAAAGAGTCAGTGCTGGACCATCAACTGTTTACAATCTATATTAATAAAGAGTCAGTGCTGGACCATCAACTGTTTACAATCTATATTAATAAATAATCAGTGCTGGACCATCAACTGTTTACAATCTATATTAATAAAGAGTCAGTGCTGGACCATCAACTGTTTACAATCTATATTAATAAATAATCAGTGCTGGACCATCAACTGTTTACAATCTATATTAATAAAGAGTCAGTGCTGGACCATCAACTGTTTACAATCTATATTAATAAATAATCAGTGCTGGACCATCAACTGTTTACAATCTATATTAATAAAGAGTCAGTGATGGACCATCAACTGTTTACAATCTATATTAATAAATAATCAGTGCTGGACCATCAACTGTTTACAATCTATATTAATAAAGAGTCAGTGCTGGACCATCAACTGTTTACAATCTATATTAATAAATAATCAGTGCTGGACCATCAACTGTTTACAATCTATATTAATAAAGAGTCAGTGCTGGGCCATCAACTGTTTACAATCTATATTAATAAATAATCAGTGCTGGACCATCAACTGTTTACAATCTATATTAATAAAGAGTCAGTGCTGGGCCATCAACTGTTTACAATCTATATTAATAAAGAGTCAGTGCTGGACCATCAACTGTTTACAATCTATATTAATAAATAATCAGTGCTGGACCATCAACTGTTTACAATCTATATTAATAAAGAGTCAGTGCTGGACCATCAACTGTTTACAATCTATATTAATAAATAATCAGTGCTGGACCATCAACTGTTTACAATCTATATTAATAAAGAGTCAGTGCTGGGCCATCAACTGTTTACAATCTATATTAATAAATAATCAGTGCTGGACCATCAACTGTTTACAATCTATATTAATAAAGAGTCAGTGCTGGACCATCAACTGTTTACAATCTATATTAATAAATAATCAGTGCTGGACCATCAACTGTTTACAATCTATATTAATAAATAATCAGTGCTGGACCATCAACTGTTTACAATCTATATTAATAAAGAGTCAGTGCTGGACCATCAACTGTTTACAATCTATATTAATAAAGAGTCAGTGCTGGGCCATCAACTGTTTACAATCTATATTAATAAATAATCAGTGCTGGACCATCAACTGTTTACAATCTATATTAATAAAGAGTCAGTGCTGGACCATCAACTGTTTACAATCTATATTAATAAAGAGTCAGTGCTGGACCATCAACTGTTTACAATCTATATTAATAAATAATCAGTGCTGGACCATCAACTGTTTACAATCTATATTAATAAAGAGTCAGTGCTGGACCATCAACTGTTTACAATCTATATTAATAAATAATCAGTGCTGGACCATCAACTGTTTACAATCTATATTAATAAAGAGTCAGTGCTGGGCCATCAACTGTTTACAATCTATATTAATAAATAATCAGTCCTGGACCATCAACTGTTTACAATCTATATTAATAAAGAGTCAGTGCTGGGCCATCAACTGTTTACAATCTATATTAATATATAATCAGTGCTGGACCATCAACTGTTTACAATCTATATTAATGAAGAGTCAGTGCTGGGCCATCAACTGTTTGCAATCTATATTAATAATGGGTCAGTGCTGGACCATCAACTGTTTACAATCTATATTAATAAAGAGTCAGTGCTGGACCATCAACTGTTTACAATCTATATTAATAAAGAGTCAGTGCTGGACCATCAACTATTTATAATCGATATTAATAAAGAGTCAGTGCTGGGCCATCAACTGTTTACAATCTATATTAATAAATAGTCAGTGCTGGACCATCAACTGTTTACAATCTATATTAATAAATAATCAGTGCTGGGCCATCAACTGTTTACAATCTATATTAATAAAGAGTCAGTGCTGGACCATCAACTGTTTACAATCTATATTAATAAAGAGTCAGTGCTGGACCATCAACCGTTTACAATCTATATTAATAAATAATCAGTGCTGGGCCGTGAACTGTTTACAATCTATATTAATAAAGAGTCAGTGCTGGACCATCAACTGTTTACAATCTATATTAATAAAGTGTCAGTGCTGGACCATCAACTGTTTACAATCTATATTAATAAAGAGTCAGTGCTGGACCATCAACTGTTTACAATCTATATTAATAAATAATCAGTGCTGGGCCATCAACTGTTTACAATCTATATTAATAAAGAGTCAGTGCTGGGCCATCAACTGTTTACAATCTATATTAATAAAGAGTCAGTGCTGGACCATCAACTGTTTACAATCTATATTAATAAAGAGTCAGTGCTGGACCATCAACTGTTTACAATCTATGTTAATAAATAGTCAGTGCTGGGCCATCAACTGTTTACAATCTAGATTAATAAATAATCAGTGCTGGACCATCAACTGTTTACAATCTATATTAATAAAGAGTCAGTGCTGGGCCATCAACTGTTTACAATCTATATTAATAAAGAGTCAGTGCTGGGCCATCAACTGTTTACAATCTATATTAATAAAGAGTCAGTGCTGGACCATCAACTGTTTACTATCTATATTAATAAATAATCAGTGCTGGGCCATCAACTGTTTACAATCTATATTAATAAATAATCAGTGCTGGGCCATCAACTGTTTACAATCTATATCAATAAATAATCAGTGCTGGACCATCAACTGTTTACAATCTATATTAATAAAGAGTCAGTGCTGGGCCATCAACTGTTTACAATCTATATTAATAAAGAGTCAGTGCTGGGCCATCAACTGTTTACAATCTATATTAATAAATAATCAGTGCTGGGCCATCAACTGTTTACAATCTATATTAATAAATAATCAGTGCTGGGCCATCAACTGTTTACAATCTATATTAATAAATAATCAGTGCTGGACCATCAACTGTTTACAATCTATATTAATAAATAATCAGTGCGGGGCCATCAACTGTTTACAATCTATATTAATAAATAATCAGTGCTGGGCCATCAACTGTTTACAATCTATATTAATAAAGAGTCAGTGCTGGGCCATCAACTGTTTACAATCTATATTAATAAAGAGTCAGTGCTGGGCCATCAACTGTTTACAATCTATATTAATAAAGAGTCAGTGCTGGGCCATCAACTGTTTACAATCTATATTAATAAATAATCAGTGCTGGGCCATCAACTGTTTACAATCTATATTAATAAATAATCAGTGCTGGGCCATCAACTGTTTACAATCTATATTAATAAATAATCAGTGCTGGACCATCAACTGTTTACAATCTATATTAATAAATAATCAGTGCGGGGCCATCAACTGTTTACAATCTATATTAATAAATAATCAGTGCTGGGCCATCAACTGTTTACAATCTATATTAATAAAGAGTCAGTGCTGGGCCATCAACTGTTTACAATCTATATTAATAAAGAGTCAGTGCTGGGCCATCAACTGTTTACAATCTATATTAATAAAGAGTCAGTGCTGGACCATCAACTGTTTACAATCTATATTAATAAATAATCAGTGCAGGACCATCAACTGTTTACAATCTATATTAATAAAGAGTCAGTGCTGGACCATCAACTGTTTACAATCTATATTAATAAATAATCAGTGCTGGACCATCAACTGTTTACAATCTATATTAATAAAGAGTCAGTGCTGGACCATCAACTGTTTACAATCTATATTAATAAAGAGTCAGTGCTGGACCATCAACTGTTTACAATCTATATTAATAAAGAGTCAGTGCTGGACCATCAACTGTTTACAATCTATATTAATAAAGAGTCAGTGCTGGACCATCAACTGTTTACAATCTATATTAATAAATAATCAGTGCTGGACCATCAACTGTTTACAATCTATATTAATAAAGAGTCAGTGCTGGACCATCAACTGTTTACAATCTATATTAATAAATAATCAGTGCTGGACCATCAACTGTTTACAATCTATATTAATATAGAGTCAGTGCTGGACCATCAACTGTTTACAATCTATATTAATAAAGAGTCAGTGCTGGACCATCAACTGTTTACAATCTATATTAATAAAGAGTCAGTGCTGGACCATCAACTGTTTACAATCTATATTAATAAATAATCAGTGCTGGACCATCAACTGTTTACAATCTATATTAATAAAGAGTCAGTGCTGGACCATCAACTGTTTACAATCTATATTAATAAATAATCAGTGCTGGACCATCAACTGTTTACAATCTATATTAATAAATAATCAGTGCTGGACCATCAACTGTTTACAATCTATATTAATAAAGAGTCAGTGCTTTGCCATCAACTGTTTACAATCCATATTAATAAAGAGTCAGTGCTGGACCATCAACTGTTCACAATCGATATTAATAAAGATTCAGTGCTGGACCATCAACTGTTTACAATCTATATTAATAAATAATCAGTGCTGGGCAATCAACTGTTTACAATCTATATTAATAAATAATCAGTGCTGGACCATCAACTGTTTACAATCTATATTAATAAATAATCAGTGCTGGACCATCAACTGTTTACAATCTATATTAATAAAGAGTCAGTGCTGGACCATCAACTGTTTACAATCTATATTAATAAAGAGTCAGTGCTGGACCATCAACTGTTTACAATCTATATTAATAAAGAGTCAGTGCTGGACCATCAACTGTTTACAATCTATATTAATAAATAATCAGTGCTGGACCATCAACTGTTTACAATCTATATTAATAAAGAGTCAGTGCTGGGCCATCAACTGTTTACAATCTATATTAATAAAGAGTCAGTGCTGGACCATCAACTGTTTACAATCTATATTAATAAATAATCAGTGCTGGACCATCAACTGTTTACAATCTATATTAATAAATAATCAGTGCTGGACCATCAACTGTTTACAATCTATATTAATAAAGAGTCAGTGCTGGGCCATCAACTGTTTACAATCTATATTAATAAAGAGTCAGTGCTGGACCATCAACTGTTTACAATCTATATTAATAAAGAGTCAGTGCTGGGCCATCAACTGTTTACAATCTATATTAATAAAGAGTCAGTGCTGGACCATCAACTGTTTACAATCTATATTAATAAAGAGTCAGTGCTGGACCATCAACTGTTTACAATCTATATTAATAAATAATCAGTGCTGGACCATCAACTGTTTACAATCTATATTAATAAAGAGTCAGTGCTGGGCCATCAACTGTTTACAATCTATATTAATAAAGAGTCAGTGCTGGACCATCAACTGTTTACAATCTATATTAATAAATAATCAGTGCTGGACCATCAACTGTTTACAATCTATATTAATAAAGAGTCAGTGCTGGACCATCAACTGTTTACAATCTATATTAATAAATAATCAGTGCTGGACCATCAACTGTTTACAATCTATATTAATAAAGAGTCAGTGCTGGACCATCAACTGTTTACAATCTATATTAATAAAGAGTCAGTGCTGGACCATCAACTGTTTACAATCTATATTAATAAATAATCAGTGCTGGACCATCAACTGTTTACAATCTATATTAATAAAGAGTCAGTGCTGGACCATCAACTGTTTACAATCTATATTAATAAATAATCAGTGCTGGACCATCAACTGTTTACAATCTATATTAATAAAGAGTCAGTGCTGGACCATCAACTGTTTACAATCTATATTAATAAATAATCAGTGCTGGACCATCAACTGTTTACAATCTATATTAATAAAGAGTCAGTGATGGACCATCAACTGTTTACAATCTATATTAATAAATAATCAGTGCTGGACCATCAACTGTTTACAATCTATATTAATAAAGAGTCAGTGCTGAGCCATCAACTGTTTACAATCTGTATTAATAAACAGTCAGTGCTGGACCATCAACTGTTTACAATCTATATTAATAAATAATCAGTGCTGGACCATCAACTGTTTACAATCTATATTAATAAATAATCAGTGCTGGACCATCAACTGTTTACCATCTATATTAATAAAGAGTCAGTGCTGAGCCATCAACTGTTTACAATCTATATTAATAAAGAGTCAGTGCTGGACCATCAACTGTTTACAATCTATATTAATAAATAATCAGTGCTGGACCATCAACTGTTTACAATCTATATTAATAAAGAGTCAGTGATGGGCCATCAACTGTTTACAATCTATATTAATAAATAATCAGTGCTGGACCATCAACTGTTTACAATCTATATTAATAAATAATCAGTGCTGGACCATCAACTGTTTACCATCTATATTAATAAAGAGTCAGTGCTGAGCCATCAACTGTTTACAATCTATATTAATAAAGAGTCAGTGCTGGACCATCAACTGTTTACAATCTATATTAATAAATAATCAGTGCTGGACCATCAACTGTTTACAATCTATATTAATAAAGAGTCAGTGATGGGCCATCAACTGTTTACAATCTATATTAATAAATAATCAGTGCTGGACCATCAACTGTTTACAATCTATATTAATAAATAATCAGTGCTGGACCATCAACTGTTTACCATCTATATTAATAAAGAGTCAGTGCTGGACCATCAACTGTTTACAATCTATATTAATAAATAATCAGTGCTGGACCATCAACTGTTTACCATCTATATTAATAAAGAGTCAGTGCTGAGCCATCAACTGTTTACAATCTATATTAATAAAGAGTCAGTGCTGGACCATCAACTGTTTACAATCTATATTAATAAATAATCAGTGCTGGACCATCAACTGTTTACAATCTATATTAATAAAGAGTCAGTGATGGGCCATCAACTGTTTACAATCTATATTAATAAATAATCAGTGCTGGACCATCAACTGTTTACAATCTATATTAATAAATAATCAGTGCTGGACCATCAACTGTTTACCATCTATATTAATAAAGAGTCAGTGCTGGACCATCAACTGTTTACAATCTATATTAATAAATAATCAGTGCTGGACCATCAACTGTTTACAATCTATATTAATAAATAATCAGTGCTGGACCATCAACTGTTTACAATCTATATTAATAAAGAGTCAGTGCTGGACCATCAACTGTTTACAATCTATATTAATAAATAATCAGTGCTGGACCATCAACTGTTTACAATCTATATTAATAAATAATCAGTGCTGGACCATCAACTGTTTACAATCTATATTAATAAAGAGTCAGTGCTGAGCCATCAACTGTTTACAATCTATATTAATAAAGAGTCAGTGCTGGACCATCAACTGTTTACAATCTATATTAATAAATAATCAGTGCTGGACCATCAACTGTTTACAATCTATATTAATAAAGAGTCAGTGCTGGGCCATCAACTGTTTACAATCTATATTAATAAATAATCAGTCCTGGACCATCAACTGTTTACAATCTATATTAATAAAGAGTCAGTGCTGGGCCATCAACTGTTTACAATCTATATTAATATATAATCAGTGCTGGACCATCAACTGTTTACAATCTATATTAATGAAGAGTCAGTGCTGGGCCATCAACTGTTTGCAATCTATATTAATAAAGGGTCAGTGCTGGACCATCAACTGTTTACAATCTATATTAATAAAGAGTCAGTGCTGGACCATCAACTGTTTACAATCTATATTAATAAAGAGTCAGTGCTGGACCATCAACTATTTATAATCGATATTAATAAAGAGTCAGTGCTGGGCCATCAACTGTTTACAATCTATATTAATAAATAGTCAGTGCTGGACCATCAACTGTTTACAATCTATATTAATAAATAATCAGTGCTGGGCCATCAACTGTTTACAATCTATATTAATAAAGAGTCAGTGCTGGACCATCAACTGTTTACAATCTATATTAATAAAGAGTCAGTGCTGGACCATCAACCGTTTACAATCTATATTAATAAATAATCAGTGCTGGGCCGTGAACTGTTTACAATCTATATTAATAAAGAGTCAGTGCTGGACCATCAACTGTTTACAATCTATATTAATAAAGTGTCAGTGCTGGACCATCAACTGTTTACAATCTATATTAATAAAGAGTCAGTGCTGGACCATCAACTGTTTACAATCTATATTAATAAATAATCAGTGCTGGGCCATCAACTGTTTACAATCTATATTAATAAAGAGTCAGTGCTGGGCCATCAACTGTTTACAATCTATATTAATAAAGAGTCAGTGCTGGACCATCAACTGTTTACAATCTATATTAATAAAGAGTCAGTGCTGGACCATCAACTGTTTACAATCTATGTTAATAAATAGTCAGTGCTGGGCCATCAACTGTTTACAATCTAGATTAATAAATAATCAGTGCTGGACCATCAACTGTTTACAATCTATATTAATAAAGAGTCAGTGCTGGGCCATCAACTGTTTACAATCTATATTAATAAATAATCAGTGCTGGGCCATCAACTGTTTACAATCTATATTAATAAATAATCAGTGCTGGGCCATCAACTGTTTACAATCTATATTAATAAATAATCAGTGCTGGACCATCAACTGTTTACTATCTATATTAATAAATAATCAGTGCTGGGCCATCAACTGTTTACAATCTATATTAATAAATAATCAGTGCTGGGCCATCAACTGTTTACAATCTATATCAATAAATAATCAGTGCTGGACCATCAACTGTTTACAATCTATATTAATAAAGAGTCAGTGCTGGGCCATCAACTGTTTACAATCTATATTAATAAAGAGTCAGTGCTGGGCCATCAACTGTTTACAATCTATATTAATAAATAATCAGTGCTGGGCCATCAACTGTTTACAATCTATATTAATAAATAATCAGTGCTGGGCCATCAACTGTTTACAATCTATATTAATAAATAATCAGTGCTGGACCATCAACTGTTTACAATCTATATTAATAAATAATCAGTGCGGGGCCATCAACTGTTTACAATCTATATTAATAAATAATCAGTGCTGGGCCATCAACTGTTTACAATCTATATTAATAAAGAGTCAGTGCTGGGCCATCAACTGTTTACAATCTATATTAATAAATAATCAGTGATGGGCCATCAACCGTTTACAATCTATATTAATAAATAATCAGTGCTGGGCCATCAACTGTTTACAATCTATATTAATAAATAATCAGTGCTGGGCCATCAACTGTTTACAATCTATATTAATAAAGAGTCAGTGCTGGACCATCAACTGTTTACAATCTATATTAATAAATAATCAGTGCTGGGCCATCAACTGTTTACAATCTATATTAATAAATAATCAGTGCTGGACCATCAACTGTTTACAATCTATATTAATAAAGAGTCAGTGCTGGGCCATCAACTGTTTACAATCTATATTAATAAATAATCAGTGCTGGGCCATCAACCGTTTACAATCTATATTAATAAATAATCAGTGCTGGGCCATCAACTGTTTACAATCTATATTAATAAATAATCAGTGCTGGGCCATCAACTGTTTACAATCTATATTAATAAAGAGTCAGTGCTGGACCATCAACTGTTTACAATCTATATTAATAAATAATCAGTGCTGGGCCATCAACCGTTTACAATCTATATTAATAAATAATCAGTGCTGGGCCATCAACTGTTTACAATCTATATTAATAAATAATCTGTGCTGGGCCATCAACTGTTTACAATCTATATTAATAAAGAGTCAGTGCTGGACCATCAACTGTTTACAATCTATATTAATAAATAATCAGTGCTGGGCCATCAACTGTTTACAATCTATATTAATAAATAATCAGTGCTGGACCATCAACTGTTTACAATCTATATTAATAAAGAGTCAGTGCTGGGCCATCAACTGTTTACAATCTATATTAATAAAGAGTCAGTGCTGGGCCATCAACTGTTTACAATCTATATTAATAAATAATCAGTGCTGGGCCATCAACTGTTTACAATCTATATTAATAAATAATCAGTGCTGGGCCATCAACTGTTTACAATCTATATTAATAAATAATCAGTGCTGGACCATCAACTGTTTACAATCTATATTAATAAATAATCAGTGCTGGGCCATCAACTGTTTCCAATCTATATTAATAAATAATCAGTGCTGGACCATCAACTGTTTACAATCTATATTAATAAAGAGTCAGTGCTTTGCCATCAACTGTTTACAATCCATATTAATAAAGAGTCAGTGCTGGACCATCAACTGTTCACAATCGATATTAATAAAGAGTCAGTGCTGGACCATCAACTGTTTACAATCTATATTAATAAATAATCAGTGCTGGGCCATCAACTGTTTACAATCGATATTAATAAATAATCAGTGCTGGACCATCAACTGTTTACAATCTATATTAATAAAGAGTCAGTGCTGGACCATCAACTGTTTACAATCTATATTAATAAATAATCAGTGCTGGACCATCAACTGTTTACAATCTATATTAATAAAGAGTCAGTGCTGGGCCATCAACTGTTTACAATCTATATTAATAAAGAGTCAGTGCTGGACCATCAACTGTTTACAATCTATATTAATAAATAATCAGTGCTGGACCATCAACTGTTTACAATCTATATTAATAAAGAGTCAGTGCTGGACCATCAACTGTTTACAATCTATATTAATAAATAATCAGTGCTGGACCATCAACTGTTTACAATCTATATTAATAAAGAGTCAGTGCTGGACCATCAACTGTTTACAATCTATATTAATAAATAATCAGTGCTGGACCATCAACTGTTTACAATCTATATTAATAAAGAGTCAGTGCTGGACCATCAACTGTTTACAATCTATATTAATAAAGAGTCAGTGCTGGACCATCAACTGTTTACAATCTATATTAATAAATAATCAGTGCTGGACCATCAACTGTTTACAATCTATATTAATAAAGAGTCAGTGCTGGACCATCAACTGTTTACAATCTATATTAATAAATAATCAGTGCTGGACCATCAACTGTTTACAATCTATATTAATAAAGAGTCAGTGCTGGACCATCAACTGTTTACAATCTATATTAATAAATAATCAGTGCTGGACCATCAACTGTTTACAATCTATATTAATAAAGAGTCAGTGCTGGACCATCAACTGTTTACAATCTATATTAATAAAGAGTCAGTGATGGACCATCAACTGTTTACAATCTATATTAATAAATAATCAGTGTTGGACCATCAACTGTTTACAATCTATATTAATAAAGAGTCAGTGCTGAGCCATCAACTGTTTACAATCTATATTAATAAATAATCAGTGCTGGACCATCAACTGTTTACAATCTATATTAATAAAGAGTCAGTGCTGGGCCATCAACTGTTTACAATCTATATTAATAAATAATCAGTCCTGGACCATCAACTGTTTACAATCTATATTAATAAAGAGTCAGTGCTGGGCCATCAACTGTTTACAATCTATATTAATATATAATCAGTGCTGGACCATCAACTGTTTACAATCTATATTAATGAAGAGTCAGTGCTGGGCCATCAACTGTTTGCAATCTATATTAATAAAGGGTCAGTGCTGGACCATCAACTGTTTACAATCTATATTAATAAAGAGTCAGTGCTGGACCATCAACTGTTTACAATCTATATTAATAAAGAGTCAGTGCTGGACCATCAACTATTTATAATCGATATTAATAAAGAGTCAGTGCTGGGCCATCAACTGTTTACAATCTATATTAATAAATAGTCAGTGCTGGACCATCAACTGTTTACAATCTATATTAATAAATAATCAGTGCTGGGCCATCAACTGTTTACAATCTATATTAATAAAGAGTCAGTGCTGGACCATCAACTGTTTACAATCTATATTAATAAAGAGTCAGTGCTGGACCATCAACCGTTTACAATCTATATTAATAAATAATCAGTGCTGGGCCGTGAACTGTTTACAATCTATATTAATAAAGAGTCAGTGCTGGACCATCAACTGTTTACAATCTATATTAATAAAGTGTCAGTGCTGGACCATCAACTGTTTACAATCTATATTAATAAAGAGTCAGTGCTGGACCATCAACTGTTTACAATCTATATTAATAAATAATCTGTGCTGGGCCATCAACTGTTTACAATCTATATTAATAGAGAGTCAGTGCTGGACCATCAACTGTTTACAATCTATATTAATAAAGAGTCAGTGCTGGACCATCAAATGTTTACAATCTATATTAATAAAGAGTCAGTGCTGGACCATCAACTGTTTACAATCTATATTAATAAAGAGTCAGTGCTGGACCATCAACTGTTTACAATCTATATTAATAAAGAGTCAGTGCTGGACCATCAACTGTTTACAATCTATATTAATAAATAATCAGTGCTGGGCCATCAACTGTTTACAATCTATATTAATAAAGAGTCAGTGCTGGGCCATCAACTGTTTACAATCTATATTAATAAAGAGTCAGTGCTGGGCCATCAACTGTTTACAATCTATATTAATAAATAATCAGTCCTGGACCATCAACTGTTTACAATCTATATTAATAAAGAGTCAGTGCTGGGCCATCAACTGTTTACAATCTATATTAATATATAATCAGTGCTGGACCATCAACTGTTTACAATCTATATTAATGAAGAGTCAGTGCTGGGCCATCAACTGTTTGCAATCTATATTAATAAAGGGTCAGTGCTGGACCATCAACTGTTTACAATCTATATTAATAAAGAGTCAGTGCTGGACCATCAACTGTTTACAATCTATATTAATAAAGAGTCAGTGCTGGACCATCAACTATTTATAATCGATATTAATAAAGAGTCAGTGCTGGGCCATCAACTGTTTACAATCTATATTAATAAATAGTCAGTGCTGGACCATCAACTGTTTACAATCTATATTAATAAATAATCAGTGCTGGGCCATCAACTGTTTACAATCTATATTAATAAAGAGTCAGTGCTGGACCATCAACTGTTTACAATCTATATTAATAAAGAGTCAGTGCTGGACCATCAACCGTTTACAATCTATATTAATAAATAATCAGTGCTGGGCCGTGAACTGTTTACAATCTATATTAATAAAGAGTCAGTGCTGGACCATCAACTGTTTACAATCTATATTAATAAAGTGTCAGTGCTGGACCATCAACTGTTTACAATCTATATTAATAAAGAGTCAGTGCTGGACCATCAACTGTTTACAATCTATATTAATAAATAATCTGTGCTGGGCCATCAACTGTTTACAATCTATATTAATAGAGAGTCAGTGCTGGACCATCAACTGTTTACAATCTATATTAATAAAGAGTCAGTGCTGGACCATCAAATGTTTACAATCTATATTAATAAAGAGTCAGTGCTGGACCATCAACTGTTTACAATCTATATTAATAAAGAGTCAGTGCTGGACCATCAACTGTTTACAATCTATATTAATAAAGAGTCAGTGCTGGACCATCAACTGTTTACAATCTATATTAATAAATAATCAGTGCTGGGCCATCAACTGTTTACAATCTATATTAATAAAGAGTCAGTGCTGGGCCATCAACTGTTTACAATCTATATTAATAAAGAGTCAGTGCTGGACCATCAACTGTTTACAATCTATATTAATAAAGAGTCAGTGCTGGACCATCAACTGTTTACAATCTATGTTAATAAAGAGTCAGTGCTGGGCCATCAACTGTTTACAATCTAGATTAATAAATAATCAGTGCTGGACCATCAACTGTTTACAATCTATATTAATAAAGAGTCAGTGCTGGGCCATCAACTGTTTACAATCTATATTAATAAAGAGTCAGTGCTGGGCCATCAACTGTTTACAATCTATATTAATAAATAATCAGTGCTGGGCCATCAACTGTTTACAATCTATATTAATAAATAATCAGTGCTGGGCCATCAACTGTTTACAATCTATATTAATAAATAATCAGTGCTGGACCATCAACTGTTTACTATCTATATTAATAAATAATCAGTGCTGGGCCATCAACTGTTTACAATCTATAGTAATAAATAATCAGTGCTGGGCCATCAACTGTTTACAATCTATATCAATAAATAATCAGTGCTGGACCATCAACTGTTTACAATCTATATTAATAAAGAGTCAGTGCTGGGCCATCTACTGTTTACAATCTATATTAATAAAGAGTCAGTGCTGGGCCATCAACTGTTTACAATCTATATTAATAAATAATCAGTGCTGGGCCATCAACTGTTTACAATCTATATTAATAAAGAGTCAGTGCTGGGCCATCAACTGTTTACAATCTATATTAATAAATAATCAGTGCTGGGCCATCAACCGTTTACAATCTATATTAATAAATAATCAGTGCTGGGCCATCAACTGTTTACAATCTATATTAATAAATAACCAGTGCTGGGCCATCAACTGTTTACAATCTATATTAATAAAGAGTCAGTGCTGGACCATCAACTGTTTACAATCTATATTAATAAATAATCAGTGCTGGGCCATCAACTGTTTACAATCTATATTAATAAATAATGAGTGCTGGACCATCAACTGTTTACAATCTATATTAATAAAGAGTCAGTGCTGGGCCATCAACTGTTTACAATCTATATTAATAAATAATCAGTGCTGGGCCATCAACCGTTTACAATCTATATTAATAAATAATCAGTGCTGGGCCATCAACTGTTTACAATCTATATTAATAAATAATCAGTGCTGGGCCATCAACTGTTTACAATCTATATTAATAAAGAGTCAGTGCTGGACCATCAACTGTTTACAATCTATATTAATAAATAATCAGTGCTGGGCCATCAACCGTTTACAATCTATATTAATAAATAATCAGTGCTGGGCCATCAACTGTTTACAATCTATATTAATAAATAATCTGTGCTGGGCCATCAACTGTTTACAATCTATATTAATAAAGAGTCAGTGCTGGACCATCAACTGTTTACAATCTATATTAATAAATAATCAGTGCTGGGCCATCAACTGTTTACAATCTATATTAATAAATAATCAGTGCTGGACCATCAACTGTTTACAATCTATATTAATAAAGAGTCAGTGCTGGGCCATCAACTGTTTACAATCTATATTAATAAAGAGTCAGTGCTGGGCCATCAACTGTTTACAATCTATATTAATAAATAATCAGTGCTGGGCCATCAACTGTTTACAATCTATATTAATAAATAATCAGTGCTGGGCCATCAACTGTTTACAATCTATATTAATAAATAATCATTGCTGGACCATCAACTGTTTACAATCTATATTAATAAATAATCAGTGCTGGGCCATCAACTGTTTACAATCTATATTAATAAATAATCAGTGCTGGGCCATCAACTGTTTACAATCTATATTAATAAAGAGTCAGTGCTGGGCCATCAACTGTTTACAATCTATATTAATAAATAATCAGTGCTGGGCCATCAACCGTTTACAATCTATATTAATAAATAATCAGTGCTGGGCCATCAACTGTTTACAATCTATATTAATAAATAATCAGTGCTGGGCCATCAACTGTTTACAATCTATATTAATAAAGAGTCAGTGCTGGACCATCAACTGTTTACAATCTATATTAATAAATAATCAGTGCTGGGCCATCAACTGTTTACAATCTATATTAATAAATAATCAGTGCTGGGCCATCAACTGTTTACAATCTATATTAATAAAGAGTCAGTGCTGGACCATCAACTGTTTACAATCTATATTAATAAATAATCAGTGCTGGACCATCAACTGTTTACAATCTATATTAATAAAGAGTCAGTGCTGGACCATCAACTGTTTACAATCTATATTAATAAATAATCAGTGCTGGACCATCAACTGTTTACAATCTATATTAATAAAGAGTCAGTGCTGGACCATCAACTGTTTACAATCTATATTAATAAAGAGTCAGTGCTGGACCATCAACTGTTTACAATCTATATTAATAAATAATCAGTGCTGGACCATCAACTGTTTACAATCTATATTAATAAAGAGTCAGTGCTGGACCATCAACTGTTTACAATCTATATTAATAAATAATCAGTGCTGGACCATCAACTGTTTACAATCTATATTAATAAAGAGTCAGTGCTGGGCCATCAACTGTTTACAATCTATATTAATAAATAATCAGTGCTGGGCCATCAACCGTTTACAATCTATATTAATAAATAATCAGTGCTGGGCCATCAACTGTTTACAATCTATATTAATAAATAATCAGTGCTGGGCCATCAACTGTTTACAATCTATATTAATAAAGAGTCAGTGCTGGACCATCAACTGTTTACAATCTATATTAATAAATAATCAGTGCTGGGCCATCAACTGTTTACAATCTATATTAATAAATAATCAGTGCTGGGCCATCAACTGTTTACAATCTATATTAATAAATAATCAGTGCTGGACCATCAACTGTTTACAATCTATATTAATAAATAATCAGTGCGGGGCCATCAACTGTTTACAATCTATATTAATAAATAATCAGTGCTGGGCCATCAACTGTTTACAATCTATATTAATAAAGAGTCAGTGCTGGGCCATCAACTGTTTACAATCTATATTAATAAATAATCAGTGCTGGGCCATCAACCGTTTACAATCTATATTAATAAATAATCAGTGCTGGGCCATCAACTGTTTACAATCTATATTAATAAATAATCAGTGCTGGGCCATCAACTGTTTACAATCTATATTAATAAAGAGTCAGTGCTGGACCATCAACTGTTTACAATCTATATTAATAAATAATCAGTGCTGGGCCATCAACTGTTTACAATCTATATTAATAAATAATCAGTGCTGGACCATCAACTGTTTACAATCTATATTAATAAAGAGTCAGTGCTGGGCCATCAACTGTTTACAATCTATATTAATAAATAATCAGTGCTGGGCAATCAACCGTTTACAATCTATATTAATAAATAATCAGTGCTGGGCCATCAACTGTTTACAATCTATATTAATAAATAATCAGTGCTGGGCCATCAACTGTTTACAATCTATATTAATAAAGAGTCAGTGCTGGACCATCAACTGTTTACAATCTATATTAATAAATAATCAGTGCTGGGCCATCAACCGTTTACAATCTATATTAATAAATAATCAGTGCTGGGCCATCAACTGTTTACAATCTATATTAATAAATAATCTGTGCTGGGCCATCAACTGTTTACAATCTATATTAATAAAGAGTCAGTGCTGGACCATCAACTGTTTACAATCTATATTAATAAATAATCAGTGCTGGGCCATCAACTGTTTACAATCTATATTAATAAATAATCAGTGCTGGACCATCAACTGTTTACAATCTATATTAATAAAGAGTCAGTGCTGGGCCATCAACTGTTTACAATCTATATTAATAAATAATCAGTGCTGGGCCATCAACTGTTTACAATCTATATTAATAAATAATCAGTGCTGGGCCATCAACTGTTTACAATCTATATTAATAAATAATCAGTGCTGGACCATCAACTGTTTACAATCTATATTAATAAATAATCAGTGCTGGGCCATCAACTGTTTACAATCTATATTAATAAATAATCAGTGCTGGGCCATCAACTGTTTACAATCTATATTAATAAATAATCAGTGCTGGGCCATCAACCGTTTACAATCTATATTAATAAAGAATCAGTGCTGGGCCATCAACTGTTTACAATCTATATTAATAAATAATCAGTGCTGGGCCATCAACTGTTTACAATCTATATTAATAAAGAGTCAGTGCTGGACCATCAACTGTTTACAATCTATATTAATAAATAATCAGTGCTGGGCCATCAACTGTTTACAATCTATATTAATAAATAATCAGTGCTGGGCCATCAACTGTTTACAATCTATATTAATAAATAATCAGTGCTGGACCATCAACTGTTTACAATCTATATTAATAAATAATCAGTGCTGGGCCATCAACTGTTTACAATCTATATTAATAAATAATCAGTGCTGGGCCATCAACTGTTTACAATCTATATTAATAAAGAGTCAGTGCTGGGCCATCAACTGTTTACAATCTATATTAATAAATAATCAGTGCTGGACCATCAACTGTTTACAATCTATATTGATAAATAATCAGTGCTGGACCATCAACTGTTTACAATCTATATTAATAAATAATCAGTGCTGGGCCATCAACTGTTTACAATCTATATTAATAAATAATCAGTGCTGGGCCATCAACTGTTTACAATCCATATTAATAAATAATCAGTGCTGGGCCATCAACTGTTTACAATCTATATTAATAAATAATCAGTGCTGGGCCATCAACTGTTTACAATCTATATTAATAAATAGTCAGTGCTGGGCCATCAACTGTTTACAATCTATATTAATAAATAATCAGTGCTGGGCCATCAACTGTTTACAATCTATATTAATAAATAATCAGTGCTGGACCATCAACTGTTTACAATCTATATTAATAAATAATCAGTGCTGGACCATCAACTGTTTACAATCTATATTAATAAATAATCAGTGCTGGACCATCAACTGTTTACAATCTATATTAATAAATAATCAGTGCTGGACCATCAACTGTTTACAATCTACATTAATAAATAATCAGTGCTGGACCATCAACTGTTTACAATCTATATTAATAAATAATCAGTGCTGGGCCATCAACTGTTTACAATCTATATTAATAAATAATCAGTGCTGGGCCATCAACTGTTTACAATCTATATTAATAAATAATCAGTGCTGGACCATCAACTGTTTACAATCTATATTAATAAATAATCAGTGCTGGGCCATCAACTGTTTACAATCTAGATTAATAAATAATCAGTGCTGGGCCATCAACCGTTTACAATCTATATTAATAAATAAT
This sequence comes from Heterodontus francisci, assembly GCF_036365525.1. NCBI lineage: Eukaryota > Metazoa > Chordata > Chondrichthyes > Heterodontiformes > Heterodontidae > Heterodontus > Heterodontus francisci. The sequence goes on from NC_090395.1 coordinate 15,146,231, forward strand.
CAGTGCTGGGCCATCAACCGTTTACAATCTATATTAATAAATAATCAGTGCTGGGCCATCAACTGTTTACAATCTATATTAATAAATAATCAGTGCTGGGCCATCAACTGTTTACAATCTATATTAATAAAGAGTCAGTGCTGGACCATCAACTGTTTACAATCTATATTAATAAATAATCAGTGCTGGGCCATCAACCGTTTACAATCTATATTAATAAATAATCAGTGCTGGGCCATCAACTGTTTACAATCTATATTAATAAATAATCAGTGCTGGGCCATCAACCGTTTACAATCTATATTAATAAATAATCAGTGCTGGGCCATCAACTGTTTACAATCTATATTAATAAATAATCTGTGCTGGGCCATCAACTGCTTACAATCTATATTAATAAAGAGTCAGTGCTGGACCATCAACTGTTTACAATCTATATTAATAAATAATCAGTGCTGGGCCATCAACTGTTTACAATCTATATTAATAAATAATCAGTGCTGGACCATCAACTGTTTACAATCTATATTAATAAAGAGTCAGTGCTGGGCCATCAACTGTTTACAATCTATATTAATAAAGAGTCAGTGCTGGACCATCAACTGTTTACAATCTATATTAATAAATAATCAGTGCTGGGCCATCAACTGTTTACAATCTATATTAATAAATAATCAGTGCTGGACCATCAACTGTTTACAATCTATATTAATAAAGAGTCAGTGCTGGGCCATCAACTGTTTGCAATCTATATTAATAAATAATCAGTGCTGGGCCATCAACCGTTTACAAACTATATTAATAAATAATCAGTGCTGGGCCATCAACTGTTTACAATCTATATTAATAAATAATCAGTGCTGGGCCATCAACTGTTTACAATCTATATTAATAAAGAGTCAGTGCTGGACCATCAACTGTTTACAATCTATATTAATAAATAATCAGTGCTGGGCCATCAACCGTTTACAATCTATATTAATAAATAATCAGTGCTGGGCCATCAACTGTTTACAATCTATATTAATAAATAATCTGTGCTGGGCCATCAACTGTTTACAATCTATATTAATAAAGAGTCAGTGCTGGACCATCAACTGTTTACAATCTATATTAATAAATAATCAGTGCTGGGCCATCAACTGTTTACAATCTATATTAATAAATAATCAGTGCTGGACCATCAACTGTTTACAATCTATATTAATAAAGAGTCAGTGCTGGGCCATCAACTGTTTACAATCTATATTAATAAAGAGTCAGTGCTGGGCCATCAACTGTTTACAATCTATATTAATAAATAATCAGTGCTGGGCCATCAACTGTTTACAATCTATATTAATAAATAATCAGTGCTGGGCCATCAACTGTTTACAATCTATATTAATAAATAATCAGTGCTGGACCATCAACTGTTTACAATCTATATTAATAAATAATCAGTGCTGGACCATCAACTGTTTACAATCTATATTAATAAAGAGTCAGTGCTGGACCATCAACTGTTTACAATCTATATTAATAAAGAGTCAGTGCTGGGCCATCAACTGTTTACAATCTATATTAATAAATAATCAGTGCTGGGCCATCAACTGTTTACAATCTATATTAATAAAGAGTCAGTGCTGGGCCATCAACTGTTTACAATCTATATTAATAAATAATCAGTGCTGGGCCATCAACCGTTTACAATCTATATTAATAAATAATCAGTGCTGGGCCATCAACTGTTTACAATCTATATTAATAAATAATCAGTGCTGGGCCATCAACTGTTTACAATCTATATTAATAAAGAGTCAGTGCTGGACCATCAACTGTTTACAATCTATATTAATAAATAATCAGTGCTGGGCCATCAACTGTTTACAATCTATATTAATAAATAATCAGTGCTGGGCCATCAACTGTTTACAATCTATATTAATAAATAATCAGTGCTGGACCATCAACTGTTTACAATCTATATTAATAAATAATCAGTGCTGGGCCATCAACTGTTTACAATCTATATTAATAAATAATCAGTGCTGGGCCATCAACTGTTTACAATCTATATTAATAAAGAGTCAGTGCTGGGCCATCAACTGTTTACAATCCATATTAATAAATAATCAGTGCTGGGCCATCAACTGTTTACAATCTATATTAATAAATAATCAGTGCTGGACCATCAACTGTTTACAATCTATATTAATAAATAGTCAGTGCTGGGCCATCAACTGTTTACAATCTATATTAATAAATAGTCAGTGCTGGGCCATCAACTGTTTACAATCTATATTAATAAATAATCAGTGCTGGGCCATCAACTGTTTACAATCTATATTAATAAATAATCAGTGCTGGACCATCAACTGTTTACAATCTATATTAATAAATAATCAGTGCTGGGCCATCAACTGTTTACAATCTATATTAATAAATAATCAGTGCTGGACCATCAACTGTTTACAATCTATATTAATAAATAGTCAGTGCTGGGCCATCAACTGTTTACAATCTATATTAATAAATAATCAGTGCTGGACCATCAACTGTTTACAATCTATATTAATAAAGAGTCAGTGCTGGGCCATCAACTGTTTACAATCTATATTAATAAATAATCAGTGCTGGGCCATCAACTGTTTACAATCTATATTAATAAATAATCAGTGCTGGACCATCAACTGTTTACAATCTATATTAATAAATAATCAGTGCTGGGCCATCAACTGTTTACAATCTATATTAATAAATAATCAGTGCTGGACCATCAACTGTTTACAATCTATATTAATAAATAGTCAGTGCTGGGCCATCAACTGTTTACAATCTATATTAATAAATAATCAGTGCTGGACCATCAACTGTTTACAATCTATATTAATAAATAGTCAGTGCTGGACCATCAACTGTTTACAATCTATATTAATAAATAATCAGTGCTGGACCATCAACTGTTTACAATCTATATTAATAAAGAGTCAGTGCTGGACCATCAACTGTTTACAATCTATATTAATAAATAGTCAGTGCTGGACCATCAACTGTTTACAATCTATATTAATAAATAATCAGTGCTGGGCCATCAACTGTTTACAATCTATATTAATAAATAATCAGTGCTGGACCATCAACTGTTTACAATCTATATTAATAAATAGTCAGTGCTGGACCATCAACTGTTTACAATCTATATTAATAAATAATCAGTGCTGGGCCATCAACTGTTTACAATCTATATTAATAAATAATCAGTGCTGGACCATCAACTGTTTACAATCTATATTAATAAATAATCAGTGCTGGGCCATCAACTGTTTACAATCTATATTAATAAATAATCAGTGCTGGACCATCAACTGTTTACAATCTATATTAATAAATAGTCAGTGCTGGGCCATCAACTGTTTACAATCTATATTAATAAATAGTCAGTGCTGGGCCATCAACTGTTTACAATCTATATTAATAAATAATCAGTGCTGGACCATCAACTGTTTACAATCTATATTAATAAATAATCAGTGCTGGGCCATCAACTGTTTACAATCTATATTAATAAATAATCAGTGCTGGACCATCAACTGTTTACAATCTATATTAATAAATAGTCAGTGCTGGGCCATCAACTGTTTACAATCTATATTAATAAATAGTCAGTGCTGGGCCATCAACTGTTTACAATCTATATTAATAAATAATCAGTGCTGGGCCATCAACTGTTTACAATCTATATTAATAAATAATCAGTGCTGGACCATCAACTGTTTACAATCTATATTAATAAATAATCAGTGCTGGGCCATCAACTGTTTACAATCTATATTAATAAATAATCAGTGCTGGACCATCAACTGTTTACAATCTATATTAATAAAGAGTCAGTGCTGGACCATCAACTGTTTACAATCTATATTAATAAATAGTCAGTGCTGGGCCATCAACTGTTTACAATCTATATTAATAAATAGTCAGTGCTGGGCCATCAACTGTTTACAATCTATATTAATAAATAATCAGTGCTGGACCATCAACTGTTTACAATCTATATTAATAAATAATCAGTGCTGGACCATCAACTGTTTACAATCTATATTAATAAATAATCAGTGCTGGGCCATCAACTGTTTACAATCTATATTAATAAAGAGTCAGTGCTGGGCCATCAACTGTTTACAATCTATATTAATAAATAATCAGTGCTGGACCATCAACTGTTTACAATCTATATTAATAAAGAGTCAGTGCTGGGCCATCAACTGTTTACAATCTATATTAATAAATAATCAGTGCTGGACCATCAACTGTTTACAATCTATATTAATAAATAATCAGTGCTGGACCATCAACTGTTTACAATCTATATTAATAAATAATCAGTGCTGGACCATCAACTGTTTACAATCTACATTAATAAATAATCAGTGCTGGACCATCAACTGTTTACAATCTATATTGATAAATAATCAGTGCTGGACCATCAACTGTTTACAATCTATATTAATAAATAATCAGTGCTGGACCATCAACTGTTTACAATCTATATTAATAAATAATCAGTGCTGGACCATCAACTGTTTACAATCTACATTAATAAATAATCAGTGCTGGACCATCAACTGTTTACAATCTATATTAATAAAGAGTCAGTGCTGGGCCATCAACTGTTTACAATCTATATTAATAAATAATCAGTGCTGGACCATCAACTGTTTACAATCTATATTAATAAATAATCAGTGCTGGGCCATCAACTGTTTACAATCTATATTAATAAATAATCAGTGCTGGACCATCAACTGTTTACAATCTATATTAATAAATAATCAGTGCTGGGCCATCAACTGTTTACAATCTAGATTAATAAATAATCAGTGCTGGGCCATCAACTGTTTACAATCTATATTAATAAATAATCAGTGCTGGACCATCAACTGTTTACAATCTATATTAATAAAGAGTCAGTGCTGGGCCATCAACTGTTTACAATCTATATTAATAAAGAGTCAGTGCTGGGCCATCAACTGTTTACAATCTATATTAATAAAGAGTCAGTGCTGGGCCATCAACTGTTTACAATCTATATTAATAAATAATCAGTGCTGGACCATCAACTGTTTACAATCTATATTAATAAATAGTCAGTGCTGGGCCATCAACTGTTTACAATCTATATTAATAAATAATCAGTGCTGGGCCATCAACTGTTTACAATCTATATTAATAAATAATCAGTGCTGGACCATCAACTGTTTACAATCTATATTAATAAATAATCAGTGCTGGACCATCAACTGTTTACAATCTATATTAATAAATAATCAGTGCTGGACCATCAACTGTTTACAATCTATATTAATAAATAATCAGTGCTGGACCATCAACTGTTTACAATCTACATTAATAAATAATCAGTGCTGGACCATCAACTGTTTACAATCTATATTGATAAATAATCAGTGCTGGACCATCAACTGTTTACAATCTATATTAATAAATAATCAGTGCTGGACCATCAACTGTTTACAATCTATATTAATAAATAATCAGTGCTGGACCATCAACTGTTTACAATCTACATTAATAAATAATCAGTGCTGGACCATCAACTGTTTACAATCTATATTAATAAAGAGTCAGTGCTGGGCCATCAACTGTTTACAATCTATATTAATAAATAATCAGTGCTGGACCATCAACTGTTTACAATCTATATTAATAAATAATCAGTGCTGGGCCATCAACTGTTTACAATCTATATTAATAAATAATCAGTGCTGGACCATCAACTGTTTACAATCTATATTAATAAATAATCAGTGCTGGGCCATCAACTGTTTACAATCTAGATTAATAAATAATCAGTGCTGGGCCATCAACTGTTTACAATCTATATTAATAAATAATCAGTGCTGGACCATCAACTGTTTACAATCTATATTAATAAAGAGTCAGTGCTGGGCCATCAACTGTTTACAATCTATATTAATAAAGAGTCAGTGCTGGGCCATCAACTGTTTACAATCTATATTAATAAAGAGTCAGTGCTGGGCCATCAACTGTTTACAATCTATATTAATAAATAATCAGTGCTGGACCATCAACTGTTTACAATCTATATTAATAAAGAGTCAGTGCTGGGCCATCAACTGTTTACAATCTATATTAATAAATAATCAGTGCTGGACCATCAACTGTTTACAATCTATATTAATAAAGAGTCAGTGCTGGGCCATCAACTGTTTACAATCTATATTAATAAATAATCAGTGCTGGACCATCAACTGTTTACAATCTATATTAATAAATAATCAGTGCTGGGCCATCAACTGTTTACAATCTATATTAATAAATAATCAGTGCTGGACCATCAACTGTTTACAATCTATATTAATAAATAATCAGTGCTGGACCATCAACTGTTTACAATCTATATTAATAAATAATCAGTGCTGGGCCATCAACTGTTTACAATCTATATTAATAAAGAGTCAGTGCTGGGCCATCAACTGTTTACAATCTATATTAATAAAGAGTCAGTGCTGGACCATCAACTGTTTACAATCTATATTAATAAAGAGTCAGTGCTGGACCATTAACTGTTTACAATCTATATTAATAAATAATCAGTGCTGGACCATCAACTGTTTACAATCTATATTAATAAAGAGTCAGTGCTGGGCCATCAACTGTTTACAATCTATATTAATAAAGAGTCAGTGCTGGACCATCAACTGTTTACAATCTATATTAATAAAGAGTCAGTGCTGGACCATCAACTGTTGACAATCTATATTAATAAAGAGTCAGTGCTGGACCATCAACTGTTTACAATCTATATTAATAAAGAGTCAGTGCTGGACCATCAACTGTTTACAATCTATATTAATAAAGAGTCAGTGCTGGGCCATCAACTGTTTACAATCTATATTAATAAAGAGTCAGTGCTGGACCATCAACTGTTTACAATCTATATTAATAAAGAGTCAGTGCTGGACCATCAACTGTTTACAATCTGTATTAATAAAGAGTCAGTGCTGGACCATCAACTGTTCACAATCTATATTAATAAAGAGTCAGTGCTGGGCCATCAACTGTTTACAATCTATATTAATAAAGAGTCAGTGCTGGGCCATCAACTGTTTACAATCTATATTAATAAAGGGTCAGTGCTGGGCCATCAACTATTTACAATCTATATTAATAAAGGGTCAGTGCTGGGCCATCAACTGTTTACAATCTATATTAATAAAGAGTCAGTGCTGGGCCATCAACTGTTTACAATCTATATTAATTAAGAGTCAGTGCTGGACCATCAACTGTTTACAATCTATATTAATAAATAATCAGTGCTGGGCCATCAACTGTTTACAATCTATATTAATAAAGAGTCAGTGCTGGGCCATCAACTATTTACAATCTATATTAATAAAGAGTCAGTGCTGGGCCATCAACTGTTTACAATCTATATTAATAAAGGGTCAGTGCTGGAACCTCTGCTATTGATAAATCTATATCAGTGACTTCGATGAAGAGACAGATTGTAATGTATCTAAGTTTGCTGATGACACAAATCTAAGTGGAAAGGTAAGCTGTGGTAAGGACACAGAGAGGCTGCAAAGAGATACAGACCAGTTAAGTGAGTTGGTAGCAAGATGTCAAATGGCGTATAATGTCGGGAATAATGTATGCACTTTGGTCGTATGAATAGAAATACATAATTTTTTTAAAAGGTGTGCAACTTGTATATGTTGATGTTGAGAGGGACTTGAGTGCACTTGTACAAGGAACACAAAGTTAACCTGCAGGTACAACAAGTAATTAGGAAGGCAAATGGCATGATGGTTTTTATTGCAGGGGATTGGAGTACAGGAATAAGGAAGTCTTGCTCCAATTGTACAGGGGTTTGGTGAGACTGCACATGGAATACTGTGTGCAGTTTTAGTCTCCATATCTAGCTCAGGATATACTCGAGGTAGTCCACGAAGGTTCATTAAATTAGGATGAGAGTGGGTTAAAAAAAGGGTAGAAAATTGTTCTACGGCACACTAGGCAGGCAGCACCAGGAAAAAAGAAAAATATTTAACAAGGGCAGATCCAAGGTCTGCGCCATTAGACGAGGCGACCGCAAGGCTGAAAAAGGTGGGTAAACTTCTGAAAAGCATGGGAAAACTTCCAGTACTCAAAAGAAAAATTGAAATTGAAAGCAATTGAGGCTACCAGAGAGGTTTGACACAAGGTTAAGACCAAAAGACCAAATCAATCTCAAAACTGGTCTCTGGAGAAAAAGGAGGACTCAAATATCCTGCCAGAAATGTTGGGGAACACAGGGTTTGGTGAGAGAGAGGAACTGAAGGAAATCAGTATTCGTAGGGAAATGGAGTTGGGGAAATTGATGGGATTGAAGGCCAATAGATCGCCAGGGCCTGATAATCTACATTCCAGAGTACTTCAGGAAGTGGCCCTAGAAATAGTGGATGTATTGGTGGTCATCTTCCAAGATTCTATAGACTCTTGAACTGTTCCTACAGATTGGATGGTAGCTAATGTAATCCCACTATTTAAAAAGGGAGGTAGAGAGAAAGCAGGGAATTGTAGACCAGTCAGCCTGATGTCAGTAGTGGGGAAAATTCCAGAGTCTATTATTATAGCAGAGCACTTTTTTTTTTAGTATTAGAACATTACAGCGCAGTACAGGCCCTTCGGCCCTCGATGTTGCGCCGACCTGTGAAACCATCTGACCTACACTATTCCATTTTCATCCATATGTCTATCCAATGACCACTTAAATGCCCTTAAAGTTGGCGAATCTACTACTGTTGCAGGCAGGGCGTTCCACGCCCTTACTACTCTCTGAGTAAAGAAACTACCTCTCACATCTGTCCTATATCTATCACCCCTCAACTTGAAGCTCTGCCCCCTCGTGTTTGCCATCACCATCCGAGGAAAAAGCCGCTCACTATCCACCCTATCTAACCCTCTGATTATCTTATATGTCTCTATTAAGTCACCTCTCCTCCTCTTTCTCTCCAACGAAAACAACCTCAAGTCCCTCAGCCTTTCCTCGTAAGACCTTCCCTCCATACCAGGCAACATCCTAGTAAATCTCCTCTGCACCCTTTCCATAGCTTCCACATCCTTCCTATAATGCGGTGACCAGAACTGCACGCAATACTCCAGGTGCGGTCTCACCAGAGTTTTGTACAGCTGCAGCATGACCTCGTGGCTCCGAAACTCGATCCCCCTACTAATAAAAGCTAACACACCATATGCCTTCTTAACAGCCCTATTAACCTGGGTAGCAACCTTCAGGGATTTATGCACCTGGACACCAAGATCTCTCTGTTCATCTACACTACCAAGAATCTTCCCATTAGCCCAGTACTCTGCATTCCTGTTACTCCTTCCAAAGTGAATCACCTCACACTTTTCCGCATTAAACTCCATTTGCCATCTCTCAGCCCAGCTCTGCAGCCTATCTATGTCCCTCTGTGCCCTACAACATCCTTCGGCACTATCCACAACTCCACCGACCTTCGTGTCATCCGCAAATTTACTAACCCACCCTTCTACACCCTCTTCCAGGTCATTTATAAAAATGACAAACAGCAGTGGCCCCAAAACAGATCCTTGCGGTACACCACTAGTAACTAAACTCCAGGATGAACATTTGCCATCAACCACCACCCTCTGTCTTCTTTCAGCTAGCCAATTTCTGATCCAAAGCTCTAAATCACCTTCAACCCCATACTTCCGTATTTTCTGCAATAGCCTACCGTGGGGAACCTTATCAAACGCCTTACTGAAATCCATATACACCACATCCACGGCTTTACCCTCATCCACCTGTTTGGTCACCTTCTCAAAAAACTCAATAAGGTTTGTGAGGCACGACCTACCCTTCACAAAACCGTGCTGACTATCTCTAATGAACTTATTCTTTTCAAGATGATTATAAATCCTATCTCTTATAACCTTTTCCAACATTTTACCCACAACCGAAGTAAGGCTCACAGGTCTATAATTACCAGGGCTGTCTCTCCTCCCCTTCTTGAACAAGGGGACAACATTTGCTATCCTCCAGTCTTCCGGCACTATTCCTGTCGACAATGACGACATTAAAATCAAGGACAAAGGCTCTGCAATCTCCTCCCTGGCTTCCCAGAGAATCCTAGGATAAATCCCATCTGGCCCAGGGGACTTATTTTTTTTTCACACTTTCCAAAATTGCTAACACCTCCTCCTTGTGAACCTCAATCCCATCTAGCCTAGTAGTCTGTATCTCAGTATTCTCCTCGACAACATTTTCTTTCTCCACTGTAAATACTGACGAAAAATATTCATTTAACACTTCCCCCATCTCCTCCAATTCCACACACAACTTCCCACTACTATCCTTGATTGGCCCTAACCTATCTCTAGTCATTCTTTTATTCCTGATATACCTATAGAAAGCCTTAGGGTTTTCTTTGATCCTATCCGCCAATGACTTCTCGTGTCCTCTCCTTGCTCTTCTTAGCTCTCCCTTTAGATCCTTCCTGGCTAGCTTGTAACTCTCAAGCGCCCTAACTGAGCCTTCATGTCTCATCCCAACATAAGCCTTCTTCTTCCTCTTGACAAGCTCTTCAACTTCTTTAGTAAACCACGGCTCCCTCGCTCGACAACTTCCTCCCTGCCTGACAGGTACATACTTATCAAGGACACGCAGTAGCTGCTCCTTGAATACGCTCCACATTTCGATTGTTCCCATCCCCTGCAGTTTCCTTCCCCATCCTACGCATCCTAAATCTTGCCTAATCGCATCATAATTTCCTTTCCCCCAGCTATAATTCTTGCCCTGCTGCATATGCCTGTCCCTGCCCATCGCTAAGGTAAACCTAACCGAATTGTGATCACTATCACCAAAGTGCTCACCTACATCTAAATCTGACACCTGGCCGGGTTCATTACCCAGTACCAAATCCAATGTGGCATTGCCCCTGGTTGGCCTGTCTACATACTGTGTCAGAAAACCCTCCTGCACACACTGGACAAAAACAGACCCATCTAAAGTACTCGAACTATAGTATTTCCAGTCAACATTTGGAAAGTTAAAGTCTCCCATAACCACTACCCTGTTACTCTCGCTCCTGTCAAGAATCACCTTTGCTATCCTTTCCTCTACATCTCTGGAACTATTTGGAGGTCGATAGAAAACTCCCAACAGGGTGACCTCTCCTCTCCTGTTTCTAACCTCGGCCCAGACTACCTCAGTAGACGAGTCCTCAAACGTCATTTCTGCCGCTGTAATACTTTCCTTGATTAACAATGCCACATCCCCCACCCCTCTTTTACCATCTTCTCTGTTCTTAGTGAAACATCTAAATCCCGGAACCCGCAACATCCATTCCTGTCCCTGCTCTACCCATGTCTCTGAAATGGCCACAACATCGAGATCCCAGGTACCAACCCATGCTGCAAGCTCACCCACCTTATTCCGGATGCTCCTGGCGTTGAAGTAGACACATTTTAAACCAAGCTCTTGCTTGGCAGTGCCCTCTTGTGTCCTTATAACCTTATCCCTGACCTCACTACTCTCAACATCCTGCACACTGGAACTACAATTTAGGTTCCCATCCCCCTGCTGAATTAGTTTAAACCCCCCCGAAGAACACTAGCAAATCTCCCCCCCAGGATATTGGTACTCCTCTGGTTCAGGTGAAGACCATCCTGTTTGTAGAGGTCCCACCTACCCCAGAAAGAGCCCCAATTATCAAGGAAACCAAAACCCTCCCTCCTACACCATCCCTGCAGCCACGTGTTCAACTCCTCTCTCTCCCTATTCCTCACTTCGCTAGCACGTGGCACGGGCAACAACCCAGAGATAACAACTCTGTTTGTTCTCGCTCTAAGCTTCCACCCTAGCTCCCTGAATTTCTGCCTTAAATCCCCATCTGTCTTCCTTACCAGACTGCTTCCTGGGATGGCGGGACTGATGTATGAGGAGAGATTGAGTTGGTTAGGATTATATTCGCTGGAGTTCAGAAGAGTGAGGGGGATTCGCATAGAAACCTATAAAATTCTAACAGGACTTGACAGGGTACATGCAGGAAGGATGTTCCCAATGGTGGGGGAGTCCAGAACCAGGGGTCATAGTCTAAGGATACGGGGTAAACCATTCAGGACTGAGATGAGGAGAAATTTCTTCACCCAGAGAGTGGTGAGCCTCTGGAATTCGCTACCACAGAAAGCAGTTGAGGCCAAAACATTATATATTTTCAAGAAGGAGTTAGATATAGCTCTTGGGGTCTAAAGGGATCAAAGGATGTGGGACGAAAGTGGGAACAGGTTACTGAGTTGGATGATCAGCCATGTTCATAATGAATGGCGGAGCAGTCTCGAAGGGCTGAATGGCCTACTCCTGCTCCTACTTTGTATGTTTCTAAAAAGATTTTTGAGGTATAGAATTAGGGTTAGACAGCAAGTCTGAATCAGAACAAGTCAACATTTTACTGTACTCCATAGGAGCAATAGCAGACAGTGTCATTGCTCGACAAGGCATTAATGAGACAAATTTGATTTTATAAGTAATTCAACCTGAGGAACAACAGGATTCTAGAATGGAGCCTTCTGTTAAATTTGGTCCTGAAACCAGGTGAATCAGTAGGTGCTTTTATAAATGACCTTTAGAAACTACTTGAAGGATCCGAATATGGAGACCTAAAATCAGAATTAATAAGAGACTGCATTGTAGTAGGTATTGCTGATAAATCTATCTTTGGATTTTGCAATTTTTGGAAGATGTGCCAAAGTAAAACCTCTACTTTCAAAGGTTTTAAAGAAAAAGTATTCCAGTATAGAGCTATTCATGAGAAATCAGAAAACTTCCTTGGCGAGATCAGTGACCCTAAACAGGCATTCTGAACTGCAGATATATATGTCAATGGACATATCATCAACTTTAAACTCGGCACTGGAGCAAGTGTAACAGTTTTATCAGACAACGAACTGCATCGCCTGCAACCAACAGAAACAGTCACATGGTACAGGAGGGATTGAACTGAAAGTTAGAGGAAAGCTACAGGCAACACTTCAGTACAAGGGAAAGCAGATATTGGAAACACTATGTTCTAAAGAATCAAGAATTTTCTCTTAAGTAGAAGAACTTGTATAGACCTTAATCTTGTTCAGAAAATGGAAGAAATTAAGCAGCAAAAATCCAGCAGTCACTTCCTAAAAGACTTTCCAAAATTATTTACTAGTCTAGGAAGACTTAAGACCGAATGTAGCATTATGTTGTGAAAAAATGCTAAACCTGTATGTGTTTTCACGCCTAGGAAGACACCACAGCCACTAATGAAGTAAGTCCATCTTTCAGCTTGAAGAGATGACCAGGATGGGGATCATTTCTCCTGTCACAAAGCCAACAGAGTGGTGTCACTTCCTAAACCTAACAGTACTCTTCACATTTCTGTAGACTTAATAAGGCTGTTGCAAGAGAAATCCATCCAATGTCCTCAGTCGACAAAAGCTTGGCAAAGTTATCGAAAAATATTATGTTCACAAAGCCCAATGTGAATTGTGGCTTTTGGCAAATCCCTTTGGACGAGAAGTAGTATTGACAACAGTCATCATTCCATTCTGAAGATTTTGTTTTAATCGTTTACCATTCGGTATAACAACAGCACCGGAAATATTCCAAAGAACTATGCCGAACATTCTAACGGAGTAATATGCCATATGGACGACATCTTAGTCCATGGTGAATCCGTCGAAGGACATGACCTGAGGGTTACAGCGGTTTTGAATTGTCTACAAGGCAGCTTGACACTTAATTAGAAGTATGAACTCTTGAAAATGTCTATTTGTTTCCGAGAGTACATTGTTAGTCGCAAGGGCATAATGTTAGACCTGCAAAAGATGAGAGCCATTAGTAAATTCTCAATTCCTCCTTCTGTCCAAGATCTTCAATGATTTCTTGGAATGATTAATCAGCTGCCAAAATTTCTGCCCAATCTAGTGCAAGTTACTGAACCCTTAAGGTAACTATTAAGGAAAGCTCAAGCATGGTATTGGAATGCACATCAGGAGCAGGCATTTCAAAGCATCAATGAAATGCTGATTTCACCAGATATCTTATAACCCCTCATCACTGACCACAATTGTAGCTGACGCTCATCGACAGTGTTCGGGGCAGCCCTTTTTCAAGAACAGCCAGATGGATGTCGTAGGCCGGTTTAATATGTGCCTCGAACATTGTCTGAGACTGTGTTTACAACGTCATAAAGAAGCTCTCGCAGTCACGTGGGCTTGCAAAAAGTTTTCAGATCATATCATTGGCTTAAAAGTTGTTACAGAGATAGACCACAAACCCCTAGTTTCCTTACTTGATGGAAAGGAACTCGCTAAAACGCCTCCAAGAATCCAGAGATTCTAATTAGATTATACGTACAGGGCAAGCTACAGACGCCAACAGATGCATTGTCCAAAACTACTGTCGACTATCCTACAAAACAGGATATTAACTTGGTTAATGAGAGTGAGTCATATTCTCATTTCACTGCATCACAATGGCTGGCAAGTTCAAAAAAGCTCCAAGAAATTCATCATGCTTCGATGAAAGATGAGGAATGCATCTGTATTTGCCAATATTGCTCACAAGGTTGGTCATAGCAGTGTCCCAGTGGGACAGTGATGAAAATCTTCTTTGAATACAGAAAGCACTTTACTATTGTGGATGATTTGCTGGTATATGACGAGAGGCTGGTGATACCGGTCTCAGTCTGCACAGATACCTTGGAAATAATACCCAAGGGCCACATAGGTGTCACAAAATGAGCATGGGCTCAGTTGTCTGTGTGGTGGCTGGGAATATTGAGAGATATAGAAGAAATGATTTCTGGTTGCCAGGTATGTGCAGTGCACAGACAGACCAGAGGGAACCCCTTATTTCGACCCAATTTCCAACCAGACCATGGGAATGTCTGGGAATGGATCTATTCATGTTTAATGGGAAATCCTACCTGATTGTTATCGCAAGGTGGATCGAAGTCAAACGTTTGTACACAATGACAACTGAGACAGTCATTCAAGATTTACAGGAGATCTTTGCAACTCATGGAATTCCTGATGAGATTGTTTCAGACAATGGTCTTCAATGTATTCACTGGAGTTTAGCAGGATGAGAGGTGATCTTACTGAAACATTTAAGATCCTGAGGGTACTTGACAGGGTGGATGTTGAAAGGATGTTAGCCATGGATGGTGTGTCCTTCCCCCAGAGTCTTTCTTTCTCACTGGAATATATCTTTGTTGAGTGTTATGACATATCTCCTTACATGTCTGCCACTGCATCTCGACTGACCTATCCCTTAAACTAATTTCCCAGTTTACTACAGCCAGCTCTGTCTTCAAAACCTCAATTATCCTTATTTTAGATTAAAACACTAGTCTTAGATCCACTCTTCTCACCCTCAAACTGAATGTGAAATTCAATCATGCTGTGATCACTGCTACCTAGGGGCACCTTTACTATGAGGACATTAATTAATCCTGTCTCGTTACTCATTACCAGATCTAGAGTAGCCTGCTCTCTGGTTAGTTCTAGAATGTGCTGCTCTAAGAAACTGCCCAGAAAACCTCTGAACTCATCTTCCAGGCTACCTTTGCCAATCTGATTCGTCCAATCTATCTGTACATTAAAATCACCAATGATTATCACCATACCTTTCTCACAAACCCCCATTATTTCTTTCTGTATACGCTGTTCTACAGTGTGGTTACTGTTAGGGGGCCTATAAACTACTCCACAAGTGACTTCCTACCTTTACTATTTCTTATCTCTACCCAAACTGATTTTACATCTTGATTCTTAGAACTAAGGTCACCTCTCTCTATTGTACTAATGTCATCCATAATTTACAGAACTACCCTTCCAGCTTTTCCTAGTATCCTGTCCTTCTGAAATGTGAAGTACCCTTGAATATTCAGGTCCCAGCCTTTGTCATCTTGCAGCCATGTCTCTGTAATGGCTAGCAGATCATACATATTTATTTCTATCTGAGCTATCGATTCATTTATTTTGTTACAAATGCTACGTGCATTCAAATACAGAGTCTTTAGTTCTGTCTTCTTTTGCTATTTATGCAACCTCTAGCCTGAACTGCTTTCCCTTCCTGCCACGCTCTGATTATTATTTCCCTTATTGCTACTTTACTCTCTCGCCTGTCTTTTATTTAGCAGGTTAATTTAACAGTTGCTGTTAGGGTTGGAGAAGGTGAGTTTTAGACCAGCTTTAAACAGGGTTCACTCAGGCTCTGCTTGCAGCTGCACCTTGTTAATTAGAGAAGTGGTTTAAACCAGTTTTCAGGGGGCGAGAGTCAGTCGGTATAAAAGTGAGCCACCTTACAGTGCTGACTTGGTTTGCACTAGAGTGCTGACTTGGGTTGCATTAGAGTGCTACATTGGAAGTTTGGTAACTGAGGAAGTTCAGTGAGGAGCTCCTTTCATTTCCGACCTGTCCTCAGAATGAGGGGAGCCGAGAGCTTCCAAAGAGCACAGCTGACTGGGAGAAGACTCGGAGGACGGAGTTCCGGACCGGTAAGTATAAAAAACTTACCTCTGGTAAAAAAAGCTGAATGTGACGTCACAGGAAAGCTGTGACCTGATTGGCTGGTAGAATTTTTTTTTAAACTAAATTTGAAAATAAAACATTGATAAAAATTGATTAAAGCCCTAATTAACTAATTAATAAGGAGAGTAACTAAACCAGAGGGAGGAGATTACTGTATTTAGTGAGCATTTGATAGTTATAGTAAGAATCTAGCACCAGGGACCATATAGTTTATTATAACAATTTAGTAAGGATTTAATAAGTATTTATTTATTTTAAATTAATTTATTAATTAGTGCTAGAAATGTCAGTTAGCGGGGTAAATTGCTTCACCTGTGAGATGTGGGAGGTCCATGACGCTTCCAGCGTTCCGGATGACTACGTCTGCAGGAAGTGTACCCAGTTGCAGCTCCTCACAGACTGCATGGATCAGTTGGAGCGGCAATTGGATGCACTTAGGAGCATGCAGGTGGCAGAAAGTGTCATAGACAGGAGTTTTAGAGAAGTGGTTACACCCAAGGTGCAGGCAGATAGATGGGTGACCGCTAGAAGGGGCAGGCAGTCAGTGCAGGAATCCCCTGTGGCTATCCCCCTCTCTAACAAGTATACCGTTTTGGATACTGTTGGGGGGGATGGCCTATCAGGGGAAAACAGCAGCAGCCAGAGCAGTGGCACCACAGCCGGCACTGTTGTTCAGCAGGGAGGGACAAAGCGCAGAAGAGCAATAGTTATAAGGGACTCTATAGTCAAGGGCACCGATAGGCGCTTCTGTGGACGTGAAAGAGACTCCAGGATGGTATGTTGCCTCCCTGGTGCCAGGGTCAAGGATGTCTCTGAACGGGCAGGGGGCATTCTGAAGGGGGAGGGTGAACAGCCAGAGGTTGTGGTACACATCGGAACCAATGACATAGGCAGGAAGAGTGACGAGGTCCTGCAGGGGGAGTTTAGGGAGTTAGGTAGAAAGTTAAAAGATAGGACCTCCAGGGTTGTAATCTCGGGATTACTCCCAGTGCCACATGCCAGTGAGGCTTGAAATAGGAAGTTAGTACAGCTAAACACGTGGCTGAATAGCTGGTGTAGAAGGGAGGGTTTCAGATATCTGGACCATTGGGATCTCTTCAGAGACAGATGGGACCTGTACAAGAAGGACGGGTTGCATCTAAACTGGAGGGGCACAAATATCCTGGCTGCGAGGTTTGCAAACGTCACTCGGGAGGGTTTAAACTAGTGTGGCAGGGGGATGGGAACCAGAGCAGTAGGACAGCAAGTGAAATAAATGAGGGGGAACTAGTAAATAAAGCAGTAAGACTAAGAGGAAGAGCAGGCAGGGAGATGTTGTGCAGCACAGCGGTACTGGTGGTCTGAAGTGCATTTGTTTCAATGCGAGAAGTATAACAGGTAAGGCAGATGAACTTAGAGCTTGGATTAGTACTTGGAACTATGATGTTGTTGCGATTACAGAGACTTGGTTGAGGGAAGGACAGGATTGGCAGCTAAATATTCCAGGATTTAGAAGCTTCAGGCAGGATAGAGGGGGATGTAAAAGGGGTGGGGGAGTTGCATTACTGGTTAAAGAGAATATCACAGCTGTACTGCGGGAGGACACCTCGGAGGGGTCATGCAGCGAGGCAATATGGGTGGAGCTCAGGAATAGGAAGGGTGCAGTCACGATTTTGGGGGTTTTCTACAGGCCTCCCAACAGCCAGCGGGAGGTAGAGGAGCAGATATGTAGACAGATTTTGGAAAGGTGTAAAGGTAACAGGGTTGTAGTGGTGGGTGATTTTAACATCCCCTATATTGACTGGGACTCACTTAGTGCCAGGGGCTTGGATGGGGCAGAATTTGTAAGGAGCATCCAGGAGGGCTTCTTGAAACAATATGTAGATAGTCCAACTAGGGATGGGGCCGTACTGGAGCTGGTATTGGGGAATGAGCCCGGCCAGGTGGTTGAAGTTTCAGTAGGGGAGCATTTCGGGAACAGTGACCATAATTCCATAAGTTTTAAGGTACTTGTGGATAAGGATAAGAGTAGTCCTCGGGTGAAGGTGCTAAATTGGGGGAAGGCTAATTATAACAATATTAGGCAGGAACTGAAGAATTTAGATTGGGGACGGCTGTTTGAGGGTAAATCAACATCTGACATGTGGGAGTCTTTCAAACGTCAGTTGATTAGAATCCAGGACCAGCACATTCCTGTGAGGAAGAAGG
Source organism: Heterodontus francisci (assembly GCF_036365525.1). NCBI lineage: Eukaryota > Metazoa > Chordata > Chondrichthyes > Heterodontiformes > Heterodontidae > Heterodontus > Heterodontus francisci. Next base: position 15,165,017 of record NC_090395.1, read on the forward strand.
ATAAGTTTGGCAAGTTTCGGGAACCTTGGATAATGCGGGATATTGTGAGGCTAGTCAAAAAGAAAAAGGAAGCATTCATAAGGGCTGGAAGGCTAGGAACAGACGAATCCCTTGAGGAATATAAAGACAGCAGGAAGGAACTTAAGCAAGGAGTCAGGAGGGCTAAAAGGGGTCATGAAAAGTCATTGGCAAACAGGATTAAGGAAAATCCCAAGGCTTTTTATACGTATATAAAGAGCAAGAGGGTAACGAGGGAAAGGGTTGGCCCACTCAAGGACAGAGGAGGGAATCTATGTGTGGAGCCAGAGGAAATGGGCGAGGTACTAAATGAGTACTTTGCATCAGTATTCACCAAAGAAAACGACTTGGTGGAGGATGAGCCTAAGGAAGGGAGTGCAGATAGTCTCAGTCATCTCATTATCAAAAAGGAGGTGGTGTTGGGTGTCTTGCAAAGCATTAAAGTAGATAAGTCCCCAGGGCCTGATGGGATCTACCCCAGAATACTGAGGGAGGCAAGGGAAGAAATTGCTGGGGCCTTGACAGAAATCTTTGCATCCTCATTGGCTACAGGTGAGGTCCCAGAGGACTGGAGAATAGCCAATGTTGTTCCTTTGTTTAAAAAGGGTAGCAAGGATAATCCAGGAAATTATAGGCAGGTGAGCCTTACGTCAGTGGTAGGGAAATTATTAGAGAGGATTCTTCGGGACAGGATTTACTCCCATTTGGAAACAAACAAACCTGTTAGTTGCAGGCAGCATGGTTTTGTGAAGGGGAGGTCGTGTCTCATTGATTTGATTGAGTATTTTGAGGAAGTGACAAAGATGATTGATGAAGGAAGGGCAGTGGATGTTATCTATATGGACTTCAGTAAAGCCTTTGACAAGGTCCCTCATGGCAGACTGGTACAAAAGGTGAAGTCACACGGGATCAGAGGTGAGCTGGCAAGATGGATACAGAACTGGCTCAGTCATAGAAGACAGAGGGTAGCAGTGGAAGGGTGCTTTTCTGAATGGAGGGATGTGACTAGTGGTGTTCCACAGGGATCGGTGCTGGGACCTTTGCTGTTTGTAGTATATATAAACGATTTGGAGGAAAATGTAGCTGGTCTGATTAGTAAGTTTGCTGACGACACAAAGGGTGGTGGAGTTGCGGATAGTGATGAGGATTGTCAGAGGACACAGCAGGATATAAATCGGTTGGAGACTTGGGCAGAGAAATGGCAGATGGAGTTTAATCCGGACAAATGTGAGATAATGCATGTTGGAAGGTCTAATGCAGGTGTGAAGTATACAGTAAATGGCAGAACCCTTAGGAGTATTGACAGGCAGAGAGATCGGGGCGTACAGGTCTGCAGGTCACTGAAAGTGGCAACGCAGGTGGATAAGGTAGTCAAGAAGGCATACGGCATGCTTGCCTTCATCAGTCGGGGCATAGAGTATAAAAATTGGCAAGTCATGCTGCAGCTGTACAGAACTTTAGTTAGGCCACACTTAGGATATTGCGTGCAATTCTGGTCGCCACACTACCAGAAGGACGTGGAGGCTTTGGAGAGGGTACAGAAGAGGTTTACTAGGATGTTGCCTGGTCTGAAGGGCATTAGCTATGAGGAGCGGTTGGATAAACTCGGATTGTTTTCACTGGAACGACGGAGGTGGAGGAGTGACATGATAAAGGTTTACAAAGTTATGAGCAGCATGGACAGAGTGGATAGTCAGAAGCTTTTTCCCAGGGTGGAAGAGTCAGTTACTAGGGGACACAGGTTTAAGGTGCGAGGGGCAAAGTTTAGAGGGGATGTGCGAGGCAAGTTCTTTACACAGAGGGTGGTGAGTGCCTGGAACCTGCTGCTGGGGGAGGTGGTGGAAGCAGGTACGATAGCGATGTTTAAGAGGCATCTTGACAAATACATGAATAGGATGGGAATAGAGGGATACGGTCCCCGGAAGTGCAGAAGGTTTTAGTTTAGGCAGGCATCAAGATCGGCGCAGGCTTGGAGGGCCGAATGACCTGTTCCTATGCTGTACTGTTCTTTGTTCTCTTTGTTTGTTCTTTGTGCTCTCTCTTTATCATATCTTCTCTCATTTGATCCCTTGCCCCACTATTTAGTTCAACATACAACAGTTAACTGAATTGTTTTTACTTAACTATTATGTAAAAATCTTAGATTTAATTTCTTGAAAAGTTCTGAACTCTTTACCCTTCTTATTTAATTTTAATTATACCTCCTTAATCAAAGTATAATTACAATAATTTAGAAAATTTGCTTCAGTTTTTATTTATGCTAATTAGTCAATCTAGCCTTACTTTATAGTTGATTAATTTAGATTAAATTTAAGGCTTACAGGAAAACTCACCCCGCATGACTCCTTGTCCTGTGATGTCACTTGGGTCCTGGGACAGACCGATCTTGCTCCGCGATGACTCTGAACTCCCGCTCTTTTTAAATCTTGAATATGGTTGTGGTTGTTGGAGGTCAATCATCTCAGCTCCAGGACATCGCTGCAGGATTTCCTCAGGGTAGTGCCCTAGGCCCAACCATCTTCAGCTGCTGCATCAATGACCTTCCCTCCAACATAAGGGCAAGAGTGGGGATCTCCACTGACGATTGCACAGCATTCAGTACCATTCACAACTCCTCAGATACTGAAGCAGTCTGTGCCCACAGGCATCAAGACCAAAACAAAATTCAGGCTTGGGCTGATATGTGGCAAGTAACCTCCATGCCAAGCAATGATCTCCAGAAGACAGAATCTAACCATCTCCCCATGACATTCAACACCACCACTATCGCTGAAGCCCTACCAATCCTGGGGGTTACTGTTGATCAGATGCTTAACTGGACCAGCCATATAAATACTGTGGCTACAAGAGCAGGTCAGAGGCTGGGAAATCTGTGGCAGGTAACTCACCTCCTGACTCCCGAAAGCCTGTCCACCATCTACAAGGCACAAGTCAGGAGTGTGATGGAATACTCTCCATTTGCCTGGATGAGTGCGGCTCCAACAACACTCAAGAAGCTCGACACCATCCAAGACAAAGCAGCCCGCTTGATCAGCACCCCATCCACCACCTTAAGCATTCACTCCCTCCACCACCAATGCACAGTGACAGCAGTGTGTACCATCTACAAGATGCACTGCAGCAACACACCAAGGCTCCTGAGACAGCACCTTCCAAACCTGCAACCTCTACCACCTCGAAGGACAAGAGCAGCAAATACATGGGAACATCACCACATGCAAGCTCCCGTCCAAGTCACACACCATCCTGACTTGGAACTATATTGCCGTTCCTTCACTGTCGCTGGGTCAAAATCCTGGAACTCCCTGCCTAACAGTACTGTGGATGCATCTACATCCCAAGGACTGCAGCAGTTCAAGAAGGCAGCTCACCACCACCTTCTCAAGGGCAATTAGTGATGGGCAACAAATGCTGGCCTGGCCAGCGTCGCCCACATCCCATGAATTAATAAAAAAACTTTGTAAACCTCTATAGGTCGCCCCTCCACCTCCGTCGTTCCAGTGAAAACAATCCGAGTTTATCCAATCTCTCCTCATAGCTAATACTCTCCAGACCAGGCAACATCCTGGTAAACCTCTTCTGTGTCCTCTCCAAAGCCTCCACATCCTTCTGGTAGTGTGGCAACCAGAATTGTACGCAATATTCCAAGTGTGGCCTGACTCAGGTTCTGTACAGCTGCAGCATGACTTGTCAATTTTTATACTCTATGCCCCGACTGATGAAGGCAAGCATGCCGTATGCCTTCTTGACTACCTTATCCACCTGCGTTGCCACTTTCAGTGACCTGCAGACCTGTACGCCCCGATCTCTCTGCCTGTCAATACTCCTAAGGGTTCTGCCATTTACTCTATACTTCCCACCTGTATTCGACCTTCCAACATGTATTACCTCACATTTGTCCGGATTAAACTCCATCTGCCATTTCTCTGCCCAAGTCTCCAACCGATCTATATCCTGCTGTATCCTCTGACAATCCTCATCACTATCCGCAACTCCACCAACCTTTGTGTCAACCGCAAACTTACAAATCAGACCAGCTTCATTTTCCTCCAAATCATTTATATATACTACAAAGAGCAAAGGTCCCAGCACTGATCCTTGCGGAATACCGCTAGTCACATCCCTCCATTCAGAAAAGCACCCTTCCACTGCTACCCTCTGTCTTCTATGACTGAGCCAGTTCTGTATCCATCTTGCCAGCTCACCTCTGATCCCGTGTAACTTCACCTTTTGTACCAGTCTGCCAAGAGGGACCTTGTCAAAGGCTTTACTGAAGTCCATGTAGACAACATCCACTGCCCTTCCTTCATCAATCATCTTCATCACTTCCTCAAAAAACTCACTCAAGTTAGTGAGACATGACCTCCCCTTCACAAAACCATGCTGCCTCTCGCTAATAAGTCCATTTGTTTCCAAATGGGAGGAAATCCTGTCCCGAAGAATTATCTCCAATAATTTCCCTACCACTGATGTAAGGCTCACCCGCCTATAATTTCCTGGATTATCCTTTCTACCCTTTTTAAACAAAGGAACAACATTCTCCAGTCATCTGGGACCTCACCTGTCGTCAATGAGGATACAAAGATTTCGGCCAAGGCCCCAGCAATTTCCTCCCTTGCCTCCCTCAGTATTCTGGGGTAGATCCCATCAGGCCTTGGGGACTTATCTACCTTAATGTTTTTCAAGACGCCCAACACCACCTCCTTTTTGATATTGACATGACCCAGACTATCTACACTCCCTTCCCTTGAGAGGTTGTGGAGAAGATTTACCAGAGTGGTTCCAGGGATGAGGGAATTTAACTGCAAGGTTATATTGGAGAACCTTGGAGCAAAGGAGATTGTGGGAAGATTTGATAGAAGTGAACAAGATGATGACAAGTTTGGATTAGGTAGACAAAGAAAAGCTGATGATTTTTTTTTACACAGCGAGTGGAAATGACCTGGAACTGTCTGCCTACTAGAATGGCAGAGGTGGAGACGACCAATGATTTCCAAAGGTAACTGGATAAGCACTTGAGGGAAATAAACTTGCAGGGCTACAAGGATAGAGTGGGAGAATGGAACTGACTGGATTGCTCTACAGAGAGCTGACAGGGACTCTATGGGCCGAATGGCCTCCTTCTGTGCCATATTAACTATGGTTCTATGACAAATATTGTTGCTACAAGAGCAGGTCAGAAGCTGGGAATTCTGTGATGAGTAATTCATATCCTGACCGCCTGAAGTTCATCTACCACCTACAAGGCACAGGTCAGGAATGTGATGGAATACTCTCCACTTGGTGGATGAGTGCAACTCCAGCAACAGTCAAGAAGCTTGAAACCATCCAGGACAAAGCAACCCACTTGATCTGCATCCCATCCACCCATAGCTCTTTACTCCCACCTCCACCGGTACGACATAGTTGTAGTGTGTACCATCTAAAAGATGCATTGCAGTAACTCACCAAGGCTTCTTTGACAACACTCCCCTAACCTGTGATCTCTGCCCTCCAGAAGGACAAGAACAGAAAGTGCATGGGAACACCACCACCTCCAAGAGCTCCAAGTCACGCACCATCCTGACTTGGAAAATATTGCTGTTCCTTCATCACTGCTGCATCAAACTCCTGGAACTGCCTAGCCTATAAGAAGAGGAGTAACTAAACTGGAGGGAGGAGATTACTGTATTTAGCATTTAATATTTACAGTAGAAATCTAGTGCTTGGGATCATATAGTTAATTGTAACTTAACTTAGTAAGGATTTTAATAAGTATTTATTTTAAATTAATTTATTAATTAGTGCTATAAATGTCAGTTAGAGGGGTAAAGTGCTTCACCTGTGAGATGTGGGAGGTCCGTGACGCTTCCAGCGTTCTGGACGACTACATCTGCAGGAAGTGTACCCAGTTGCAGCTCCTCACAGACCGCATGGATCGATTGGAGCAGCAATTGGATGCACTTAGGAGCATGCAGGTGGTGGAAAGCGTCAAAAACAGGAGTTTTAGAGAAGTGGTTGCACCCAAGGTGCAGGCAGATAGATGGGTGACCGCTAGAAGGGGCAGGCAGTCAGTTCAGGAATCCCCTGTGGCTATCCCCTTCTCTAACAAGTATACTGTTTTGGATACTGTTGGGGAGGATGGCCTATAAGGGGAAAACAGCAGCAGCCAGAGCAGTGGCACAACGGCTAGCTCTGTTGTTCAGCAGGGAGGGACAAAGTGCAGAAGAGCAATAGTTATAGTGGACTCTATAGTCAGGGGCACAGATAGGCGCTTCTGTGGACATGAAAGACTCCAGGATGCTATGTTGCCTCCCTGGTGCCAGGGTCAAGGATGTCTCTGAACGGGCAGGGGGCATTCTGAAGGGGGAGGGTGAACAGCCAGAGGTTGTGGTACACATTGGTCGTAACGACATAGGCAGGAAGAGTGACGAGGTCCTGCAGGGGGAGTTCAGGGAGTTAGGCAGTAAGTTACAAAAACAGGACATCGAGGGCTTTAATCTCAGGATTACTCCCTGTGCCACGTGCCAGTGAGGCTAGAAATAGGAAGATAGTGCAGTTAAAAACATGGATGAACAGCTGGTGTAGGAGGGAGGGTTTCAGATATCTGGACCATTGGGATCTCTTCAGGGACAGATGGGACCTGTACAAGAAGGACGGGTTACATCTAAACTGGAGCGGCACAAATATCGTGGCTGCGAGGTTTGCTAGCCTCACTCGGGAGGGTTTAAACTAGTGTGGCGGGGGGGTGGGAACCAGAGCAGTAGGTCTGCATGTGAAATAAATGAGGGGGCATAGTACATAAGGCCAGTAAGACTAAGAGGAAGAGCAGGCAGGGAGATGTTGCTGAGCACAGCGGGACTGGTGGTCTGAAATGCATTTGTTTCAATGCGAGAAGTATAACATGTAAGGCAGATGAACTTAGAGCTTGGATTAGTACTTGGAGCTATGATGTTGTTGCTATTACAGAAATTTGGTTGAGGGAAGGACAGGATTGGCAGCTAAACATTCTGGGATTTAGATGCTTCAGGCGGGATAGAAGGGGATGTAAAAGGGATGGGGGAGTTGCATTACTTCTTATGGAGAATATCACAGCTGTACTGCGGGAGGACACCTCGGAGGGGTCATGCAGCGAGGCAATATGGGTAGAGCTCAGGAATAGGAAGGGTGCAGTCATGATGTTGGGGGTTTACTATAGGCCTCCCAACAGCCAGCAGGAGATAGAGGAGCAGATATGGAGACAGATTTTGGAAAGGTGTAAAGGTAACGGGGTTGTTGTGGTGGGTAATTTTAACTTCCCCTATATTGACTGGGACTCACTTAGTGCTAGGGGCTTGGATGGGGCAGAATTTGTAAGGAGCATCCAGGAGGGCTTCTTGAAACAATATGTAGATAGTCCAACTAGGGATGGGGCCATACTGGACCTGGTATTGGGGAATGAGCCCGGCCAGGTGGTCGAAGTTTCAGTAGGGGAGCATTTCGGGAACAGTGACCATAATTCCATAAGTTTTAAGGTACTTGTGGATAAGAGTAGTCCTCGGGTGAAGGTGCCAAATTGGGGGAAGGCTAATTATAACAATATTAGGCAGGAGCTGAAGAATTTAGATTGGGGCAGCTGTTTGAGGCTAGTCAAAAAGAAAAAGGAAGCATTCGTAAGGGCTGGAAGGCTGGGAACAGACAAAGAACATGAGGAATATAAGGAATATAGGAAGGAACTGAAGCAAGGAGTCAGGAGGGCTAAAAGGGGTCATGAAAAGTAATTGGCAAAAAGGATTAAGGAGAATCCCAAGGCTTTTTATATGTATATAAAGAGCAAGAGGGTAACCAGAGGAAGGTTTGGCCCACTCAGGACAGAGGAGGGTATCTTTGCGTGGAGCCAGAGGAAATGGGCGAGGTACTAAATGAGTACTTTGCATCAGTATTCACCAAAGAGAAGGACTTGGTGGATGATGAGTCTAGGGAAGGGAGTGTAGATAGTCTGGGTCATGTCGCTATCAAAAAGGAGGAGGTGTTGGGCGTCTTGCAAAGCATTAAGGTAGATAAGTCCCCAGGGCCTGATGGGATCTACCCCAGAATACTGAGGGAGGCAAGGGAGGAAATTGCTGGGGCCTTGACAGAAATCTTTGTATCCTCATTGGCTACAGGTGAGGTCCCAGAGGACTGGAGAATAGCCAATGTTGTTCCTTTGTTTAAAAAGGGTAGCAAGGATAATCCAGGAAATGATAGGCCGGTGAGCCTTACGTCAGTGGTAGGGAAATTATTAGAGAGGATTCTTCGGGACAGGATTTACTCCCATTTGGAAACAAATGGACTTATTAGCGAGAGGCAGCATGGTTTTGTGAAGGGGAGGTCATGTCTCACTAACTTGATAGAGTTTTTTGAGGAAGTGACGAAGATGATTGATGAAGGAAGGGCAGTGGATGTTGTCTACATGGACTTCAGTAAAGCCTTTGACAAGGTCCCTCATGGCAGACTGGTCCAAAAGGTAAAGTCACACGGGATCAGAGGTGAGCTGGCAAGATGGATACAGAACTGGCTCAGTCATAGAAGACAGAGGGTAGCAGTGGAAGGGTGCTTTTCTGAATGGAGGGATGTGACTAGTGGTGTTCCGCAGGGATCAGTGCTGGGACCTTTGCTGTTTGTAGTATATATAAATGATTTGGAGGAAACTGTTGCTGGTCTGATTAGTAAGTTTGCGGACGACACAAAGGTCGGTGGAGCTGCGGATAGTGATGAGGATTGTCAGAGGATACAGCAGGATATAGATCAGTTGGAGACTTGGGCGGAGAAATGGCAGATGGAGTTTAATCCGGACAAGTGTGAGGTAATGCAGGTGGGAGGTATACAGTAAATGGCAGAACCCTTAGGATTATTGACAGGCAGAGAGTTCTGGGCGTACAGGTCCACTGATCACTGAAAGTGGCAACGCAGGTGGATAAGGCAGTCAAGAAGGCATACGGCATGCTTGCCTTCATCGGTTGGGGCATAGAGTATAAAAATTGGCAAGTCATGCTACAGCTGTACAGAACTTTAGTTCGGCAACAGTTGGAGTATAGCGTACAATTCTGGTCGCCAAACTACCAGAAGGATGTGGAGGCTTTGGAGAGAGTACAGAAGAGGCTTACCAGGACTTTGCCTGGTCTGGAGGGTATTAGCTATGAGGAGAGGTTGGATAAACTCAAGATTGTTTTCATTGGAACGACGGAGGTGGAGGGGCGACCTGAGAGGTTTACAAAGTTATGAGTGGCATGGACAGAGTGGATAGTCAGAAGCTTTTTCCCAGGGTGGAAGAGTCAGTTACTAGGGGACATAGGTTTAAGGTGCGAGGGGCAAAGTTTAGAGGGGATGTGCGAGGCAAGTTCTTTACACGGAGGGTGGTGAGTGCCTGGAACTTGCTGCCGGGGGAGGTGGTGGAAGTAGGTACGATAGCAACGTTTAAGAGGCATCTTGACAAATACATGAATAGGATGGGAATAGAGGGATACGGACCCCGGAAGTGCAGAAGGTTTGAGTTTAGACAGGCATCATGATCAGCGTAGGCTTGGAGGGCCGAATGGTCTGTTCCTGTGCTGTACTGTTGTTTGTTCTAACAGCACAGTGGGTGCGCTTTCTCCACAGACTTTTTTTTTTATTCATTCAGGGATGTGGGCGTCACTGGCTATGCCAGCATTTATTGCCCATCCCTAATTGCCCTTGAGAAGATGGTGGTGCGCTGCCTTCTTGAACCGCTGCAGTCCATGTGAGGTAGGTGCACCCACAGTGCTGTTAGGCAGGGGGTTCCAGGATTTTGACCCAGTGACAGTGAAGGAACGGCAATCTAGTTCCAAGTCAGGATGGTGTGTGACTTGGACGGGAACTTGCAGGTGGTGGTGTTCCCATGCATCTGCTGCTCTTGTCCTTCTAGGTGGTAGAGGTCGCGGGTTTGGAAGGTGCTGTCTAAGGAGTCTTAGTGCGTTGCTGCAGTGCATCTTGTAGATGGTACACACTGCTGCCACTGTGTGTCGGTGGTGGAGGGAGTGAATGTTTGTGGATGATGTGCCAATCAAGCAGGCTGCTTTGTCCTGGACGGTGTCAAGCTTCTTGAGTGTTGTTGGAGCTGCACCCATCCAGGCAAGTGGAGAGTATTCCATCACACTCCTGACTTGTGCCTTGTAGATGGTGGATAGGCTTTGGGGAGTCAAGAGGTGAGTTACTTGCCGCAGGATTCCTAGCGTCTGACCGGCTCTTGTAGCCACGGTATTTATATGGCTACTCCAGTTCAGTTTCTGGTCAATGGTAGCCCCTAGGATGTTGATAGTGGGGGATTCAGCGACGGTAATGCCATTGAATGTCAAGGCGAGATGGTTAGATTCTCTCTTGTTGGAGATGGTCATTGTCTGGCACTCCTATGGCGCAAATGTTACTTGCCACTTATCAGCCCAAGCCTGGATATTGTCCAGGTCTTTCTGCATTTCTACAGGGACTGCTTCAGTATTTGATGAGTCGCGACTGGTGCTGAACATTGTGCAATCAGCGAACATCCCCATTTCTGACCTTATGATTGAAGGAAGGTCATTGATGAAGCAGCTGAAGATGGTTGGCCCGAGGACACTACCCTGAGGAACTCCTGCAGTGATCTCCTGGAGCTCCTATGATTGACCTCCAACAACCACAGCTATCTTCCTTTGCGCTAGGTATGACTCCAACCAGCAGAGACTTTTCCCCCTGATTCCCATTGACTCCAATTTTGCTAAGGCTCCTTGATGACATACTCGGTCAAATGCTGCCTTGATGTCAAGGGCGGTCACTCTCACCTCACCTCTTGAGTTCAGCTCTTTTGTCCATGTTTGAACCAAGGCTGTAATGAGGTCAGGAGCCAAGTGGCCCTGGCGGAACCCAAACTGAGCATAATTGAGCAGGTTATTGCTAAGCAAGTGCCGCTTGATTGCACTGTTGATGACACCTTCCATGACTTTACTGATGATTGAGAGTAGGCTGATGGGACGGTAATTGGCCGGGTTGGACTTGTCCTGCTTTTTGTGTACAGGACATACCTGGGCAATTTTCCACATTGCCGGGCGGATGTCAGTATTGTAGCTATACTGGAACAGCTTGGCTAGGGGTGCGGCAAGTTCTGGGGCACAGGTCTTCAAATACTATTGCCGGAATATTGTCAGGACACATCACCTTTGCAGAAACGACCTCAGTCGTTTCTTATTATCACGCGGAGTGAAACCAATTGGCTGAAGTCTGGCATCTGTAATGCTGGGGAATTCAGGAAGAGGCCGAGATGGATCATCAACTCGGCACTTCTGGCTGAAGATTGTTGCAAATGCTTCTGCCTTATCTTTCGCACTGATGTGCTGGTCTCCCTCATCATTGAGGATGGGAATATTTGTGGAGCCACCTCCTCCAGTTAGTTGTTTAATTGTCCACCACCATTCACGACTGGATGTGGCAGGACTGCAGATCTTAGATCTGATCTGTTGGTTATGGGATCGCTTACTTCTGTCTATTGCATGCTGCTTATGCAGTTTGACATGCAAGTAGCCCTGGGTTGTAGCTTCACCAGGTTGACACCTCATTTTGAGGTATGCCTGGTGCTGCTCCTGGCATGCCCTCTTGCAGTCTTCATTAAACCAGGGTTTGTCTCCTGGCTTGATGATAATGGTAAGGTGGGGGATATGCCGGGCCATGAGGTTACAGATTGTGGTTGAGTACAATTCTGCTGTTGCTGATGGCCCACAGCGCCTCATGGATGCCCAGTTTTGCATTGCTAGATCTGTTCGAAATCTATCCCATTTAGCACGGTGATAGTGCCACACAACACGATGGACGGTATCCTCAATGTGAAGGCGGGACTTCGTCTCCACAAGGACTGTGTGGTGGTCACTTCTACCAATACAGTCATGGACAGAAGCAGCTGCGGCAGGCAGACTGGTGAGAACAAGGTCAAGTATGTTTTTCCCTCTTGTTGGTTCTCTCATCACCTGCCGCAGACCCAGTCTAGAAGCCATGTCCTTTAGTACTGGGCCAGCTCGGTCAGTAGTGGTGCTCCCGAGCCACTCTTGGTAATGGACATTGAAGTCCCCCACCCAGAGTACATTTTGTGCCCATGCCACCCTCAGTGCTTCCTCCAAGTGGTGTTCAACATGGAGCAGTACTGACTCATCAGCTAAGGGAAGGCGGTAGGTGGTAATCAGTAGGAGGTTACCTTGCCCACGTTTGACCTGATGCCATGAGACTTCATGGGGTCCAGAGTCGATGTTGAGGACTCCCAGGGCAACTCTCTCCCTACTGTATACCACTGTGCCGCCACCTCTGCTGGGTCTGTCCTGTCATTGGGATAGGACATACCCAGGGAAAGTGATTGCAGTGTCTGGGACATTGTAAGGTATGATTCCGTGAGTATGACTATGTCAGGCTGTTGCTTGACTAGTCTGTGGGACAGCTCTCCCAACTTTGGCACAAGCCCCCAGATGTTAGTAAGGAGGACTTTGCAGGGTCGACAGGACTGGGTTTGTCATTGTCGTTTCCGGTGCCTCGGTCGATGCCAGGTGGTCCGTCCGGTTTCAATCCTTTTTATTGACTTCGTAGTGGTTAGGTACAACTGAGTGGCTTGCTAGGCTATTTCAGAGGGCGTGTAAGAGTTAACCACATTGCTGTAAGTCCGGAGTCACATGTAGGCCAGCCCAAGTAAGGACAGCATATTTCCTTCCCTAAAGGACATTTGTAAACCAATCGACAAAGGTTTCATGGCCATCATTAGACTAGCTTTTTTTTAAATTCCAGATTTATTAATTAAATTCAAATTCCACCTTCTGCTGTGGTGGGATTCAAACCCATGTCTCCAGGTCAATACCCTGGGTCTCTGGGTTACTAGTCCAGTGATAATGCCACCGCCTCCCCCTGCAAGAAGGTTCAAGAAGGCAGCTCACCACCACCTTCCCAAAGGCAATTTAGGGATGGGCAACAAGACTGCAGCGGTTGAAGGCAGCAGCTCACCACCATCTTCTCAAGGGCTACTAAAGGATGGGCAATAAATACTGGCCTTTGCAGTGACCCCCACATCCTGTGAATAAATAAATGATTAAAATTCCAAGTTGTTGACTGGAGTCACATAGGCCAGACCAGGTAAGAATGGAAGGTTCATGTCCCTGAAGGACTTAAGAACCAGATGGGATTTGAAAGCCGACAACATCATGGTTATAAATGATCAGATTTATTGAATTTAAGTTTCTAACTTGCCATGGTAGGATTTGGATTGCTCATCCAGTACTAGACCCACTCGGTTGCTCTATTTGCTTCAGGGAAAAAGGTGGGATGTCCTGTGATACACACCCTAGCCAGAGCCAGGGTAAATCATAGATGCTTCAGCTCAGTGGCAGGTAAATCAGTAAGGATGGTGCAGTGTTTCAACCACAGAAGCTGTACAGATAGACAGGCATGTTTTCACCAGCCAATGCAGTCGAAGGTCCCCAATTATTTAGTGTACCTTGATAACAATCGCCAGGCTCGCACACCCCCTATTAAAGAGACAGTTCTGGTAGTTACTTGGATTGTCTGAATGGAATTTTGTTAATTTATAACGTTTCCAGTAATGTTAAATGCAGCATTTTTGACTCACATCCAAACAGCAGACAGAAACAAGGCTAGGACTGTGGTAATTTACTGCACCATAGCTACCCAGAGAGAGATGTACTGCTGACATGTATGTTTTTGTGACTGTGAAACGGTGGCAAGAGCCCGGGATAGGGAGAATGGGGAGAGAGAGATCAGTTAGTTGCAAATTGGATTATTGCTGAAGTCAGCAAAGATTGTTATCACTCAATGTTCTGTCTTAACAGTACAATGAATGACCCGGTCATTTCTAAGGATAGCATCAGTTTGGGGCCTCAGGAATTTACAGCTCAACAAACCAAACTCTGAGCAGAGGAAGGGAAGGGTTGCATCACGGTTTGTGTCTCCCTCTCTGTCCATTCAAGAAACATAGAAATTTACGCACAGAATGAGGTCTTTTGGCCCATTATGTCTGTGCCAGCTGGAAGAGCTATCCAGCCTAATCCCACTTTCTAGCTCTTGGTGTGTAGCCCTGTAGGTTTGGCACTTAAAGTGCATATCCAAGCATTTTTTAAATGTGATGAGAGTTCTTGGCTCAACCATACCTTCAGGCAATGAGGTCCAGATCCCCACCAGGTTGAGAAAATTTCATCTCAACTCCCCTTTTATCCTTCTACTGATTACTTTCAATCTGTGTCCCTTCTTTATTGGCCTCTCTGCTGAGGGAATTAGATACTTCCTTTTCACTTTATCTAGGCCCCTCATAATATTATACACCTCAATTAAATCTCCCCTGAGCTTCTGTTGTGCAGAAAACAAACCCAACCTATCCTCATAACTAAAATTCTCCATTCCTGATGATATCTTCGTAAACCTCCTTTGTACCCTCTCCAGTGTGATCACATTGTTCCTATGATGTAGTGACCAGAACTGTATGCAGTACAACATCCTGGGGGTTACCATTGACCAGAAACTGAACTGGACCAGCCACAAAAATGCCGTGGCTACAAGAGCAGGTCAGAGGTTGGGGATTCTGCGGCGAGTAACCCACGTCCTGTCTCCCCAATGCCTGGCCACCATCTACAAGGCACAAGTCAGGAGTGTGATGGAATACTCTCCACTTGCCTGGATGGGTGCGGCTCCAACACTACTCAAGAAGCTCGACACCATCCAGGTCAAAGCAGCCCGCTGAACTGGCACCACATCTACCACCCTCAACATTCACTCCCTTCACTGCCGACACACAGTGGCAGCAGTGTGTACCATCTACAAGATGCACTGCAGCAACTCACCAAGGCTCCTTCGACAGCACCTTCCAAACCAGTGACCTCTACCACCTCGAAGGACAAGGGCAGCAGATGCATTGGAACACCACCACTTGCAAGTTCCCCTCCAAGTCACACACCGTCCTGACTTGGAACTATATCGCCGTTCCTTCACTGTCACTGGGTCAAAATCCTGGAACTCCCTTCCTAAAAGCACTGTGGGTGTACCTACCTCACATGGACTGCAGCGGTTCAAGAAGGCAGTTCACCACCACCTTCCCAAAGGCAATTTAAGGATGGGCAACAAATGCTGGCCAAGCCAGCAAAGCCCACATCGCATGAACGGATTGGAAAAAAACTCTAGCTATGGCCTAACTAGTGTTTTATACAGTTTCTAGCCTAACCTCCCTCCTCTCATATTCAATGCCTCAGCTAATAAAGGAAAGTATCCCGTATGACTTCTTGACCACTTTTATTTACTCACACTTCTCCGGATTGAATTCCATTTGCCCCTTTTTTGCCCACCTGACCAGCCCATTGATGGCTTCCTGCAGTCTACAGCTTTCTTCTCATCAACTGTATGACCAATTTTTGTATCATCTGCAAACTTCTAAATCCTGCCCCTTACACTTAAGTCTAAATCATTGATATGTACTACAAGCAGCAAGGGACCCAGTTGTGAGCCCTGCAGAACCCCTGGAAACAGCCTTTCAGGCACAAAAATACCTGTTGACCTTTGCTTCCTGCCACTAAGCCAATTTTGGATCCAGCTTGCCACTTGCACTTAAATCCCATGAGCTTTTAATTTTCTGGCCAATCTGTCATGTGGGACCTTGTCCAAAGCCTTGCTACAATCCATGCAGACTATCAAATGCATGACCCTCATTGATCTTTCGTTACGCTCTCAAAAATTCAATCAATTTAGTCAGATGGGACCTTCCCTTAACAAATCAATGCAGACTATCCTTGATTAATCTGTGCCTTTCTGAATGAAGATTGATACTGTCCGTCAGAACTTTTCCCAATAATGTGCCCACCAACAAGGTTAGACTGACTGGCCTGTAATTACTCGGTCTATCTCTTCCTCCCTTTTTTAAACAACAGTACAATGCTAGCAGTCTTCCAGCACCACACGTGTAGCCAGAGGATTGGAAAATGATGGCCAGAGCCTGTGCTATCTCCTCCCTTGCTTCTCAGCAGTTTGGGATGCATTTCATCCGGGTTTGGCAATTTATTCACTTTCAAAGATACTAAACCTCTCACTATGTTTATACCATCCAATATTTCATACTTTTTTAGATTAGAGATTAGATTAGAGATACAGCACTGAAACAGGCCCTTCGGCCCACCGAGTCTGTGCCGAACATCAACCACCCATTTATACTAATCCTACACTAATCCCATATTCCTACCAAACATCCCCACCTGTCCCTATATTTCCCTACCACCTACCTATACTAGTGACAATTTATAATGGCCAATTTACCTACCAACCTGCAAGTCTTTTGGCTTGTGGGAGGAAACCGGAGCACCTGGAGAAAACCCACGCAGACACAGGGAGAACTTGCAAACTCTACACAGGCAGTACCCGGAATCGAACCCGGGTCCCTGGAGCTGTGAGGCTGCGGTGCTAACCACTGCGCCACTGTGCCGCCACTTCTCCTCCTTGGCTACAATGTTTGCATTGTCCCCTTCTTGTGAAGACAGACACAAAATATTCATGAAGAACACTGCACAGTGGCGCAATGGTTAGCATTGCAGCCTCACAGCTCCAGCGACCCGGGTTCAATTCTGGGTACTGCCTGTGTTGAGTTTGCAAGTTCTCCCTGTGTTTGCGTGGGTTTCCTCCGGGTGCTCCGGTTTCCTCCCACAAGCCAAAAGACTTGCAGGTTGGTAGGTAAATTGGTCATTATAAATTGCCCCTAGTATAGGTAGGTGGTAGGGAAATATGGGATTAGTGTCGGATTAGTATAAATGGGTGGTTGATGGTTGGCACAGACTCGGTGGGCCGAAGGGTCTGTTTCAGTGCTGTATCTCTAAACTAAACTAAACCATGCCCATATCCTACGCCTCCACATACAAGCTATCTTTTTGGTTTCTAATCGGCCCTACTCTTTCCTTAGTTATCCTCTTTTTTTAAAAATGTATTCAAAAAAATTCTTTGGGTGGTATTCTTCCAAAATTCCTTCGATTCTGGAAGGGTCCCAGTGGATTGGAAAACTGCATATATAATACCCAATTCAAGAAAGGGAGACAGCAACGGGGAAAAGGCCAGTTAGCCTAACATCTGTCATTGGGAAAATGCTGGAATCCATCATGAAGGAAGTAACAGCAGGTCATTTAGAAAATCATAATAAAACCAATTTGACTGCCTGATGTATGAAAGGGAAATTGTGTTTGACAAATTTATTAGAGATCGTTTCAGGACTTACCTTCTGGGAGAGCAGCGGAGAGGACCAGACCTGTGGGAAGAATACAGAGCGAGGAGCGGATAAATAGAACCTGAGGATCACGGCCGAGAGCCCTTACCTTCTGGGAGAGCAGCGGAGAGGACCAGACCTGTGGGAAGAATACAGAGCGAGGAGCGGATAAATAGAACCTGAGGATCACGGCCGAGAGCCCTTATCTTCCGGAGAGCAGCAGAGAGGAGTCCAGGGGCGTGTCATCTGCGAACTGATCATACCTCCTATATTCATCTCTAAATCATTAATGTACACTACAAACAGAAAGGGTCTCAGCACCGATCCCTGTGGTACACCACTGGTCACAGCCTTCCAATTGCAAAAACAACCCTTGACCATTACCCTCTGCCTCCTGCCACTAAGCCAATTTTGGATCCAATTTGCCAAACTGCCCCGGATCCCATGGGCTCTTACCTTTTTGACCAATCTCCCATGCGGGACCTTATCAAAAGCCTTACTGAAGTCCATGGGCGGCATAGTGGTTAGCACCGCAGCCTCACAGCTCCAGTGACCCGGGTTCAGTTCTGGGTACTGCCCGTGCGGAGTTTACAAATTCTCCCTGTGACCGCGTGGGTTTCCGCCGGGTGCTCCAGTTTCCTTCCACAGCCAAAGACTTGCAGGTTGATAGGTAAATTGGCCACTGTAAATTGCCCCTAGTGTAGGTAGGTGGTAGGAGAATGGTGGGGATGTGGTAGGGAATATGGGATTAATGTAGGATTAGTATAAATCCTGTTGGTCGGCACAGACTTGGTGGCTGAAGGACCTGTTTCAGTGCTGTATCTCTAAACAAAATAAATGTAGACTACATCAACTGCATTACCCTCATCTACACACCTAATCACCTCCTCGAAAAATGCAATCAAATTGTTTAGACATGCTCTCCCCCTGACAAAGCCATGCTGACTATCCTTGATTAATCCCTGCCTCTCCAAGTGGAGATTAATCCTGTTCCTCAGAATTTTTTCCAATACTTACCCTACCACTGATGTCAGACTCTGGCCTGTAATTACTTGGTTTATCCCTACTATTATTTCTTGAATAATGGTACCACATTCGCTGTCCTCCAATCCTCTGGCACTTCTGTGGCCAGAGAGGATTTGAAAATTTGTGTGAGAGCCACTGCAAACTCTTCCCTTGCCTCACATAACAGCCTGAGATACATCTCATCTAGGCCTGGGGATTTATCCACTTTTAAGCCTGCTAAAACCTCCTCCCTTTCAATGCTAATTTGTTCAAATATATCACAATCCCTCTCCCTGATCTCTACACCTGCATCGTCCTTCTCCATAGTGGAGACAGATGAAAAGAAATCATTTAAAACCTCACCTACCTCCTCCGGCTCCACACACAGATTGCCACTTTGGTCCTTAATGAGCCCTACTCTTTCCCTGGTTATCCTCTTGCCCTTAATATACTTATATAACGCCTTAGGATTTTCCTTTATCTTGCCCGCCAGTGTTTTTTCATGTCCTCTCTTCGTTCTCCTAATTACTTTATTTAAGTACCCCTCTACACTTTCTATACTCCTCTGGGGCCTCCGCTGTTTTCAGCACTCTGAATCTGCCATAAGCCCCCTTTTTTTCTTTATCCAGTCCTCTATATCCCTCGACATCCAGGGTTCCCTGGATTTGTTGGACCTACTCTTCACCTTTACAGGAACATGTTGGCTCTGAACTCTCACTATTTCCTTTTTGAATGACTCCCACTGGTCTGATGTAGACTTTCCTACAAGTAGCTGCTCCCAGTCCACTTTGGCCAGATCCTGTTTTATCTTATTGAAATCGGCCTTCCCCCAATTCAGTACCTTTATTTCTGGTCAGTCTTTGTCCTTTTCCATAACTATCTTAAATCTTACAGGGTTATGATCACTATCCCCGAAATGCTTCCCCACTGACACTTCTACCACTTGTCCAGCTTCATTCCCTAGGGTTAGGTCCTGTACCGCCCCTTCTCTTATAGGACTTTCTATGTGCTGGATCAAAAAGCTGTCCTGAACTCTGCTCCCTTTAAGCTTTTTGCTTAACTAAGACTATCCCAGTTAATATTGGGGAAGTTGAGATCCCCTATTATTACCCTATTATTTTTACACCTCTCTGAGATTTGCCTACATATCTGCTCCTCTATCTCTCCCTGACTGTTTGGAGGCCTGTAGTACACTCCCAGCAAAGTGATTGCCCCCTTTTTGTTTTTAAGTTCTACACTTATGGCCTCATTTGGAGGAACCTTCTAAGATATCACCCCTCCTTACTGCAGTAATTGACTGCTTGATCAATAGTGCAAAGCCACCTCCTCTTTCAAACCCCCCACCGTCACGCCTGAAGATTCTCTCTCCTGGAATATTAAGCAGCCAGATTGGTTGGTGAGTAACTGCTGTTAGGGAAAAACTCTAAATAGCTGAGTTAGTACACTACTGTTAGGGTGCGTGTGTAAATAGCTTAATAATGTGAGTAGCTGTTTTTTTTTGAGTAAGCTTTATTTTAACTAGTGAACTGTATTGATTTTTAATAGGATTTATCAGTACTAGTAAGCTTTTATTAATAATTCTAAGATGTTGTAGTTTTCTTAGAGATACAGCACTGAAACAGGCCCTTCGGCCCACCGGGTCTGTGCTGACCATCACCACCCATTTATACTAATCCTACACTAATTCCATATTCCTACCACATCCCCACCTGTTTCCCTACCACCTACCTATACTAGGGGCAATTTCTAATGGCCAATTAACCTATCAAGCAGCAATTCTTTGGCATGTGGGAGGAAACCGGAGCACCCGGGGGAAACCCACACAGACACAGGGAGAACTTGCAAACTCCACACAGGCAGTACCCAGAATTGAACCCGGGTCGCTGGAGATGTGAGGCTGCGGTGCTAACCACTGCGCCGCCCCATTGTATTGGTAAGTTTTTCTTTTAGCAGTAGCAAAGGGTTAACTAATAAATAAAGGAATGGCAGGGTTACTTCAACCTTGAGACGGTCTCTCCTGTGCTATGTGGGAGCTCCAGGATGCTTCCCATATCCTGGAGAACCATTTGTGCAGGAAGTGTCGTCAGTTGAAGCAGCTTGAGCTCCAGGTTTTTGGAACTTGAGCGGCAGCTGGCGACACTGCTGTGCATTCATGAGGGTGAGAGCTATGTGGATAGCACTTTTATAGATGTGGTCACCCCATAGCTTAGGAGTATGCAGGGAGAGAGGGAATGTGTGACCACCAGACAGTTAAAAAGAATCAAGCAGGTAGTGCAGGAGACCCGAGTGCATCTCACTCTCCAACAGGTATTCAGTTCTGAATAGAGGAAAGTGATGCTACACCTGGGCAGCGCAGGCAGAGCCAAGTCCATAGCACCACGGGTGGCTCAGCTGCACAGGGGGCTACAGGGAAGACTGGAAGAGCCACAGTGATAGGTGATTCAATAGTCAGAGGAACAGACAGTCGTTTCTATGGCTGCAGACGTGAATCCAGGATGGTGTGTTGCCTCCCTGGTGCCAGGGTCAAGGATGTCACTGAGTGGCTGCACAGCATCCTGAAGGGGGACGGTGAACAGCCAGCAGTCATGGTCCACATAGGAACCAACGACACAGGTAGAAAGAGGGATGTGGTCCTGCAGTCAGAATTTAGGGGCCTAGGTAAGAAATTAGCAAGCAGGACCTCAAAAATAGTAATCTCCAGATTACTCCCAACACTACGCACTGTAGAGAAATGGAAGGATAAGACAGATGAATGTGTGGCTGGAAAGATGGTACAGGAGGGAGCTCTTTAGATTCCTGGGACATTGGGACCGGCTCTGGGGGAGACGGGACCTGTACAGGCCAGACGGGTTGCACCTGAACAGAGCCGGGACTGAGTTCCTTGCAAGACGTTTTGCAGGTGCTGTTGGGGAGGGTTTAAACTAGTTTGGCAGGGGGATGGGGACCGGAGCTTAGACTCAGCTGGGACAAAATCAGAAATTAAAATGGAAGGCGGAAAATTAATGGTGGAGTCTGGAAGAAGAGGAAACGAGGCTTAGAAAATGTAAGAGAGAGTTTGGCAGTGCTCAAGGGTATCTATTTCAATGCAAGGTGTAAAGCAAATATAGCAGATGAGCTGACGGCACACATAGACACGTGGCAGTATGATATCATAGCTATTACAGAAACATGGCTTAAGGAGGGACAGGAATGGCAGCACAACGTTCCTGGTTACAGGGTTTTCAGACATGATAGGGAGGGGGATGAGAAAGGAGGAGGAGTGGCAATTTTGGTCAAGGAAACTATTACAGCTGTGAGGAGGGAAGATGTAGGGGCGGCACAGTGGCGCAGTGTTTAGCACCGCAGCCTCACAGCTCCAGGGACCCGTGTTCAATTCTGGGTACTGCCTGTGGGGAGTTTGCAAGTTCTCCCTGTGACTGCGTGGGTTTTCGCTGGGTGCTCCGGTTTCCTCCCACCGCCAAAGACATGCAGGTGAGAGGTAAATTGGCCATTGTAAATTGCCCCTAGTATAGGTAGGTGGTAGGGAATATGGGATTACTGTAGGGTTAGTATAAATGGGTGGTTCTTGGTCGGCACAGACTCGGTGGGCCGAAGGGCTTGTTTCAGTGCTGTATCTCTAAATTTAAAAAAAAATGTTGGAAGGTTCATCAAATGAGGCCATATGGATTGAGCTAAGGAACAAAAAAGGGGCAATCACACTGCTGGGAATGTACTATAGATCCCCAGAGGGGTCAGAGGGAGATAAAAGAGCAGACATAGAGGCAAATTTCTGAGAAGTGCAAGAACAATAGGGCAGTAATAGTGGGGGATTTTAATTACCCCGATATTAACAGATAGTTTTAGTGTGAAAGGAAATGAGGGAGCAGAATTCTTGAAGTGCATTCAGAACATTTTTGCCCAGTATGTAGCAAGTCCAATAAGAGAGGGCGCAGTTTTAGACTTAGTTTTAAGAAATGAAGATGGACAGGTGGAAGGAGTGGCAGTGGGAAAGCATTTTGGTTGTAGTGATCATAATTCAGTCAGTTTTAACATAATTATGGAAAAGGACAAAGATAGAACAGGAGTTAGAGTTCTCAATTGGGGCAAAGCCAATTTTACTAAATTGAGCAGTGATTTAGCGAAAGTGGACGGGAAACAGCTACTTGAAGGTAAATCAGTGTCAGAACAGTGTGAGGCATTCAAAGGGGAGATTCAAGGGGTTCAGGGTAAACATGTTACTACAAAGAAAAAGGGTGAGGCGGCCAAATCTAGAGCCCCATGGATGTCAAGGAGCCTACAGGGTAAGATAAGGCAAAAAAGGAAAGCTTATGTCCGACACTGAGAACTCAATACTACAGAAAGTGCAGTATAGAAAGTGGAGGGGTGAAATTAAATAGGAAATTACGAAAGCAAAGAGAGGGCACGAAAGAATATTGGCAAGCAAAATCAAGGTGAACCCAAAGATCTTTTATTAATACATGAAGAGTAAGAGGATAACTAAGGAGAGAGTAGGGCCAATAAAAGACCAAAAAGGTAACGTATGTGTAGGAGTGGAAGATATTGGTATGGTTCTTAATGACTACTTTGCAACTGTCTTCACAAGAGGGGGATCATGCAGATATTGTAGTTAAGGAGGAAGAGTGTGAAGTATTGGATGTGATAAACATCCAATATCAGGAAGTATTAATGGGATTAACATCCTTGAAAGTTGATAAATCACCAGGGCCAAATGTAATGTATCCTAGGTTGTTAAAAGAAGCAAGAGAGATAATAGCAGAGGGTCTGACCATCATTTTCCAGTCCTCACTGGATACAGGTGCAGTAACCAGCTTCAACTTTCTGGCCGGATGATTGGAGAATTGCTAACATTGTACCTCTGTTTAAAAAGGGACCGAGGGATAGACCGAATAATTACAGGCCAGTCAGTCTAACCTCAGTACTGGGCAACTTATTGGAATCTATTCTGAGACACAGGATAAACTGTCACTTAGAAAGGCACAGGTTAATCAAGGATAGTCAGCATGAATTTGGTGAGGGTCTCTGCTTCAACCACCCTTTCAGACAATGAGTTCCAGAGCCCCACCACCCTTTGGGTGAAAATCTTTTTCCTCATCTCCCCTCTAAGTTTTCTACCAATCACTTTAAGGGAAGATCTTGTTCGACCAACTTGATCAAATTTTTTGAAGTAACAAAGATGATAGATGAGGGTAGTGCAGTTGATATGGTCTACATGGATTTTAGCAAGGCTTTTGACAAGGTCCCACATGGCAGACTGGTTGAAAAAATAAAACCCCATGGGATCCAATGAAATTGCAGCAAGATTCATACAAAATTGGCTCAGTGGCAGGAAACAAAGGGTAATTGTTAACCGGTGTTTTAGTGACTGGAGGGTTGTTTCCAGTGGTGTTCCGCAGGGCTCAGTACTGGGACCCCTGCTTTTTGTGGTGTATATTAATGATTTGGACATAAATGTAGGGGGCATGATCAAGAAGTTTACAGACGACAAAAAGATTGGCCTTGTGGTAGATAGTGGAAATGATAGCTGTCGGCTGCAAGATGATATTGATGGTCTTGCCAGATGGACAGAAAACTGGCAAATGGAATTCAACCTGTAGCAGTGTGAGGTGATGCATTTGGGGAGGTCAAACTAGGCAAAGGAATACACGATTAATGGGAAAATACTGAGAAGTGTAGAGGTAGTGAGGGACCTTGGAGTGAATGTCCACAGATCCCTGAAGGTAGCAGGACAGGTTGATAAGGTGGTTAAGAAAGCTTATGGAATCCTTTCCTTTATTAGCTGAGGTATAGAATACAAGAGAAGGGAGGTTATGCTGGACCTGTATAACTCATTGGTTAGGCCACAACTTGAATACTGTGTGCAGTTCTGGTTGCCTCATTACAGAAAGGATGTAATTGCATGAAAAGTCATTGGCAAACAGGTTTAAGGAGAATCCCAAGGCTTTTTATACGTATACATAGAGCAAGAGGGTAGCCAGGGAAAGGGTTGGCCCACTCAAGGACAGAGGAGGGAATCTATGCGTGGAGCCAAAGGAAATGGGCGAGGTACTAAATGAGTACTTTGCATCAGTATTCACCAAACAGAAGGACTTGGTGGATGATGAGTCCAGGGAAGGGAATGTAGATAGTCTGGGTCATGTCGATATCAAAAAGGAGGTGGTGTTGGGCGTCTTGAAAAACATTAAGGTAGATAAGTCCCCAGGACCTGATGGGATCTACCCCAGAATACTGAGGGAGGCAAGGGAGGAAATTGCTGGGGCCTTGACAGAAATCTTTGTATCCTCATTGGCTAAAGGTGAGGTCCCAGAGGACTGGAGAATAGCCAATGTTGTTCCTTTGTTTAAAAAGGGTTGCAAGGATAATCCAGGAAATTACAGGCCGGTGAGCCTTACGTCAGTGGTATGGAAATTACTGGAGAGGATTCTTCGGGACAGGATTTACTCCCATTTGGAAACAAATGGACTTATTGGCGAGAGGCAGCATGGTTTTGTGGTCGTGACTCACTTATTTGATTGAGTTTTTTGAGGAAGTGACGAAGATGATTGATGAAGGAAGGGCAGTGGATGTTGTCTATATGGACTTCAGTAAAGCCTTTGACAAGGTCCCTCATGGCAGACTGGTACAAAAGGTGAAGTCACACGGGATCAGAGGTGAGCTGGCAAGATGGATACAGAACTGGCTCAGTCATAGAAGACTGGGTAGCAGTGAAAGGGTGCTTTTCTGAATGGAGGGATGTGACTAGTGGTGTTCCGCAGGGATCAGTGCTGGGACCTTTGCTGTTTGTAGTATATATATATGATTTGGAGGAAAATGTAGCTGTTCTGATTCGTAAGTTTGCGGACGACACAAAAGTCGGTGGAGTTGCGAATAGTGATGAGGATTGTCAGAGGATACAGCAGGATATATCGATCGGTTAGAGACTTGGGCAGAGGAATGGCAGATGGAGTTTAATCCGGACAAATATGAGGTAATGCATGTTGGAAGGTCTAATACAGGAAGGTGGGATTAGAATACAGGAATGCTGGAAGGTGGGATTAGAATAGGTGGATCATTTTTCAGCCGGCACAGACACGATGGGCCAAGTGGCCTCTTTCTGTGCCTTAAACTTCCTATGATTCTAGGATGTGACGAGCAAGGTGGATAAAGGGTAACCAGTAGACGTAATGCATTTGCATTTCCAAAAGGAATTCAATAAGATGCCATATAAAAGGTTACGACACAAGAAAAGAACTCATGATGTTGGGGACAATATTTTAGCATGGATAGAGGATTGGCTAACTGACAGGAAACAGTCAGGATAAATGGGTAATTTTCAGATTGGCAAACCGTAACCAACGGAGTGCCACAGGGATCAGTGCTGGGGCCTCAACTATTTACAAGCTCTATAT
The DNA here is from genome assembly GCF_036365525.1 of Heterodontus francisci. Taxonomy (NCBI): domain Eukaryota; kingdom Metazoa; phylum Chordata; class Chondrichthyes; order Heterodontiformes; family Heterodontidae; genus Heterodontus; species Heterodontus francisci. The sequence goes on from NC_090395.1 coordinate 15,190,628, forward strand.
TAATGACTTGGTTGATGGGACAGTATGTATTGTAGCCAAATTTTCTGACAATACAAAGATAGGTGGGAAAGCAAGTTGTGAGGAGGATATAGAGTCTGCAAAGGGATATAGATTAAGTGAGTAGGCAAAAGTTTGGCAGATGGAGCATATTGTGGGAAAATTTGAGGTTGTCCACTTTGGTAGGAAGAATAGAAAAGTAGAATTTTTTAAATTAGAGACTACAGAATTCTGCAGTTCAGAGGGATCTGAGTGTTCTCATACATGAATCACAAAACGTTAGCATGCAGATACAGCAAGTAATTGAGAAGGAAAATGAAATGTTGCCCTTTATTGCAAGGGGGATGGAGGACAAGATTAGGGAAGTCTTGCTATAACTGTACAGGACATTGGTGAGACCACACCTAGAGTACTGCGTACAGTTTTGCTCTCCTTATTTAAAAGAGGGATGTAGTTGCATTGGAGGCAGTTCACAGTTCACAGAAGGTTCACAATATTGATTCCTGGGATGAAGAGGTTGTCTTATGAGGAAATGCTCAGCAGGTTGGACCTATACTCACTGGAGTTTAGAAGAATGAGGTGATCTCATTGAAACGTATAAGAAACTGAGGGGGCTTGACAGGGAATCTAGAACTGGGGGCAGAGTTTCAGAATTAGGGGCCTCCCATTTCTCTTAAAGGGTCATTAATCATTGTAATTCTCTACCCCATAGAGCAGTAAAGGCTGGGTCATTGAATATATTCAAGGTGGAGTTAGACAGATTTTTGATCTACAAGGGAGTCAAGGGTTATGGGGGGGGGGGGGGGGGGGGGGGCAGTCAGGAAAGTGGAGTTGAGGCCACGATCAGATCAGCCATGATCTTATTGAATGACAGAGCAGGCTCGAAGGACAAAATGGCCTACCTCTGCCCCTATTCTTATGTTCCTTGATTTTACTTGCCAACATTTTTTCATGCTCTCTTTGCTTACCGAATTACCTTTTTAATTTCACCCTTACATTTTTTATACTCTTACGTTTTCTGCACCATTGAGCCCTCAGTTCTTGGCAGAAGCTTCCTTTTTTTAAAAACCTATCCTACTATGTATGCTGACATCTGGTGGGGTGCCTCTCTCTGTCTGTCTCTATCCCGTATCAGATTGGGTATGCAACGCTGACAGAAAAGTCAGAGTCATTTAGTTTAGCAGCTTTAAGGCAACTCCTGAAGCCTCAGGAGACTGGTGCGTCTGTTATTTTCATAGACTGAAGAGTGGTAGAAAATTGATGAATCGCACTGAAAATTATTTTGTTTGTTTCAGTCTTTTATATAAAAGTTTTCTGGTTTGTAACCAGCTTCAACTTACTGGCCTGCCTTCTGTAAAGGGTGGAGAACAACACAGTGGGATGTGGAGACCAGCTCGAGATTATAATTCCTGATTACGCTATTGGGCAGTAGAAGGCACATTCCAGATCATACATAATGCAAGGACCACTTATGAGAGCAACCTATAAAAAAGAACCCACAACATTTAATGGAGAACACCAACATTTAGAACAGGCACAAAAAGTGCCTCAATACAGGTGTCACCAAACCATGATAACAAAATAAAGGTGCAAGCTATGATCACCTTGTGATTATGGTACTGGACTAGCACTCCAAAGATCATTAGTTCAGATTCCACCATGGCAAGTTGGTAAACAGATTTAAATAAATCTGATAATTTTGTGGTTGGATTCATTACAACTCCCAGACTGGTGCAAAAACCCAATTGGTTCACTAAAGAAAAAGGGAAGGGAACAGACCGTTTTTACCCAGTCTGGTCCACATGCGACTTCACTTTATACAGTTGACCTTTCGCGCCCTCAAGGATGGGTAATAAATGCAGCTGTGCTTGTGTCACCTATATGCCAAGATAAATTTTCAATAATTCTGGAACAGACGCCTTCATCCAGTATCAAGGGCTGGTCATGGTCTGCATTGATAACCAGCTCATTCTGACACCTGCTGAAACGCCATCTCAAACTAGCCAGTAAAGCCCAAATGAATAAAAAAAAATGACCAGGTATATAATTCGCCTCCTTTTCCTCGACCTTTGGCCAGTACATGACTGTTTAGAGGCTGACACCTGATATCTTGAGGATGTCGACAAACCACCTTGTCCTCAGGGATGATTTAATCATTTGCACCATTCCCTTTGGCAAAGGTTGAGGTACTTTGAATCTATGCTGCGAGGAGGACAAAAACACAGATCATGACCATCAGTTTCTAGAAAAGGCCAAAAGCAGGGCTGACAAATTCCAGGCGCACTGAGGCAAGGCCAAAGAGGACACCCAACACAATGAGAAGTACCTTGTGAAAAGGAGCCAATACTGTGGTACTAGGCCCTCAGCACCAGAATCAGACATCACTGATGACATTTAGAAAGTTCAAGTCTGAAAATGTGATGTTCATCACAAACAAAAAAAGCTGAAGTAAATACAGCTAAAACCATAGGAAATTCTCAAGATTCTTTTCCCACAAGGTGGCAAGTTAGATCCTGCTGTTCAGCACAGAACAAGATGGGAGTACACCACAGATGGACTACTTAGAGACTTCAAATGGGGGTGATCATTCGTTACACAAGACTAATATTGTGGAAAAACCTAAGGACTACAAACGTGTCAAGTGTGATTTTTCCCAAAATGGGTGCCAGCCAATGCATCGACAACAAGCTAAACCAACATGTAGGCAGTTGGCATCACATTTTATAACAGCTATATATCTCAGTTCCTCTCCCAAGTACACACTGTTCCCAGAGTGACAACTTCTCTCAAAGCTTATCCCTCCAGCACCCTACTTCACAGCCTCTCAAAGCCCATTCCTCTAGTACTTTTCCAGAAAGGACCATCCTCTAGTACTCTACCTCTCTCAAAGCCCTAAAACAGCTGGGCAGCTGCAACAACACTTAAGAAGTCCGCCACCAGAACAAAGGCCCACTTGATCCGCCACCCATATATTGGCTTGAATATCCACTCCTTCCACACTGGTACATTACGGCTGCAGTGTGTACTTTCTGCAGGATGTACCACAGCAATCCGCTAAGGCTTCTTTGATAGCACCTCCCAACCAGAAGACTTTCCTGCAGAACTTTGTCAAGAAACCTTTTTAAAATTCAAATGAGCAATATGGTGGAGAGTTTTCATTGTGAGGTTAGTTTAACACTAGTCACGTTACTGAGCTCTGACTGCAGGATGTACCATAGCAATTCGCTAAGGCTTCTTTGATAGCACCTGCCAACTAGAAGACTTCCCTGCAGAACTTTGTCAAGAAACCTTTTTAAAATTCTAATGAGCAATATGGTGGAGAGTTTTCATTGTGAGGTTAGTTTAACACTAGTCACGTTACTGAGCTCTGATGAAAGATCACAGATCTGAAATGTTAACTCTGTTTCTCTCTCCACAGATGCTGCCAGACCTGCTGAGCATTTCCAGCACTTTCTGTTATTACAGAGGACAGGCTTTTGCTGGAAATTAGACAGTAACTAACCAAAGGACATCATTCAAGATTTTATGGGGGAGGGGGGAGGATTTTGTGCTTGGTACTGACTTTTTATGCACTAAGGTCATATTCCCAGTATGCATACAATATGGGCCATTTGCATAGCAAAACGACCCTGTCCAAAAATATCCCATGACCCAACCTCGGAACTGTCCATTTTTCTCACAAACCATCATTACAGCTTCAGGGAATCCACCAAATTGAAGGAGATTTTTGAACCATAGATTCACATGACAGTATTTTAAACATTGTGACCAAATATCACAGTTTTAATTTCTTCTCCCTTGTCTGTTTGGTGTTGCTCTTTTGAAGGCTGGAGGATGGTTTCACTGGTGCTCTCATCCAAGTAACTAGTCATGTGAGCATCCACAGTCACAGCTGGCAAGCAATTGGACTAAGGGACATCACTGGCAAGCTCAATACAATCATTGCCCAAGACCACACAGGTCCACTTCCAAGTAGGGGTTGCTGCAGAGCAACTATAGGAGTGATACTCCTCATGTACCATTTGCTCAGGGTTTCACCAGGATCTGAGCAGAGTGAAGAAATGAAGCCTCTATTTTTTCCTCTCAGTCACATAACCACTAACACTGCCATGGTTTCAGTCCATTTTATATCTAAATTTGGTGCAGAAATGACAACAGACTGTTGCTGGATTAGAAATTTTCAAGTGGTGCATTACAAATTGCAGCCTGAAAAGCTCATTCATAACCAAAAGTTTATTTCACAAAGGGGACTGCAACATTAGATACAAGCTACCAAAAAAAAAAGCCAAAGTACAGCATAGGCAGTAAGTTTACAGAACTCGGTCCATTATCTATCTCTAACTTTCCCGTGCCACTAGGAGCCTAAACACCTGCATTCTGTACAACAGCCAACACATTCGAGAAACTGTATCTGGCCCTTTAACTCACAAATCTGTTATTGCTGAGATAAATAAAACTAACCTACAAAACACAAGTCAGAATCTCTCTTTAAGATTAAGATGCTTGTACTGAACAGAGGGCCCCATAAAAAAGTCAATTTTTTGGTGTTTGCAGGTCCTTAATACCCAACGGGATTGGGTATGTATGCAGGCAAATCTCAAACTGAGGTATGGGAAATAGGCATCGTTCAAAGAGAGCCAATTGTCTCCATAATAGGTAGAAAACCCTGGGCGTAGCCAGCATCATACACTTTCACAACCACAGACAAAAAGTTCATACAAGAATGAGAAAATACAAAGGTGGAAAAGGTTGAGAGTCCTTGTAGATGATCCCATGAGTAGAGATATAGCACCATTTGTGGGTTGTAGAGATACCAAATCCACTGCTTTTAGTGGAACCTGTGATTCGCTAGCACGCTGCCAAAGGCTAGCCCTGGCCATTCTGCTTCCTGTTGCTCTGGTCTTTTACAGTACAGTTGACGCAGATATAGTCCTCCTTTTCCGCTGTTTCTGAGGATACACCCACACAGATCTGGTGGAACCACTGGTTGCAGCTGCCATCACACTGGACCCAGTCAACCTGCACAAAAGGGAGAAATTGTTTACTGGCATACCGTAATGCTGATCTACAAGAGAGATACAAGCATCCAATGCATCACTTCCTTAAATTCAGAAGCCAGACGGCAAACCACACGCTAAACTGCAGTCTCTTGTCTGCACATTTTTTATTTTCCCTATCACAATGTCCTGCACTTTGTCTTGCCAAAGGATGCCAGTGGACGAGATGCCTTTAGAGTCGCCAACTGATTCCTGAACTGTTGTCCTCTTCATCCCCACCCTACCATTTTTCAACACCCATTTAATTTAACTATAAACCAATGATAAATGGTGTAACACAGCAGCCTGGGATCACACTGTAAATGAAAGGCTTGCAGGCAGAGTGGCTGTGGGTCCCACTGTGGACAACAAACAGAAAAAACATTAACCAACCCAGCAACCACTCTTGTGCACATTTTGGTCATTATTTTTTCTCTAATTTCTAAAAACTATCAAATTCAAGCTAAATAAAAGCTTGCCCTGTTCTTCTGTACATTTCTGATGCACATGGTATAGTTTAATCCTGTGTGTGTGCCATTTAATAACAGAACAAGTGCTTTGTAATGGCTTCCTATTTTAAAAATTGTACATTCTATGGGATATTTTCCGGCACTTTGTTCAAATCTCAATGGTTCAGAGACTGCTTCATCCAAAGTGTTACCCAGGGTATGCTGCACTAGTCTGAGCTAAGTAACCAATTTTGCACAGACAGATTGCATGGAGTTTTCAATGGCAGATTTATACATAAGTGTCATGCTAGGCCCCCACCTGTCAAGAGTGAGGCACATTAATTTTGTCATGAACATTGATTTTAAACGGTTACTGGAGCGAGGAAATGACTTGTTAAACATATCAGCTGTGGCTGGAAAAGACATTTGCGTATTAACAGACGGTGCTTGTGTAGACAAAGGACCATTCTCTGACACATTCAACCCACACTGGATGTTGATCACTGGACAGTGAGCGGGTGGAGAAGTACATTCCAGGGCCTGCTGGGGTGATGCAATCCACGGGGGCCAGGACTGGTTGGACCAGCTGGTCACATGGCTAACTGGCTGTTCCAGGGGTCTTTTGAACCAGCTACAGTGTGTTTGAATTCAGAGAAAGACTGTTTACCCCTGGACTGAGAAGATCTCTCCTGTTTGCTCCCATCGCTTTCTCACAAGCCTCTGAATCCACAGAGAACAGATGAACCACAAGAGAGAAAAGTCTCCTACAGCGAACAAGGTTTAAGAAGAATACTGAGCCCCAACGAAAAGCAAGATCTACGTACAATCAAGGACTCTACAGTGAGCTCGAAGAACCATAACAAAAATTCTTCAGATATTACCTCAAAACTTTTCCACTTTATTTTTTCTTCTGCTCTTTTCTGTCTCTATCTGCATACGTGGGTGCGTCGTGTATCCGTAGGCGTTAACCAAATTCGAGCTTAAGTTTAATAAATTGCAACCTTTCTTCTTTAAACCTAAGAAAACCTGTTTGTGCTGGTTTCCTTGCCTTATAATCGGTAAGCAGTGAACAAGAATTCACCAAGGGGAGCTAAAAACATGGTATGTTTAAAATTAAACCCGATTACAGCAAGACCAGGTGAAGGCGGAGAGGGACCCCTAGACCCCTTTCTCACCTGGTCGTAACATAAGTAATTTATCTGTGCACACTCAGACATGGAAAATATAACCAAATAAAATCACATTCACATTTCCTATATATGGTAGTTAAAATGGCTAGAACAGAGCAGGGTGAAAGAATGCAGAGGTGAACATGGAATAACTGAACCTTCAATCTCCTGTCCAGTAGTGAGATTTGCAGTACGAAATTCAGTGCTTATTGTTGCAATTAGTCTTGATTTCTGCAGATATAGAACTGCAAAGGTTTACTGCACAGGTGGCCATTTGGCTCACCGTATCTGTGCCAACTCGGTCAGAGCAAAGCAAAACTAATCCCACTCTCCCCATAGTCCCATATCTTCCTGTACTTCAAATATTTACCCACATTTTCTTTAAAATATGCAAGTGTCTAGTGAGCTGGGGATAGAAAGAGCTGGGAATAAAGCAGTGACTTTAAAAACTTGAATTGGACAAGAGTGAAAATTAGGTGCAAAGGGGGAAGTTGGTACTAAGGACCAAAAGTGAAATGTTTAATTATTTGCTCTTCCATCAACACATAAGTACATAGTAGAGGGCATGTTGCCTAAGGTAGGGGATGTCCTGAAATGTCTGGAAAGGACCATGGAAAGAAAACAACCACGTCAGAACCAATGACAGAGAAAGAAATAGAGAAGAGGTGTAGCTGAGGGAATATCAGGAGTTAGGTGCCGAATTAAATAGCAGGACCACAAGAGTGGCTATCTCCAGATTATTACCTGAGCCATGTGCTAATTTACATAGGGATTAACAGATCAAGAAAATAAATACATGACTAAGATTCCATTTCATGGGACACTGGCACCAATACGGGGACAGGAAGATGTTGTACTCCTGAAACGAGCTGCACCTGAACAGGTTAAACCAAGATTTTTAGCATAAAAGGATAAATAGGACTAAAGAAAGGACTTTAAAACAATAAGTGGGGTGGGGAGGTGGGCAGTGGGGAAGGGGTGCGACTGGAAATAACAACCACCGTAAAGTAAGAGAACGGGATAAGAATGGTCAGAGTACAAAGAAATAAAAATAAATACTCCAGGAGCAAAAAAGGTAATAGGAAGTAATAAATTACCTGTTAAAATAAAGGAGCGTTGACAAATAAAAATATATTTAACAGGTTTGCGGCTGCCTGCAACGAATTTGGCCAAACCAACAGCCTCAAGAAAACGAACATCATGGGACAGGACGTCAGAAATGCTCCATCCATCAATATCGGCGACCACGTTCTGGAAGTGGTTCAAGAGTTCACCTACCTAGGCTCAACTGTCACCAGTAACCTGTCTCTCGATGCAGAAATCAACAAGCGCATGGGAAAGGCTTCCACTGCTATGTCCAGATTGGCCAAGAGAGTGTGGGAAAATGGCGCACTGACACGGAACACAAAAGTCCGAGCGCATCAAGCCTGTGTCCTCAGTACCTTGCTCTACGGCAGCGAGGCCTGGACAACGTATGTCAGCCAAGAGCGACGTCTCAATTCATTCCACCTTCGCTGCCTCCGGAGAATCCTTGGCATCAGGTGGCAGGACCGTATCTCCAACACAGAAGTCTTCGAGGCGGCCAACATCCCCAGCTTATACACACTACTGAGTCAGCGGCGCTTGAGATGGCTTGGCCATGTGAGCCGCATGGAAGATGGCAGGATCCCCAAGGACACATTGTACAGCGAGCTCGCCACTGGTATCAGACCCACCGGCCGTCTATGTCTCCGCTTTAAAGACGTCTGCAAACGCGACATGAAGTCCTGTGACACTGATCACAAGTTGTGGGAGTCAGTTGCCAGTGATCACCAGAGCTGGCGGGCAGCCATAAAGGCGGGGCTAAAGTGTGGCGCGTTGAAGAGACTTAGCAGTTGGCAGGAAAAAAGACAGAAACGCAAGGGGAGAGCCAACTGTGTAACAGCCCTGACAACCAATTTTATCTGCAGCACCTGTGGAAGATTCCATCACTCTGGAACTGGCCTTGAGAGCCACTCCAGGCACTGCTCCACAAACCACTGACTACCTCCAGGCGCTTACCCATTGTCTCTCGAGACAAGGAGACCAAAGAAGATGATGTTAGACTCACCGGCCTGTAATTACCGGCTTTATCCATGCTACCCTTCTTGAATAATGGTACCACATTCACTGTCCTCCAATCCTCTGGTACCTCTTCTGTGGCCAGAGAGGATTTCAAAATTTGTATCAGAGCCACTGCCCTTGCCTCACATAACAGCCTGGGATACATCACATCTGGGCGTGGAGACTTATCCACTTTTAAGCCCGCCATGACAGCTAATACCGTCTCCCTTTCAATGCTAATATGTTCAAGTATATCACAACCCCTCTCCCTGATCGTACTCCTACATCGCCCTTCTCCATAGTGAACACAGATGAAAAGAAATCATTTAAAACCTCACCTATGTCCACCAGCTCCAGACACAGATTGCCACTTTGGTCCCTAATGGGCCCTATTCTTTCCCTGGTTATCCTCTTGCCCTTAATATACTTAAATAACGTCTTAGGATTTTCCTTTACCTTGCCCGCCAGTGTTTTTTCATGTCCCCTCTTCGCTCTCCTAATTACATTTTTAAGTACCCCCGACACTTTCTATACTCCTCTAGTGCCTCCATTGTTTTCAGCGCTCTGAATCTGCCATAAGCCTCCTTTTTTTTCTTGATCCAATCCTCTATATCCCTTGACATCCAGGGCTCCCTGGACTTGTTGGTCCTACCCTTCACCTTAATGGGTACATGTTGGCTCTGAACTCTCACTATTTCCTCTTTGAATGACTCCCACTGGTCTGATGTTTACTTTCTTACAAGTAGCTGCTCCCAGTCCACTTTGGCCAGATCCTGTTATATCTTATTGAAATCGGCCTTCCCCCAATTCAGTACCTTTATTTCTGGTCAGTCTTTGTCCTTTTCCATAACTACCTTAAATCCTAGAGTTATGGTCACTATCCCTGAAATGCTCCCCCCACTGACACTTCTACCACTTGTTGGCTTCATTCCCTATGATTAGGTCCAGTACCGCCCCTTCTCTTGTAGGACTTTCTACGTACTGGCTCAAAAAGTTCTCCTGTATGCATTTTAAGAGTTCTGCCCCCTTTTAAGCCTTTTGCACTATTTTTTAATTTTTATTTTTCGGGATACAGCACTGAAACAGGCCCTTCGGCCCACCGAGTCTGTGACAACCATCAACCACCCATTTATACTAACCCTACATTAATCCCATATTCCTACCACATCCCCACCTTCCCTCAATTCCCCTACCTACACTAGGGGCAATTTACAATGGCCAATTTACCTATCAACCTGCAAGTCTTTGGCTGTGGGAGGAAACCGGAGCACCCAGCGAAAACCCACACGGTCACAGGGAGAACCTGCAAACTCCGCACAGGCGGCACCCAGAATCGAACCCGGGTCGCTGGAGCTGAGAGGCTGCGGTGCTAACCACTGCGCCACTGTGCTGCCCACTAAGGCTCTCCCAATTGATATTGGGGAGGTTGAAATCCCCTACTATTATTACCCTATTATTTTTACACCTCAGATTTGCCTACATATCTGCTCCTCTATCTCTCCCTGACTGTTTGGAGGCCTGTAGTACACTCCCAGCCAAGTGATCGCCCCATTTTTGTTTTTATGTTCTACCCATATGGCCTCATTTGAGGAACCTTCTAACTTATCATCCCTCCTTACTGCAGTAATTGACTCCTTGAGCAACAGTGCAATGCCACCACCTCTTTCACCCCCCTCCCCTATCACGCCTGAAGATTCTTACCATACACACGATGCACAGCAGCAACTCACCAAGGTTTCTTCGACAGCATCTTTCAAACCTGTGACCACTTCCACGTAGAAGAACAAGGACAACAGTCGTGTGGGAATGCTCCATCTGCAAGTTACCCCCCAAGTCACACATGATCCTGACTAGGAACTATATCACCATTCTTTCACCGTCACTGGGTCAACATCTTGGAACTCCCTTCCTAACAGCACTGTGGGTGTACCTACAACATGGCCTGCAGCAGTTCAAGGTGGCGGCACACCACCACCTTAAGGGAAACTGGGAATGGGCAATAAATGCTGGCCTTGCCAGTGATACATCCGATAAATTTGCGAGAATGTTGCCAGGACTGGAAAAATGCAGCCTGAGGAAAGATTGGATAGGCTGGGCTTGTTCTCCTTGGAACAGAGAAGTCTGAGGGGAGATCTGATTGAAATGTACAAAATTCTGAGGGGCCTGGATAGAGTGGAGGTGAAGGGTCTATTCACCTAAGCAGAGAGGTCAGTGACAAGGGGGCTTAGATTTAAAATGCTTGGTAGAAAAATTATAGGGGAGATGAGGAAGAAATGTTGCACCCAGAGGATGGTGATGGTCTGGAACTCACTGCCTGAAAGGGTAGTTGAGGCAGAAACCCTCAACCCATTCAAAAGGATTCTGGATATGCACCTCAAGTGCTGTAAACAGCAGGGCTATGGACCAAATGCTGAAAGGTGGGATTAGAATAGGTGGATCGTTTTTCGGCCGGAACAGACACGATGGGCCAAGTTCTTTCAGTACCGTAAACATTTTTTGATTCTATGATAAACAATTATTTTTTTTTTTAAATGGTCATAGGGCATTAGTGGCATCAGGGAAAAATAGAAATAAATTCAAGCTAAAGGCACTACATCTGAATGCATGTAGCATTCTCAACAAAGTAGACGATTAATAGCACAGATAGAAATCAATGGGTTTGATTTAATAGCCATTATGGAGATGTGATTGTAGAGTGACCAAGGTTGGGAACTAAGTACCCCAGGATACATGATCTTTAGAAGAGAAGAGCAAAATGGGAAAGGAGGAGGGTTGTCCTGACAATAAAGGATGGGATAAAGATAAAGAGAAAATGAATCTTAGCTCAGAAAATCAACATGTAGTATCAGTTTGGTTGGAGCTAAGAAACAATAATGGGCAGAAAACATTGGTGAGAGTAGTTTGTAGGGGCCCTAACAGTAGTTGTAGCATATTATGTCAGGAAATTAGACGAGCACGTAACAAGGATAATAGAGTAATGATAGGGGACTTTAACATTCATACAGACTGGGCAAACCAAATTTGCAGTCATAGTGTGGGGGCGGGGGCGACTTCATGGAATGCGTGCAAGATAGTTTTCTAGAACAGTATATCGAGGAACCAACTGTAGAACAGGATTTTACATGTAGTTCTGTGCAATGAGACAGGGTTAATTAATAATCTTGAAGTAAAGGAGCCTCTGGGGAAGTTTGATCATAATATAATGAATTTTATATAGAGTTTGGGAGTGATATAGTGAAGTTCAAAGCTAGGGTCTTGTATCTTAAAGCAAATTATGTAGGTACAAGGGGCGTTTGCATTATATATTCCCTTAAGGAATAAAAACCTCGCAGGAAAAGTGATCCAAAGATGGCTAATAACAGAAGTCAAAAATAGTATTACATTAAAGGAAGGAGCTTATAATAATGTTGCCAAAGATAGTAGGCCTGAGGAATTAAAATTGAGCAAAGGAAGTATGATATGAGAGTAAGCTAGAAACAGAAAAATCAAAATTGTGAAAAGAGTTTGTAAGTATGCAAACAAGGAAGAGATTACCAAGAATAAATGTAGTCAGAGATAGGAAAAATTATAATGGGGAATAAGGAAATGGCAGAGACATTAAACAAATACTTCATAACTGCCTACATGGTAAAAGACAAAACAAACATTCTGAAAGTAATGAGGAGCCAAGAGTCTAGTGAAAATGAATGACTTAAGAATATTAGTATTAATAAGGAAATAGTACTGGAGAAATTAATGGGATTGAAAACCAACAATTCCCTGGAGCTGAAGCCCCAGAACCTAGGGTTTTAAAAGTGGTGGCTACAGAGATATTGGATTTGCTTTGATTTAGCTCCCTAAACTTTGGAACAGCCCCTGTGGATCGGAAGGTAGCAAAGGTAACCCAGCTATTTAAGAAAGGAGGGAGAGACAATATAGGAAACTATAGGCTAGTTAGACTGACATCAGTAGTAGGGAAAATGCTAGAATCTATTATTAGGGACGTGACAGGGCAAACTTAGAAAAGCATAATAGGCTTGGGCAGAGACAACACAGATTTATGAAAGGGAAATAGTATTTGACAAAATCTGTTGAGTTTTTTTTGAGGATGTAACTACGAGCGTGGATAAACATTAACCAGTGGATATAGTATATTCAGATTTTCAAAAAGCATCCGTTAACCTACCACTCAAGAATGTATCACACAAAATTAGGGCTCAAGGGATTCAAGATAATATGGATTGAGGATTGCTTAACAAAGCGAAAACAGAGTGGGAGTAAAAGGATCATTTTTTAGGTTGGCAGGCTGTACCTAGTGGGGGTATTGCAAGGATCAGTACTTGGGTCTCAGCTACTTACAATTCATATCAATGACTCAGATGAGAAGACCAAGTTTGATTAAGGAAGTCTGAACAATGCACTTCGAAAAATCATAGAACAATCAGACAGTCAACATGGTTTACAAAAGGGAAATTGAGTTTGATGAATTTATTAAGGGTTTTTTTGAAGATCTAACTAGGAGGGTAGATAAAAGGGGAGCAGATAGATGTAGTATACTTGGAGATCCTCTCCAAGCCACACATCATCAGGACTTCACTGTGGGTGTACCTGCACCACACAAACTGCAGCATTTCAAGGAGGTAGCTCCCCACCACCAAGGGCATTTAGGGATGTACAACAAATGTTAGCCTTGACAGCAACACTCACATCCTAAAAAAATTCCAAAAGGCATTTGATAAAGCGCCACATAAAAGGTTAACATGCAAGATAAGGGCTTATGGAGTTAGGGGTAATAACACGGACGGAAGATTGGTTAACAGGCAGGAAGCAGAAAGTAGGGATAAATGGGGCATTTTCAAGTTGTCAGGCTGTAACTAGTGGGGTGCTGCCAGGGTTAGTGCTGGGGTTTCAGCTATTGACAATCTAGACTTAGACGAAGAGACCAAGAGTAATGTATCCCAAGTTTGCTGATACTAAGCCAGGTGGGAATATAAGCAAAGAGGCTGCAAAGAGAAATAGACAAGTGAGTGGCAACAAAGTGGTTGATGGAGTGTAGGGGAGTGTGAGGTTATTCACTTTGGTAGTAAGAATAGAAAAACAGAATTTTTTTTAAAAAAAAAGACATACAACTTCTAAATATTGATGCTCATAGAGACTTGGGTGTACTTGTACAAGGAACACAAAAAGTTGGTCTGCAGGTACAGCAGCAATCATGAAGGCAAATGGCATGCAGGCCTTTATTGCATGGGGATTGGGGTAGAAGAACAAAGAAGTCTTGCTATAATTGTATAGGGCTTTGGTGAGACCACACCTGGAGTACTGTGTACAGTTTTTGGTTTCCATATCTAAGGAAGGATATACTTGCCTTGGAGGCACTTCAGCAAAGGTTCACTGGATTGGTTCCTGGAGGAGAGGGTTATCCTATGATGAAAGGCTGAGTAAACTGGGCCTATACTCTCTGGAGTTTAGAAGAATGAGAGGTGATCTCATTGAAACATACAAGATTCTGAAAGGGCTTGACAGGGTAGACACAGAGGTTGTGTCCCTGGCTGGGGAATCTAAAACACAGTCTCAGAAGACAGGGTGGATCATTTAGGACTGAGGTGAGGAGAAATATCTTCACTCAGAATGTTGTGAACTTTGGAATTGTCTACCCCAGTGAGTTGTGGATGCTCCATCGTTGAATATATTCAAAGCTCAAATCAATAGATATTTGGTCTGTCATGGAATCTTGGGATATGGGGTGCAGGTGGGAAAGTGGAATCAAGGCAGAAGATCAGCCATGATCATATTGAATGGCAGAGCAGGCTTGAGGAGCTGTATGGTATACTCCTGCTCCTATTTCTTATGCTCTTACGTAATGTATCCAAGTTTATAAATGATATCAAGTTAGGTGGGAAAGTAAGCTGTGAGGACAACGCAAAGAGGCTGCAAAAGAATTTATACAGGTTAAATGAGTGAGCAAGAACATTGCAAATGGAAGATGTGGAGAAATGTTAAGTTATTCACTTTGGTAGGAAAAATAGAAAAGCAGAATTTTTTTTTTTAAATGGTGAGACTGGGAAACGTTGATGCTCAGAGGGATCCAAATGTCCTTGTACACGAGTCACCGAAAGTTAACATGTAGGTACAGCAAGCAATTAGGAAAGCAAATGGTATGTTAGCCTTTAATACAAAAGGGATTTTTTTTTTTAAAAAGAGATACAGCACTGAAACAGGCCCTTCGGCCCACCGAGTCTGTGCCGACCAACAACCGCCCATTTATACTAAGCCTACAGTAATCCCATATTCCCTACCACCTACCTACACTAAAATTTACAATGGCCAATTTACCTAACAACCTGCAAGTCTTTGGCTGTGGGAGGAAACCGGAGCATCCGGCGAAAACCGGATTGGAGTAAAAGAGTGAAGAAGTCTAACGGCATTGTATACAGCCTAGGTGAGACCATACCTAAAGTACTGTGTACAGTTTTCGTGTTTCTACTTTTTTTTTTAAAAATGTGATCCCACTATCCTGTGGGATAATGGCTACCCCAGTCAGATTGTGTTTTGTTGCGTATCGCGCATACTCACTAAGGCTGCCACTTTCGGACCTGAAAAGTGTGTAGTCTACCTCAAATTACCCTGGAAGGAGAAGATATCTCAAGCGTTAGAGCAACAGGTGAAGCTAGCCATTTCATACTGCTATTATGCAGTAGCAACAGAAGTGATATTTTCCACTAACTGGATGCTGCCATCAAGACAAAAAGACTTTCTGCCTACCACACAAATGAGTAATGTGGTATACAAATTCCAGTGCTGATGGGCTGTACGTCCCAATGACCAGTAGATCGTATCAAACAGTATGTCCCTTCAGTTATTCACAATAGGCAGAGTATTGACTGTACTAAACCAGCCTATACTCGCAAAACTCAGAACATAATGTCTACCGTTAGATGTAATTCCGTGAATTACACTAACAACCAATTTAAGAGAGTCAGTCAGGCTTGCAATGTAACTCACTTAAGCTTGCTAGAAGCTGCATATATTCTTATGCACGGGCCTGTCCTCTGCAGCCTGTTCAGGTGTTACACCCTTTTTGAATTAAACAAAATTCGGGGGACAATAGTTCCCTGTTGCATTCTCCATGGCAATGCCTCGACCAGAGTCGACTTGCCAACCAACCAGCTCCCTTTTCTCATGCAGTATAAATTGTTGCTCCCTTTTAAATTTGACATTCTTGCACCTATCCTGATCTGTCCTTGCCTATAGATCTCCTGGCAGTCGCAATGCAGTGGGTGGGGGTGTATAAATACAGAGATCAGGGAAACATGTAGCAGAAACAAAGTGGTAATAATGGGAGATTTTCATTTTCACAAACATAAAGGTAATGAATTTCTAGAAATATTTAGTATAGTTTTCTGCAACAGTTATGTTTTAGAACTGACAAGGGATATGGCCATATTAAATACAGTAACAAATCAGAATTCATTCACAATCTGACTACAAGGGAAACATTTTGTGAATAGTGACCAAAATATAATTTAATTTGATATTAAGTAAAGATGCAAGAGTCATAAATCAAGATTTTATATTTAATGCAAACTTTCCCAAGGTATGAGAAATAGTTTGAACACAACAAACTGAGCTGCTAACTGGTAAACCTACAGATCAACAGTGGCAAGTTTTTGGTACAATATGAAACTAATATCTCTAGAAGGCAAAGCTCTGCTTGCACAGTTAAGCAAGCATGGTCAATAAGTGAGATAAGAAAGAGTATCAGACTGAAAGCAGTATAAAAAGTAACAAAGGAATACAAATAAAGTAATAAGAGGGGCAAAAAGGGAGTACAAAATTGGGAGGCCGGCCAGGAGTGCATTGGAATTAGTCATGCTGAGGAACACAGGAAAAGGAGAAAAAAATAAAAGAATGAGATGACACTGAAGTTTGTCAATTTTAAACAAGTTTATGTCTTTGATGAGAGATGATGTCCAAGTTAAATGGCTTACAACTGAAAGTCCAATACATAGAATCTGCATGGGTTAGCTCTGCAGACTTCTCTTTGATACAATTTGGAGTGAATACAAATTTAAACTTTGCCCACTACACACTGTTCCTTATTTTGCTAAGCATAACATTCAGTAGTTTCTATGCATCTATTGTGCTGAACCAATAGAGTGAACAAAAATTGCAGGAAGTAAATACTGACCTCATCCCCCTCTGGCTGTTGGCAGCTTTCTGCAGGGCAGATTGCATCCTCATCTTCAGAGTCCTCTGGCTCAGAATATGGAGGCTCCATTATCACTGACAGTGCCTCATGAGGCTGAAGAAATTCAAAATACTTCTCTGCTTCTATTCTCACCAAGCTCAGATCTTTTGATTTTTCCTGGTTTAATTTGAGATTTCTCTTTTTGGGGTTGTTTAGTTTTTTCAATTTTTCTCTCTTTTCACCCAACGAACCATCTTTTTCAAGTCGTCTCTTCTTTTTCTCACAGTCTCCTTCTCTTTTCACTGGCTTTAAATAACAACCTTCAGCCTGAAACAGAACAGACAGCTCAATCTACTCAAATGGGCAGAGGAGGGCTTCCAGCTTGTTAGATCCTTTGTGATATTATTGTGCAGGTGTACCTGATTATCTGCGAGCTCTCCTGCCAATCTCTTAGTAAGTGTTCTTCCTGCTATTTATGTTAATCAAGTGATCTA
Organism: Heterodontus francisci; assembly: GCF_036365525.1. NCBI lineage: Eukaryota > Metazoa > Chordata > Chondrichthyes > Heterodontiformes > Heterodontidae > Heterodontus > Heterodontus francisci. Next base: position 15,208,022 of record NC_090395.1, read on the forward strand.
TCCAGTATTTAAGTTTCAAAGATTCCATTTTGTGGCTGTGCATGAATTCATCATCCAACAGGAGTGACATCAACATTGCTCTCAGGTTAAGGCTCATCATCTGACATGTCTGGAACTTCCCAGTGCAGAACCTTGTTAGCTGGGTAGGTTAAAAAGTATTCATTTATCAGAGGTCAGTTTCTACCTTGATGGGTCAGCAGAGAGGGAGCCAGTTGCTCTTTAAGTTCTACATCTCTGACTATTGGAGCCACCATTATGTTGTGTGTCCATATGCCATTTATACAAGGATGGTGGTAAAATACCAACACAACAGAAAATTGCAGCGCTCCCCTTGGTAAAGCAGCAATCCCTCAGTACTGCACTGAAGTATCAGCCTGAATTATGTGCTCAGGTCCATATTGTATGACAGTCAACTCCCTCACTCCCTGATGACAGACCAGGTAATTTGAAATCTAAGCTAGATAACTGCACTGCTCCAGGATATTAATATTAATGATATCTCTAGGGGTAGACCTGGCTCTCAGGGATGGGATTCCTCCTACTGAGCTTGAGAGAACCCTGCAAAGAAACTCCTCAATGGATTGGGTGGTCTCTCGCATTACACCGAAACATAATTTGGATGGGGTGCAGTGACTTCCCAATTCGGAGCCCTTCACAACCTATCCAGTCTTGACTGGGGGATGGGCGTGTGGGGTGGGGTGGAATCCCCCCAGTGGGGAGAATACATGCACTCTATCAAGCAAATGGAAATTCTGTGCATACCTTTCTGTAGTTTGGTTTGGACACTAAAGTATGGTGTTGACAAATGCAGAGCTGACCAAAAAGACAGGCAAAAACAAAAAAGACATCTACATCGTTAGATGAGATTTAGAATGCTCCCTGTACTTTCCATCATGATTGATGAAATATTTGAAATAGTAGTTCTTGTTGAGCTCATCTAATCTGAAAAAATGCCTACAGTATCTGATTACTTATTCATACACATTTGTCAAATACACTTCAAAACTTGTCTGCAATCTTAGAGGTATATTTTTGACAGTATTTACAGGCTGACTGCCCAAATACATTTATATTCTGATATTGGGTCTCTACAGTTACATACCTTGGCTGTAGAAGAACAGGTCTCTGCAAGACACTGCATGACCTCCACTGGTTCACAGTTCAGCAGTTCAGATTGTTGCTGGTGACCTTCTACTACCGGGTACTGAGCTGCCCACAGGATCTCGTAAATGTGCTGCATCTCAGGTAGTGAGACCTGCAGTAAAAGAGCCTCCATCATCAGTTCATCAAGTTGGGACCTCACATCATCAGACAGGCACAACCCTGCAAGAGTAGAAATTTGCAACAGTAAGTTTACTAACCAGTATTCAACAGCCCATGTGATCACGTTAAGTTCAGAGAAGGAAGTGTTTCCATATTAATTTTGTTTACTAAACTTTCCCTGTAAAGAAGAAACTCTCCCATTATAAAAAGACTTTCAGAGACAACAAATGAGCATGAGTAATTTGTGGCTGATATTACAGTTTAACACAAAATAAACTCAGCAACCTCAAGCACTGAATTTCTGATCTCCAATCAGGATGTGACAACTGGTGGGAGGGAGTTACCTTAAGAGATTCACTGCTGAGATTGATTTGGCTTTCATGAGGAATGACAGAGATGCAAGAGTGGAACAGAAGTTGAATAGTAAGTGGTAATGCAATCTACTCAAAATCCAGAACAATCCACATAAAACATGAATTTGGAACTGAAACTGTGTAGGCAGGTGTCAAGGCTTTTTGATAGGGGGATGTGTTCATTTCAAAGCTGAATTCAACATTTATTTGTATGGCATAATGGGTGTCTTGCTCTCCAGAGATATGAGAAGCCTCTCTTAATGCATTAGATATTGTCATTACAGATGAGGAAGACTATTCAGCCCATCTTAAACATCCACCAAGAAGCGCCCCACAGTTTCTGTCCCCAACTAGCCCAATGCAGCATTCAATTGTTAACTCAAAAGCTCCAGGGTTTTCCCTCCAAGATAGTCAGAAGTCTACTCCATCTATTTTCTCACTCAGTACATTTAGAATTTCATGGTATCAGCCTAAATTTATCTTTTACCATCTTGAATCCATGCCCCCCTCCCCCAGTCCTGTTCTCACTAAAGTGATTTTCTGTACTTAGCTTTCTCATACCCTTTATTTTCTTACTTGCATCTAAGATCATCTTAGATGCTTCCTTTCAAGGATGTAAAGCCCAGGTTTCTCCCTTCCAGTATTTTGTCATTACATAGACCCTCTAATGCTAGGAATCTCATGGCTCTTCCCTCTCCCTTGTATCTCAGATGACCAGAACCAAACCCAGAAATCAAGGTGTTGGCTGACCAAAGCACCATACAATTTGATCATAACTTTTCTGACTAATTTGCATTACTTTTTGTTTTATTCATTCATGGGATGTGGGTGTCGCTGGCTAAGCCAGCATTTATTGCCCATCCCTGCTTTACTGTTTGGCTATGTAGTTAAGATTTGAGATGGCTCCTGAATAGTCAGCTCCCTAGGGAGTTCCTTTACTGTGCAGCTCTATTCTTCGACCTCAGCTGCCATCCTCTGCCCTTTCTCCCTCAATCTCCTCTCTTCCATTGCCTAAACCCCCTGGCTTTAATAGTGGGCTCATTTTAGCCCTAGAGACAAATTAACTACTAATTTAAACTGTCCAGAGCCCAGCCCTAGACCATGCCTTCGCTGTTTTCCTCAGTTAGCACTGGATCTTTGTTTAAATGTGGTTTCTCAGCTTCAGCTCCGGTCTGGTTCCAGGCCAGAGATTCACTCTCCTGGGCTGAAGTACATTGCTGCACTGCTTCTGGATCGCATTGTGATCTCAAACTTCAACACTGTTTCTTTCTGCCTGCAACTGATTCTGCACACCTTCATGGCCATGTAAATACTTCCATTAGTATTGAAGTGCCCTTTAAATAGCTTCTGGACTTCACTCACCCGCCACACTTGTCTCCGAGCTTGGACAACAGTTCAGGGATATTCCATACCGAATCAATGTCAATTTTATCCCACCACAGGACCTCTGACTTTAACACTGCACTCCCTCCTATTGTCTCCTCTCTATTCTCCATTTACTACCAGGTGATGCATATCGTAATAATTGCTACGTAACCAGGCTTATGTAACTGAGTTTTCCAGTGTCCACTCCCATGCGTGTTTTGGCTGCCGCTCCAGACCTATGCCCATCACTTCTACTTCCACTTTCTATTTCTACTTCTCAGCCCTTTCTTACTTATTTTCTATTTACACTCAGACACCTCTCTCATGCCGTCATGCCTCCTTTCATTTCTCTCCTCTTGGGTACTCCGCTGTCCCAAATTCCTACCCCAATCCTACAGTACTCCATGAAATTCCGACTCCTGCCATCATTCTAAGCTTGACTCCCACTTAGATAGCCTACAGCCTCCCTCTGTGCTTTTCTTGGGACCCTCTGAAAAGCCCACCGAGGCCCTGGTCACTGCCTCTTTACAAACAACCCCAACTGCTCCATCCTACTCTCTCGATGTTCCCAACCAGCGTGCCCACTAGGGGCCAATACCACCAATCACCTCCCCATCCTACTTGCCCTCCAAAGGCTGACCCTGTGGACACTCCCACTGGATCAGCTTTCACTGCCTCTCTCCACATCTCCCTTCAGAACGTCCTTTTCAACCAAGAACAAGGCCCTTGCCATCCAGGAGTTCATTGTGGATGACTGTATCAACATCATTTCTTTGATGGAAATCTGACTGAGAGATGACGCCTTCCTTTTAAATGAAGCCGCCCCGCTGGGCTTCCAGCACTTGACCTGGTCAGACCGTGACAGCGGCGGTGTGGCTCTCATCACCAAACAACATCTTGATCTGTCCCCCTACTTCTGCTTTGAATATGTCACCTGGTTCTACCCCTCTTGCCTCTCATCTAAAACTCTCATCCTCTAATGCCCACCCAATTACCATAAATTTTTTCTCACTGATGACTTCACTGCTTTCCTCCATCAACCTCTGTATTGAGTGAGTTCTCATCCTCACTGATTTCAACCTCCATCTCAATCCATCATGTTCTCTCTCCTGCCCTTCTATCCTCTCTTAATGCTGTTCACATAAACTTACCAAACTACATTCACGATCATCCCTTTTTACCTTGCCATCTCATGTGGCCTCGCTATTCCCACAGTGCCAATCACAAATGAGGCACACTCTAATCACTTCCTTGTATCGCTCTCCAGCCACAACCCTTTTCCCATCATACTTCCTTGTGTCCACCTCAGACCAAAAATACTCCCAATTCACTTGCAACTGCACTTCCAAAAATCCCAACCATCTAGCCTTTGGCCCTACATTCACAACAACATTTCTGCAGCTATTGATCTGCTCAACCTCACTGAGGCCGTTGATCCTCTAATCTCCATTAAAACCATTACTCTCTCTCTCACCCTGGTCATTTCCCCAGTACGGCCCTTATTTCTTGCAGATGACTCATTAAACTGAGGCCCTTTCTGCTCCCTCAGGTGCATGTAAAAGATTTCATGGTTCTATTTCAAAGTGTAGGGGAGTTAACCTCGATGCCCTGGCCAATATCTATACCTCAATCAATTATTACAAAAACATATTATCAGGTCATTCTCACATATGCCATTTGTGGGAGCTTGCTGTGAGCAAATTAACTACAATGGTGATTACATTTCAAAGGTACCTCATTGGCTTTGGGACAACCTGTGGTTGTGGCTATGTAAGTGCAAGTTTTTCTTTTCTAAGTCCAAGGGACGTAGACTTGAACAGATATGGCAGACAACTAGTTTAGCCTTTAATGCCAAATCTGGCTAGACCATATAAAGCACCATCAGGTCCTGCTCTCTCGGCCAAAACTACTCACTCTTCCAGGACCATTCTGGAATGCAAAGATAACCCCCGACCTCTTTTCTCTAAAGAAAACTGTCTTCTTAAACCCCTCCTCCACCCTCACCTCCAACAAATGCAAGGAGCTCTTGGACTCCTTTGTCATAACGACTGACACCATTCGTTCAGCTGCCTCTGCCAGTTCACTTCCCTCTCTTCCCCTAGTCCACTGGGCCAAACCTTCTCCAAGGTTGCCCCTACCCTAGCCCTAAATTTGCATTGTTCTCTGGTTTCCCCATCACCCTGTCCAAGCTCATCTTGTCCATGAGACCCACCTCCTGCTCTCTCGACCCTATTACTTCTAAACTGCTGACCATGGAACTTTCTTCCCTGGCTCCCACCTTAGCTGATATTGTTAATGGTTCTCTCTTGAGGTACTGTCCCCCTCTCTTTCAAATCTACTGTTATCACCATTCTCTTCAAAAAAAAAAAAACCTTTGATCTCTCTGTCCTTGCAAGATCCCTTTCCTCTCCAAAATCCTTGAATGCATCGTCATCTCTCGAATCCATGCCCATCTTTCCCGGAACTCTATATTTGAATCCTTTCAATCAGGTTTCCGCCCCTGCCACAGTATGGAAATGACTCTTATTAAAATCACAAATGATATCCTATGTTACTGTGACAAAGGTAAACTATCCTTCCTCATCCTCCTTGACCTGTCTGCAGCCTTTGACATGATTTATCAAATTATTCTCCTCCAACACCTCTCCTCTGTCATCCAGCTGGGTGGGACTACACGTCTGGTTCCATTCTTATCTATCTAGTCATAGCCAGAGAATCACCGTCAATTACATCTTTCCCTGCTGCCGCAGTTACTTCTGGTGTTCCTAGGGATCTAACCTTGGTTGTCTCCCCACCACCATTTCTCATCTAGATGCTGCCCTTCGGTGACATCAATCAAAAACACAGCACCAGTTTCCACATATATGAAGACATCCAGCTCTCTCACCATCAGCTCTCAATCCCTCCACTGAATCTAAATTGTCAAGACAGCTTGTCATCCAGTATTGGATGTACAGAAATATCCTCCAACTAAATACTGGGAAGATTGAAACCATTGTTTTCCGTCTCCACCGCAAACTCCATTTCCCAGTCACTGATTCTATCCCTCTTATTGGCAACTGTCTGAGGCTGAACCATACTGTACAAAATCTTGGTGTCATATTTGTCCTTGAGGTGAGATTCCAACTACATATCCGTGCCGACACTAGGACAGTCTATTTCCACCTCTAACATCACCTGATTCTGCCCACCATAGTTCATCTGTTGCTGAACCCTCATCCATGCCTTTGTTACCTCTAGACTTGACTATTCCAAAGCACTCATGGCCGGTCTCTAATGTTCTACCCTCTGTAAACTTGAGATCATTCAAAACTCTACTGTACAATTTTGTTGTGCGTGGCCAGTTTTTTTCAATGCATGGTACCTATAAATTTTTTTGCGTGGCCACACAGGCATGATGTTTAGCACAGAACAAGGCCTGCATGGTACCTTCCAGGCTGTTGCATGGCTGCGCATGCAGAGCTTAATAGGGGCACTGTCCTTTGCCGTTCTTATTTTATTTTTCAATTTACCACTGCACTCTATTCTGGCTGGTTTTCTGTACCTGATTTGTCATAAATCTCCTATTTTATTTTAACCTCTATTTCCTTTGTCGTTTAGGCAGCTCTAGCTTTGAATGCCCTCCCTACCTTTCCTCCTTATAGGAATATACTTGGTTTTTACCCCAAGTATTTTTGCCTTGATGTTCTGCCATTGCTTATTTCCTGTTCTCCTGGCAAATCTAGCTTGCAATCACTTGTGCTAGATCCCTTCTTAAATCACTGAAAACAGCTCTCTTCCAGTTGGGTATTATCACCTTTGATTCAAAGCATACCTTGTGCTCAACTTCAAGGCAGTTTGCATCTTTTAGGCTTTTAACCTCTTCTCTTGACTGCCATCTGCTGTTGTAGTACTAATTTTTTTTTATTGTTTATTAAGTCTTGCTCTTATTCTGTGTCTCCCATCCCCCCAATCACCCTTTAACATTCTTCTGCATGTTCTTGTATTCCCAGTGATTTGCAGTTTTTTTTGTTCCTTTTAATCTGTGAACACATTTTAGGCTGCATTTGTTCAGTTTGCTGTTTGATCTTAGGTATGCCTTTGTCCTGCATGCTTAGCATTGTACTTCCAAATATACAATTTATCCAAATGTCATGTAGACCATAATGAGCTATTTCACCTTGTCCAAAACAATATTTCAGTGAGTGAATGGTCAATCTACGGAACAGGCTCCCTAGGGAAACAGTTGAAGCAATTAGTATTGATTTATTTCAATGTAAATCAGATAAATTCCCTTTAGAAAATAACACTTTGGGATACAGTATATGAATCACTTGCGACATGTGGCGAGTTTAGCATGATGGGAAGCAACAGATGACTTTGGACCTCTGGTTCCCAACACTCTTCATTACTTGGGTTTTCTTGCCTCATTGACAGATTGAGAATAATGGTTAGGCAACAACTCCATTATCATTGTAGTATATGACTACCAGGATGGTAAAAGACATAGAAACATAGAAAATAGGAGCAGGAGTAGGCCATTCGGCCCTTCGAGCCTGCTCCACCATTCATTATGATCATGGCTGATCATCCAACTCAGTAAACTGTTCCCGCTTTCGCCTCACACCCTTTGATCCCTTTAGACCCAAGAGCGATATCTAACTCCTTCTTGAAAACATACAATGTTTTGGCCTCAACTGCTTTCTGTGGTAGTGAATTCCAGAGGCTCACCACTCTCTGGGTGAGGAAATTTCTCCTCATCTCAGTCCTGAAAGGTTTACCTTGTATCCTTAGACTATGACCCCTTGTTCTGGACCCCCCCCCCACCATCGGGAACATCCTTCCTGCATCTACCCTGTCAAGTCCTGTTAGAATTTTATAGGTTTCTATGAGATCCCCCCGCCCCTCACTCTTCTGACCTCCAGCGAATATAACCTAGATGGACCTTGATCTCTTCTCATCTACCAATTCCTATGTTCTTAATTATGGATGAGGAATGGGATGTTACTGTTCCTCAGTTATTAACCAGCAACTTTCTGCAGGAGGGACAAGGGAAAATTCCCCATCTTATCTACCCAAGGCCAGAAAGGCTTCAGGTTAAGTTCCTTTCTGATACCCCATCACATCCAACAAATCCACTCTACTGTGCATTCCTGTGGAGATACCACAGGACTTAAGGCGGGGCACATACAATCATTCTCATGTTTGTGGTATACAGTTACCTTTTATTTCTCTGGATACTGGCAGTGATGGAATCATATATGAAACTGAAGAAATACTGACAGAACATGGCTTTACTGGAGGCATACTGTTGCCTTGCACTTGCTGGAAAATAGCAGCTTTGAGAGAAATCTTCTACATATGGTCACCAGATGATATTGACTGCAGAAGCCCCAGTACTAACAATTGAACTTTGGGTCTGCTCCATTTTTTAGGAGCCTCTTTACTTGCCTTTCTCACCCAGTTTCCCCTACCCTATCATTGGGACCTGTCCCAAGTAGCTCACCTTTTCAATATGTGCCAGGCAGGAAGGAAAAGGGGAAAATGGTATTTTTGAATTGAGATTTTTTTTTTCAATGGAATAGATTGATGAAAATGTAAGACTGCAGAGCCAGAATATGAAGTCAAGATATGGCAGTAACACTTCTTCCAGAAAATAGGTTACATTCTCACTTCATAATATAAGTACAAACCTTGAGCTGGAATGCAGGTTTGCCATGAAGGTCTGTATCCTACCATCTTCTCCTTTTCAAACAGATTGCTATTACAAACTGCAGTAAAAAATTCACTCTCATTGCCAGAATTCACCTAAGTAGATAAGAGATATGTGAGTACAGGCGAAATTTATTTTCAACTAAGCTGAATGGGTAGGGGTAGGGGAGAAAGAAAAAACTGTGGCCAATCACATTATATAATTTAATAGCAGTTTAAAAAAAAAACTAAAAATAAGTTGAGATTGGAGAGAAAAGATTATGGAAGTGTTGGACAGGCAGAAAATACTTAACGTTTGAATGAAGATAATTCTACCAAGTCTTTATTTTCATTACTATCCTCCACATGATACCAGGACAATAACCTCTCACATTTTTGCTGGTTGGTTTGATGAATTGGTCAAGGGCAGTTGTTTTTTTGACACATGCAGAAACCTTCACCATGCTCAAGAGTCTCCAAATCATACTAGTGAGAAATCCACAAGTAGTTTTTGTTTACCTGATATAGTGCAACTTTTCTTCCTCATAGGGATGCACTCCTTTTACCCAGGCCTGAAGAATACGGGCACAATTTGTTGCAAACCGAAGCTTATCCTTGATGCATCCTTAAATGTGCACAACTACCGATTGGAACTTAATTTGCTAGGACGATGCTGCTTACCAGCACAGGCACTCATAAGGTACCATTTAAAGCATTATGCACGACAGTGCCTTTTTTCCACACGGTTTTACTATGCCAATGCTGTCAATACACCTTTCTTGTAACTATTCTCTTCAGCACCATCCTCACATTTTCTTACCCTTCAAATAACCCGTGACTGAATAAAGACCACCTCATGGCTTTTTCCTAAATAGTAGCCACTGACATGTTTCATGACTTTTTTTGTGATCAGATACCACTTGAACATCAACGCAAATGCTTTAAAGCAGTGGGATTGATATGAAGAGCTTGACAACCACAAGGGTGCTACCTATATTAACTTGCATCCTATCCAACCGATGCCACCTTTTCATTAGAGGAGTGTTGAACTGTTGTTCCTTACAAACATGGTGTTTGCACTGCAGATGTGGTAGATAATCCCTATGGTGGACTGGGAAGATGTGGCATCATAACCAGTCATGCTATGCTAACCTTCCCAAATCCCTATTCCAACTGGTTGTAGGTTATCCTGCAGATGATTAAACTCTGTGGCAGCTACTCTCATGAAGACGAGACAGTCTTCTGAGATTCAAACAAGCATGGCACTTTCCATAAATGTGCAACCCTACGTAGGACTGGTGTGGGCAAAATGCCTCAGATGTTGCATCTTCATTTGTTGACTTCTTGTACACGTCATTCTTTATCTCAACTGTGCATTGCTATCAGAATCCCCAAGGGACTTTCTGCAAAAAATGTCCACAATTCCGCAGACTAATGCCTGGACCAAATGAGTAAAATTTAACAGAAAATTAAAAACTTGAACAACTGAACAACATACAATCTATTAAGAAGTCTGCTCGAGTAGATGAAGACCCAGAATTCCCAATACATCCATTTTATACAGGCAAAGTGCATACTGCATGAGGAATTTTGTTCTAACCCAGGAAATTTAGCATGGGGCCCAGTGTACAGACTCCTCATATTTAAGTCAAGTTCACACATTATCTAATTTCCTCTCCAAATAACACTCCACTGTATCTGATGGCTCATTTACTAATTCTCAAAAGTTTAGTTTAGTTTAGAGATACAGCACTGAAACAGGCCCTTCGGCCCACCGAGTCTGTGCCAACCATCAACCACCCATTTATACTAATGCTACACTAATCTCATATTCCTACCACATCCCCACCTGTCCCTATATTTCCCTACCACCTACCTACACTAGGGGCAATTGCTAATGGCCAATTTACCTTCCCTCTTAGTATCAATGACTCTCCTCTAATCATCCAATCCTATCCACACGCTTCCTGATTTGGATCTATATTGAATAACTTCCTGGCTGAATCACTACATCCTGTTCTTTACCAATCACAGAATAGTACAACATAGGAGGTCGTCATTCAACCCACTGAGTCTGCACTGGTTCTTTTGAAGAGCAATCCAGTTAGTTCCATGCCCCCTGCTCCATCTCTTTGATGAGCAATGAAAACCTTGTTTTTTTTCAATTCTTCAAAGACAGCTTCTGCATGTCTCTTGCAAGTCCAGCTACTAACTGCCAGGTATTTCCTTGAAACATACAATAGTACTTTAACATTGCTGGGTTCACTATTTGCTGAGCTTCTCCTTTAGCAATTCAAAGTGCTGTAACAATTCTATGATTCTGTGAAATCTTGAAAAAAAAAGTCTGCCCAAGACTTAAATACTGCACTCTCTCTGGAAGCCTCCCCTAGTCCTGCCTCTTCTGCGCATCTTCTTCTGTGAGTCTGTGCAGAGGTGCAGTTCTATGGTTACCAGTTGCTCTTTGACACTTTGGCCAAATGACATTCTTCATGCATGAGCCTAATTTGAGAGTTACTTATCCAGTGACAGCATCACAGCTGTACCTAAACCTGTTGTTAATCCATGTTAATTCATGAATTTCCAGAAGTGGTTATTGAACAACAAACAGAAATAAGAACCCTGTGACTTTTTCCAATCTCCAATGCAGAGGCACAGACATAAGTTGTGTTGCTTTGGTTGAGTCGAACAACTCAGCATAGCCCAAGCATCCAACCTGGGATTTTCTTGTTCTTTGTGGTTCAGATAGTCACTGCTTTAACCTGCTGTACATCACCTCCGCTGCACACACCTAGTCAGGATACAAGAAAAACGTATTCCTTGATACAGAATTTCCCTGCTCACCTTCAATTCCACCTAGTCTCTCCCCTGAACAACCATTCTCATTTTGCTGCATTATCAATTCTGCTAGTCTCTGAATTTATTGTTCCTCCTAATCTGCAAATATGCCTTTTGCATGTAGACTCAACACATATTTTTCCCTCAGGGACCTCAACTTATGGAGCTTTGCACCTCCCCTAGTCCTCAGGCTTTTAAAATCTAGTCACTGCTTCGTGCAACACCAGCGTTGGCCCTTCACCTTGGTTTCTCAGTTAAAAATTCTGAGTTTCACAAGCCAAGGATTGGAATGTTATTAAACTTAAGTAGACCTTATCAAGATTCTTTTCAAGTGGAAAGGCAGTAATCCTTAAACTCAATTCCACAAGTCAAAGTTTAAACAAAAAAGGAGCCAAGAGAAATAGTATATAATAAATGTTCTTCCTGGGAAACAGATGGCTTAACTCCAAAGTAATTGCTTTAGTTTGGTCTTACCTGCAAGTTACCTTCAGCCATTCGTTTCTCTAGTTCAGTAGCAGCCATTTGTTTTGTCATTCCCTGCCAAGCCTGGATTGCTACTTGTGAGGTTATTCGTGCCAAACGTAGTTCATCTCTGCTAAGAAGCTGTTCTGTCCGATGTTGCCAGTTCATAGCTCGTTCAAAAACATAATTTAGCGCTTCACCCTCTGGCAGTCTGACAGGAATCTTTTGTAGTGTCGAGAGTAGTGGGAGGATTTGCTCAAAGGATGGCTTTTCTGATCGCAGACAGAGTGGGCAGAGCCAAGGCAGCTCCCCATGGTGAACATTCACTGTTGAGACACAGCTGCTGTGGAACCAGTCTTTGCAAAGCTCACACTGCAGCATGGAGCCAGTTGCAGCCTTCTGACAAACACACACCTTTATTTCCATACATGCTGCATCAGAGAGAATTTTCATGGAGTTTGCTGTTTGGAGGGACCGAAATGATTCCATTTCCTTCAGTCTGGCTTCATTGAAAGTTGCCGCCTATAAATCAGAAAAATAAGTCACCTCTGTATGACACTGTGGCAATAAGATGGTTTCTCATTGATCAGCTACATCATGGCAATCAGTATTCCTGCCACTACCAGGATTACTTCATATATTTACCTCTCCCCAGCACTAAAATTGAACCTCTTATACCTAAAGCAAACCAATAAAACAACAATAGTGGACTCCTCTCCCTGGGTACTATCCCTACATGAAAGGAATCTGATGACAGTGCTGTGGCTACACAAGTGGAACAGAATACAACAGAAACCAAAGCAGTTTGACAGCAGATCAAAGGTCACAGATCTGAAACGTTAACTCTGCTTCTCTCTCCACAGATGCTCCCTGACCTGCTGGGTATTTCCAGCACTTTGTTTTATTACAACAGAAACCAAAGCAGTTTACAGCACATTCAATTAATTGCAACTGTGCCAGCTCTTTGCTAGAGCCATTCAAAACTAAACCCACTACTTTGCTCTCTTCCCACAGCCCTATACCACCTTCTGCTTCAAATATGTATCCAAATTATCCCTTGAATGAAGGAATGGTGGCAAAGCATTCCATACTCCAACAATACTGTGCAAAGAAATTTCTCCTAAACTTACAATGGGCTCTGTGATACCTTTACATCATTGACTAGAGGAAATAGTGAAAAACTGTCAAACTATTCAAAATTTTTAAAACCTATTAATCTCCTATTAGCCTTCTCTGCTTCAAGGGGAAGTACCAGTATCTTCTTGTAACTGCACTTTCCCCATTCATAAAATCATACTGATGAAACTACATTTTGGCTTTAATGTCCTTTCCATAATGGGATGCCCAGCGTTTGTGAAGTGAAGTGCTCAAAGTCTGGCCTAACCAATATTTTGTACAAAATTCATTCACATTTCTTTACACATACTCCATGCATACATATACCAAAATTTTATTGGCCTTTATAGACCTATCTAGCTACACTTTCAGGGAACTATGCATTTGAACCCTTAAGAGGTCTCTTTTTGTCTACAGCCTTTCTTCCCATTGAGTGTATAGGCCCCACTCCTTGCATTTTTCTCCCAAAGTTTATGACCTCCCACACATTAGGGATGGGAAATATCTGATCAAATGCCTTCTAAAAATCTAACTACACTAAACATCCTACATGATCTATTCAATTGGTAACAAATTCAAAATATTCTGAATAAATTTGTCAAACACAACTTTCCTTTAACAAGTCTGTACTGACTGTCCTGGATGACCCTACTTCAAATTATAGCGTTTGCCTGCAACTGGTTTATCCTTCTCTTCATTCTTGACATATTACATTGGCTGCTTTTGAGTCCCATGGCACAATTTGCATCCCCTGCTTCTATCATCCCTCCAAATTCTTTCAACAGTGTAAAGTTGTGATCAGGGCCAGATGCCCTAGCTATCTTGATCTATTGTTCAACATTTTCCTTTAGCACAAGCCATGTTCTCACTTTCATTATCATTTGTAAAAACTTCACCATACTTCCATCTTCCACAATTAGACTCCCTCAGGAATGGCTCTACTCTCTCTAATTGTTAAATCGCTCTACGTCATTGCCCTGCTGTTCTTGCACACTCCCAAAACAGTCTACAGATCTCCCCCTCTATCTCATCTACACTATAATAGAGAACTGTACTAGTTCCTTACCTTTAGATCTATCCATACGGATGGACCCCAAGATATCCAATTCCTGAACACTGACAGCATCCTACAGTAACCCTACAATCCACCCATCCCCTTTTCTGACTCCCTAACTCTCCAGAAAATGTTATAACCAGGAATAGCGAGTTTTCAGGTTTGTCTGAACTTAGTCATGTACTCACAGTTATTAATAAAGCCTCTCTTTCTCCAATTTTGCTTTGAATGCCTTGCGAACTCAAAAAAGCCACTCAATCCTGACTGCTAGTTTATGGAACGTTGACCATTATTACTTTATCTAGTTTCCAACCCACCCCCAACTAATTCTTCATTTTGCCTTTTGTACAATATTGGTTTCATCTCTCTCGACCTCAGACCAGTTTCTTTCCCTTTCTCCTCTGTTGTATCATTTCAATATTCTATTCCAATACCTTTAATTAATGCTGTTCTCCCTTTCTACTATCAAATCCAAACTTCCCTCCCCATCTGCACCAAACCTACTGTTGCATTTACCTTCCTAATAATCTCCTTAACCGGTCCCACACAACAAGCAACTGAAACAACAATTTGTACAGCACTTTCCACAACCTCAGAACACCCCAAAGCGCTGTACAGCCAATGAAGTATTTTTCAAGTGCAGTCCCTGTTGTTTCAAAAGCAAACATGGCAGTCAATATGCACACAGCAAAGTCCCACGAACAGCAATGAGATGAATTACCAATCTATTTTTGAAAAGTGGTGTTTGAGGGATAAATGTGGTCCTCCCAGATACTGGGTGAACTCTCCTGCTCATCTTGCAATAGTAGCTTTCACGTCCATCTCAGAGGGCAACACTCATTCTGCAATGGAGGTTGAATCCACAACCTTCCGACTCAGGTAAGATTACGACCACTGAGCCAAGTCTGACAAGGTAATCTGAAGATTACCACTCGAGGTCTCATCTTTCAATATTAAGTCATAGCGTCGGACAGCGTAGAAACAGGCCCTTTGGTCCACCGCGTCCATGCCGACTATAATGCCTATCTATACTAATCCCACCTGCCTGCATTAATTCCATACCCCTCTATAACTTACTCATTCAAGTACCTGTCCAGATGCCTCTTAAATGTCGCTGCTGTTCCTGCCTCCACCAACTCCTCAGGCAGCTCATTCCAGATACCCATTATTCTTTGTGTGAAAAATTTACCTCTTTGATCCCCTTTAAACCTCCTCCCTCTCACCTTAAATCTATGCCCTCTAGTTTTAGTCACCCCTACCATGGGAAACAAACTCTGGCTATCTACCCTATCTATGCCTCTCATAATTTTATATACCTCTATCCTGTCCCCTCTCAGCCTCCTTCGCTCCAGGGAAAATAGACCCAGCCTATCCAATCTCTCTTTATAACTCAAGCTCTCCAAACCAGGCATCATCCTTGTGAATCTTTTCTGCACCCTCTCTAGCTTAATCACATCTTTCCTGTAGTGCGGCGACCAGAACTGCACACAGTACTCCATATGCGGCCTAACCAACATTATGTACAACTGTAACATGACGTCCCAACTCTTGTACTCAATGCCTCGGCTGATGAAGGCAAGCATATGCCTTCTTCACCACCCTGTCAACCTGTGTTGTCACTTTCAGGGAACTATGTACTTGCACCCAAAGGTCTCTCTGCTCAAGACCATTCCCCAGGGCCCTGCCATTCACTGTATATGTCCTGCCCTGGCTTAACTTCCCAAAATGCATCACTTCACACTTGCCTGCATTAAATTCCATTTGCCACTCCCTTGCCCACTTTCCCAGTTGATCTTTCTCCTGTTGTAACCTTAGACAACCTTCTTCACTGTCCACTATAGCACCAATTTTGGGGTCATCTGCAAACTTACTAATCATGCCCCTTACGTTCACATCCAAGTCATTAATATATATGACAAACAACAGAGCCCAGCACCGATCCCTGCGGCACACCACTGGTCACCGGCCTCCAATCTGAAAAACAACCCTCCACTAACACACTCTGCCTCCTATCACCAAGCCAATTTTGTATCCAATTTGCTAGCTCACCTTGGATCCCATGTGTTCGAACCTTCTGGACCAGCCTACCATGCGGGACCTTGTCAAAGGCCTTGCTAAAGTCCATGTAGACAACGTCCATCGCCCTGCCCTCGTCAATCCTCCTGGTCACCTCCTTGAAAAACCCAACCAAATTCGTGAGACATGATTTCCCACGCACAAAGCCATGCTGACTATCCCTAATCAGACCATGCCTTTCCAGATGCATATAAATCCTGTCTCTCAGAATCCCATCCAATAACTTTCCCACCACTAGTGTAAGGCTCACCGGCCTGTTGTTCCCTGGCTTATCCCAGCTGCCCTTCTTAAATAAAGGCAGAACATTAGCTATCCTCCAGTTTTCCAGTAGCTCACTGTGGCTAACGATGATACAAAAATCTCTGCCAGGGACCCAACAATCTCGTCCCTTGCTTCCCATAGCATCCTAGGATACACCTGGTCAGGCCCTGGGGATTTATCCACCTTAATGCGCTTCAAAACCTCCAACACCCCATCCTTTGTAATGTTGATATGCTCCAGGATATCGCGGTTCCCCCCCTTGCACTCACTAGCTTCCATGATCTTCTCCACGGTAAATACGGATGAAAAATATTCAAGAACAAAGAACAGTACAGCACAGGAACAGGCCATTCGGCCCTCCAAGCCTGCACCGATCTTGATGCCTGCCTAAACTAAAACCTTCTGCACTTCCGGGAACCGTATCCCTCTATTCCCATCCTATTCATGTATTTGTCAAGATGCCTCTTAAACGTCATTATCGTACCTACTTCCACCACCTCCCCCGGCAGCAAGTTCCAGGCACACACCACCCTCTGTGTAAAGAACTTGCCTCGCACATCCCCTCTAAACTTTGCCCCTCTCACCTTAAACCTATGTCCCCTAGTAACTGACTCTTCCACCCTGGGAAAAAGCTTCTGACTATCCACTCTGTCCATGCCGCTCATAACTTTGTAAACCTCTATCACGTCGCCCCTCCACCTCCGTCATTCCAGTGAAAACAATCCGTGTTTTTCCAACCTCTCCTCATAGCTAATGCCCTCCAGACCAGGCAACATCCTGGTAAACCTCTTCTGCACCCTCTCCAAAGCCTCCACGTCCTTCTGGTAGTGTGGCGACCAGAATTGCACGCAATATTCTAAGTGTGGCCTAACTAAAGTTCTGTACAGCTGCAACATGACTTGCCAATTTTTATACTCTATGCCCCGACCGATGAAGGTAAGCATGCCGTATGCCTTCTTGACTACCTTATCCACCTGCGTTGCCACTTTGTGACCTGTGTACCTGTACGCCCAGATCTCTCTGCCTGTCAATACTCCTAAGGGTTCTCCCATTTACTGTATACCTCCCACCTGCATTAGACCTTCCAAAATGCATTACCTCACATTTGTCCGGATTAAACTCCATCTGCCATTTCTCCACCCAAGTCTCCAACCGTTCTATATCCTGCTGTATCCTCTGACAATCCTCATCATTATCCGCAACTCCACCAACCTTTGTGTCGTCCGCAAACTTACTAATCAGACCAGCTACATTTTCCTCCAAATCATTTATATATACTACAAACAGCAAACGTCCCAGCACTGATCCCTGCGGAACACCACTAGTCACATCCCTCCATTCAGAAAAACATCCTTCCACTGATTCCCTCTGTCTTCTATGACCGAGCCAGCTCTGTATCCATCTTGCCAGCTCACCTCTGATCCATTTAAGACCTCGCCCATTTCCCGTGGCTCCACACATAGATTGCCACACTGATCCTTAAGGGGACCTACTCTCTCCCTAGCTACCCTTTTACTCGTAATATACTCATAGAATCTTTTAGGATTCTCCTTTATCTTATCTGCCAGTGAAATCTCATGGCCCCTTTTTGCCCTCCTAATTTCCTTCTTAAGTGTAGTCCAACATCCCCTATACTCCTCGAGGGACTCGCTCGATCCCAGCTGCCTATACATAACATATGCCTTCTTCTTTGTCCTGACCAGACTCTCAATATCCCTCGTCAAGCAAGGTTCCCTAAACTAGCCAGCCTTGCCCTTCCATCTAACAGGAACATGCCAGCCCTGAACTCTTCCTATCTCACTTTTAAAAGCTTCCCACTTGCCAGACGTCCCTTTACCTGTAAACAGCCTCTCCCATTCAACTTTTGAGAGTTCCTGTCTGATGCCATCGAAAGTAGCCTTCCCCCAATTTAGGACTTCAATCTGAGGACCAGTCCTATCCTTTTCCATAACTATCGAATATAGTTTCTAACTACCTCAGCCTCCATCTCCAAAACCTTAAACTTACTATTATCTATATCATTTGTTACCATGGGGAGCACAACTTTCGGCTGCTCTCCCTCACTCCCTCTCCAGAAGTTCTACCTGATAGTTTTCCTGTCAGTCTTCAATGCTTCCAGCTACACTGCAAACATTATTCTTCCAATAAAAACTCAACCTCATTTGGAACGAGAGCTGCTGACCACTTGCATTAAAAAAAACTCGAACTGAAAGCTAATCTCAGTAATGGTGCCATAAAGCTATCATCAATTGTTGTAAAAACGCATCTGGTTCACTAATGTCCTGTAGGGAATGAAATCTGCCATTCTTACCAGGCCTGGCCGATATGCGCTCCAGACCCACAGCAAACGTGGCTGACTCTTAACTGCCCTCTGAAATGGCCCATCAAGCCACTTAGTTCAAGGGCAATTAGGGAAAGGCAACAGATGCTGGTCTTGCCAGTGACACCCACATCCCATGGAAGAATAAAACAAAATCACAAAGTAACAGGATATGAAACAGAATGCTAGTGCTGAGCCATGGCTGACACAATCACCTCTGAGTCAGAGGGTTGTGTGTTCAAGTCCCACTCTAGACACTTGAGCAAAGTGTAGGCTGGCACTCCCAGTGCAGTGCGGAGAGAACACTGCACTGTTAGAAGCTCCACCTTTCAGATGAGATGTTAAACTGAGGCCCTACCTGCCATCTCAGGTGGGCATAAAAGATCCCATGGCACTATTCAAAGAAGAGTAGGGGTTTTCTCACTGGCATCCTGGCCAATATTTATCCCTCAACCAATAACAAAACAGATGATCTAGTTATTATCACATTGCTGTTTTTGGGACCTAGATGTGTGCACACTGGCTGTCGCGTTTCCTACATTACAACAGTGACTACATTTCAAAGGCACTTCATTGGCTGTAAACGTTTTGGGATGTCCGGAGGTCGTGAAGGTTCGCCCATTTGTAGGTATTATGGATATGGTGCCTGAACAGAAGAGGATGATTCATTTGTTAACCTTTGCCCAGAGTCCATAGCACATCCTCTTGTTGTCCTATTCTTCTGTACTAATTTGCTTCTTCTATGTTTGCTGCCAGTTCAAACTAATCATAGAAAGTTTAAGGCACAGAAAGAGGCCACTTGGCCCATCGTGTCTGTGCCGGCCAAAAAATGATCCACCTATTCTAATCCCACCTTCCAGCATTTGGTCCATAGCCCTGTAGATTAGGGCACTTGAGGTGCATACCCAGACTCCTTTTGAATGAGTTGAGGGTCTCTGCCTCAACTACCCTTTTAGGCAGTGAGTTCCATACCCCCACCACCCTCTGGGTTAAACATTTTTTCCTCATCTCCCCTATAATTTTTCGACCAATCACTTTAAATCTATGCCCCCTCATCACTGACCTCTCTGTTAAGGTGAATAGGCTCTTCATCTCCACTCTATCCAGGCCCCTAAAAAATTCTGTACATTTCAATCAGATCTCCCCTCAGCCTTCCTTGTTCCAAGGAGAACAACCCCAGCCCATCCAATCTTTCCTCAGAGCTGCATTTTTCCAGTCCTGGCAACATCCTCGTACATCTCCTCTGTACCCTCTCTAGTGCAATTACATCCTTTCTGTAATGAGGCGACCAGAACTGCACACAGTGCTCAAGTTGCGGCCTAACCAATGAGTTATACAGTTCCAGCATAACCTCCCTGCTCTTATATTCTATACCTCGGTTAATAAAGGAAAGAATTCCATATGCCTTTTTAACCACCTTAAATCGACCTGTCCTGCTACCTTCAGGGATCTGTGGACATTCACTCCAAGGTCCCTCACTTCCTCTACACTTCTCAGTATTCTCCCAATAATCGTGTATTCCTTTGCCTTGTTTGACCGCCCCAAATGCATCACGTCACACATCTCCAGGTTGAATTCCATTTGCCACTTTTCTGCCCATCTGACCAAACCATCAATACCTTCCTAACAACTAGTTACCCTCCTTGCTATCTACCACAAGGCCAAGCTTTATGTCGTCTGCCAACTTCTTGATCATGCCCCCTACATTTACGTCCAAATCGTTAACATATACCACAAAAAGCAGTGGACTCAGTACTGAGCCCTGCGGAATGCCACTGGAAACAGCCCACCAGTTGCAAAAACACTAGTCAACAATTATCCGTTGTTACCTGCCAATGAACTAATTTTGAATCCACCTTGCTGCATTTCCCTAGATCACATGGGATTTGTTAACCAGTCTGCCTTGTGGGACCTTGTCAAAAGCCTTGCTAAAATCCATGTAGGCCACATCAAGCCTCATCTATCTTCCTTGCTACTTCTTCAAAAAATTCAATCAAGTTGGTAAAACAAGATCTTCCCTTAACAAATCCATGCTGACTATGCTTGATTAACCTGTGCCTTTCTAAGTGACAGTTTATCCTGTCTCTCAGAATAGATTCCAATAATTTGCTCACTACTCAAGTTAGACAGAATTAGGCAGAATTTGTAAGGAGCATCAAGGAGGGCTTCTTGAAACAATACGTAGATAGTCCAACTAGGGATGGGGCCGTACTGGACCTGGTATTGGGGAATGAGACTGGCCAGGTGGTCGAAGTTTCAGTAGGGGAGCATTTCGGGAACAGTGACCATAATTCCATAAGTTTTGAGGTACTTGTGGATAAGGATAAGAGTAGTCCTCGGGTGAAGGTGCTAAATTGGGGGAAGGCTAATTACAACAATATGAGGCAGGAACTGAAGAATTTAGATTGGGGGCGGCTGTTTGAGGGTAAATCAACATCTGACATGTGGGAGTCTTTCAAATGTCAGTTGATTAGAATCCAGGACCAGCATGTTCCTGTGAGGAAGAAGGATAAGTTTGGCAAGTTTCGGGAGCCTTGGATAACGAGGGATATTGTGAGCCTAGTCAAAAAGAAAAAGGAAGCATTCGTAAGGGCTGGAAGGCTAGGAACAGACAAATCCCTTGAGGAATATAAAGACAGTAGAAAGGAACTTAAGCAAGGAGTCAGGAGGGCTAAAAGGGGTCATGAAAAGTCATTGGCAAACAGGATTAAGGAGAATCCCAAGGCTTTTTATACATATATAAAGAGCAAGAGGGTAACTAGGGAAAGGGTTGGCCCACTCAAGGACAGAGAAGGGAATCTATGCGTGGAGCCAGAGGAAATGGGCGAGGTACTAAATGAGTACTTTGCATCAGTATTCACCAAAGAGAAGGACTTGGTGGATGATGAGTCTAGGGAAGGGAGTGTAGATAGTCTGGGTCATGTCGCTATCAAAAAGGAGGAGGTGTTGTGCGTCTTGCAAAGCATTAAGGTAGATAAGTCCCCAGGGCCTGATGGGATCTACCCCAGAATACTAAGGGAGGCAAGGGAAGAAATTGCTGGGGCCTTGACAGAAATCTTTGCATCCTCATTGGCTACAGGTGAGGTCCCAGAGGACTGGAGAATAGCCAATGTTGTTCCTTTGTTTCAGAAGGGTAGCAAGGATAATCCCGGAAATTATCGGCCGGTGAGCCTTACATCAGTGGTAGGGAAATTATGAGAGGATTCTTCAGGACAGGAATTACTCCCATTTGGAAACAAACAAACCTATTAGCGAGAGGCAGCATGGTTTTGTGAATGGTTTTGTCGTGTCTCACTAATTTGATTGAGTTTTTTGAGGAAGTGACAAAGATGATTGATGAAGGAAGGACAGTGGATGTTATCTATATGGACTTCAGTAAAGCCTTAGACAAGGTCCCTCATGGCAGACTGGTACAAAAGGTGAAGTTGCACGGGATCAGAGGTGAGCTGGCAAGATGGATACAGAACTAGCTCAGTCATAGAAGACAGAGGGTAGCAGTGGATGGGTGCTTTTCTGAATGGAGGGATGTGACTAGTGGTGTTCCGCAGGGATCAGTGCTGGGACCTTTGCTCTTTGTAGTATATATAAATGATTTGGAGGAAAATGTAGCTGGTCTGATTGGTAAGTTTGCAGACGACACAAAGGTTGGTGGAGTTGCGGATAGTGATGAGGATTGTCAGAGGATACAGCAGGATATAGATCGGTTGGAGACTTGGGCGGAGAAATGGCAGATGGAGTTTAATCCGGACAAATGTGAGGTGATGCATTTTGGAAGATCTAATGCAGGTGGGAAGTATACAGTAAATGGCAGAACCCTTGGGAGTATTGACAGGCAGAAAGATCTGGGCTTACAGGTCCACAGGTCACTGAAAGTGGCAGCGCAGGTGGATAAGGTAGTCAAGAAGGCATACGGCATGCTTACCTTCATCGGTCAGGGCATCGAGTATAAAAATTGGCAAGTCATGCTGCAGCTGTACAGAACTTTAGTTCGGCCACACTTAGAATATTGCGTGCAATTCTGGTCGCCACACTACCAGACGGACGTGGAGGCTTTGGAGAGGGTGCAGAAGAGGTTTACCAGGATGTTGCCTGGTCTGGAGGGCACTAGCTATGAGGAGAGTTTGGATAAACTCGGATTGTTTTCACTGGAACGACGGAGGTAGAGGGGTGACATGATAGAGGTTTACAAAGTTATGAGCGGCATGGACAGAGTGGATACTCAGAAGCTTTTTCCCAGGGTGGAAGAGTCAGTTACTAGGGGACATAGGTTTAAGGTGATAGGGGCAAAGTTTAGAGGAGATGTGCGAGGCAAGTTCTTTACACAGAGGGTGGTGTGTGCCTGGAACTTGCTGCCGGGGGAGATGGTGGAAGTAGGTACGATAATGACGTTTAAGAGGCATCTTGACAAATACATGAATAGGATGGGAATAGAGGGATACGGTCCCCGGAAGTGCAGAAGGTTTTAGTTTAGGCAGGCATCAAGATCGGCGCAGGCTTGGAGGGCCGAATGGCCTGTTCCTGTGCTGTACTGTTCTTTGTTCTTTTTAGACTGTTTGGCCTGTAATTATTCAGTCTCTCCCTCGCTCCCTTTTTGAACAGAGGTACAATGTTAGCAGTTCTTCAATCCATGGCACTATACCTGTATCCAGTGAGCAGTGGAAAATGATGGTCAGACCTTCTGCTATTTCCTCTCTTGCTTCTTTTAACAGCCTAGGGTATATTTCAACCGGCCCTGGTGATTGGTTCCTGAATGGACCCAATATGAGTGCAGCTCATGGAAGAAATGCTAGACATTGTTCACTGGGTGCTTGTTACATTTTTCTGCACCAGGCTGGGGATGACATCGCTTGGATGGCACATTAAGATTTAGTCAGAATTTTGATGTGACAGTTTTGTGGACAAGTGATATTTCTGCATGCCCCCAAGCAGTCAGGAATGTGCTGGTGTGAGTTGTGTACCTCAGCATCTCATAGAAGATTGACTGTCCACTGTTCGGTCACTTTTTCATAAAACGTCACTGGGAACCTGTCAGGAAGGGTTTTGAAAGTAAGGAGAAACTGTTTCCAGTGGCAGAAGGGTCAACAACCAGAAAGTACAGATTTAAGGTAAAAGATTTGGCAAAAGAATCAGAGATGAAATTATTTATGCAACAAGTTATGATCTGGAAAGCACTGCCTGAAAGAGTGGTGGAAACAGATTCAATAGAAATTTTCAGAAGGAAATTGGGTAAATACGTGAAGGGGAAAAATCTGCAGGAATATGGGGAAATAGTAGGGCAGGGGAGCTAACTGGATAGATACCTCTTTCAAAGAGCTGGCAAGCCACAATGGGCCAAATGGCTTCCATCTCTGCTTTAACAATCCAAGCATTCCCGCTGATCCGGCATAAGGGAGGCACCTCTTGACTATAGCATCCCCCATTATTACTCTTCTATTCAAGTAACCCCCACTTGCCTTGTGGCAAAATGTTGCTTTGGACTACCCCACTCCTCAGTAGTGATCATTCCCCACTTCATACTTTGCCACTAAGTGTTGATTGGACAGTTCTAGTACCAAGGTTCCTGTCTCTCTTCGTTGCTGCTGCTGCACATGGCCACTTCTCTCCTCCTGCACTATCCCAATGTCTTGAAATGTCCAGCACTGCTTCTTTGGTGACCACAATCTGCAAAGTACGATCCAGGAACCTCTCACCCTCTCAGGGTATGGTAGCACAGTAGTTATGCAAGAAACCACCAGTATCCAAAGGCCTAGATTTAAGAAAGGAAATCTGTCATCCTTACTCTGATGGCCTATATGAGACTCTGGGCTGACTGTTAAATGCCATCTGAAATTGCCTAGCAAGCTACTCAGTTGTATCAAATCGCTATGGAAAGCTCCAGTATGAATAAAACTGGACAGATCAGCCGGCATTGGCCAAGGCACCTGACACAACAAAGGCATACCCAGTCCAGTCGACCCTGCAAATTCCTCCTCCACAACAGCTGGGGACTTGGGAGAGCTGTCCCACAGGCTGGTCAAGCAACAGCCTGTCACAGTCATACTCTCAGAACCATTCCTTTCAGACAAAGTCCCAGAATCCTCCATCACCATCCCTGGGTATGCCCCACACCACCAGCAGGTCAGACCCATCAGAGGTGGGGGCGCAGTGATATAAAGTCAGGAGGGAGTGGAGCTGGGAGTGTTCAATATTGAGTCTGGACCCCATGAAGTCTCATGGCATCAGGTCAAACATGAGCAAAGAACCAACATGAGGGAAAAACCTTGTCCTCACCTACCTATCTGTAGAAAATACATCTATCCATGATAGTATTAGTAGGAGCGACAACCAAGCAATCTTTGTGGAGATGAAGGACAAC
Source organism: Heterodontus francisci (assembly GCF_036365525.1). NCBI lineage: Eukaryota > Metazoa > Chordata > Chondrichthyes > Heterodontiformes > Heterodontidae > Heterodontus > Heterodontus francisci. Next base: position 15,233,152 of record NC_090395.1, read on the forward strand.
CTCCATACTATTGTGTGGTACTACCTCTGTGCTGAATGGGACAGATTCAGAACAAATCCTGAGGCCCAAAAATGAGCATACATAAGACACTGTGGGCCAACAGCAGCTGCAGAATTATATTCCACGATAATCTGTAACCTCAGGGACTGGCATATCTCTCTCTTTACCATGAACAATCTGACCAATTACCGCCCCGTCAGACTACTCAATCAACAGCAAATGGATGAAAGGTGTTGTCAACAATACTAAGTGACACTAAATCACCAACAACTGCTCACCAATTATCTGTTTGTGTTTCACCAGGACTACTCAGCTCCAGACCGTATTAAATCCATGGTCCAAAAATGGATAAAAAAAGCTGAATTCCAGAGGTGAGGTGACAGTGACTGCCCTGGACATCATGACAGCATTTTACCGAGTGTGGCATCAAGAAGCCCAGTAAAATTGAAGTTAATGGGAGAAAATCCTCTACTGGTTGGAGTCCTACCTAGCACAAAGGAACATGGTAGTGGTTGTTGGAGGCTAATCATCTCAGTCCAAGGAAATCGCTGCAGGGGTTCCTCAGAGCAGCTTCAGCTATGACCTTCCCTCCAACACAAGGTCAGAAGTGGGGATATTGCTAATGATTGCAGTGTTCAGTTCCACTCTCAACTCCTCAGATAACGAAGCAGCGTGTGCCTGCATGCTGCAAGACCGGGAGTCAAGGAGTCATTACTGCAAAGGAGACGACCATTCGGCACATCGAGTCCATGTTGACCGTCTGTAGTGCAATTCAGTCAGTCCCATAGCCCTGAAAGGTTATTGCCCTATTCAATTTCCTTTTGAAATCATTCATCATCTTCACTTCCACCAACCTTGTAGGCAGCAAGTCCCAGATCATTACCACTCACTGCATAAAAAAGCTCTTCTTCACTTCCCCAAAACCTTAAATCTGTGTCCCTTAGTCCTTGAACATTCAGCTAACAGCTTTACTTTCTTTACCTTATCTAAACCTGTCATAATCTTGTACACCTCTGTCAGATCTCCCCCCAACCTCCTTTGCTCCAAGGCAAACAAGCCCAACTTCTCCAACCCAACCTCGTAGCTAAATTCCCTCATCCTTGGAACCATTCTGGTAAATCTCCTCTGCACCCCCTCAAGGACCTTCACATCTGTCCTGAAGTGTGGTGAGCAGAACTGGACACAATACTCTCATTGTGGCCTAACCAGAGCTTTATAAAGTTTAGTTTTTTTAGCTTAGTTTAGAGATACAGCTCTGAAACAAGCCCTTCGGCCCACCAAGTCTGTGCCGGCCATCAACCACCCATTTATACTAATCCTACACTAATTCCATATTCCTACCACATCCCCACCTGTCCCTATATTTCCCTACCACCTACCTATACTAGGGGCAATTGCTAATGGCCAATTTACCTATCAACCTGCAAGTCTTTGGCATGTGGGAGGAAACCGGAGAGGAAACCCACGCAAACACAGGGAGAACTTGCAAACTCCACACAGGCAGTACCCAGAACTGAACCCGGGTCACTGGAGCTGTGAGGCTGCCGTGCTAACCACTGCGCCACTGTGCCGCCACTAGGCTTAGCATAACTTCCTGTTTTTGTACTCAATACCTCTATTTATGAAGCCCAAAGATCCCATATACTTTGCTAACTACTCTCTCAATATGCCCTCCACCTTCAAAGATTTATGCACATGAACCCCCAAGTCTGCACATTCTTTAGAATTGTGCCATTAAGTATACACGGCCACACCCTATCCAGTCTGCCAAAATGCAACACCTCACACTTCTCTATTATATTTCATCTGTCACCTGTCTACCCATTCTTCTAGCCTATTTATATCCTGTTGCAATCAAATGGTATCATTGGCAGATTTTGAAATTTGACTGTACTTCAATATCTAAGTCATTTATATACATGTCAAAAAAGTCAGTATAAAGGTACAGCAAGAAATTAGGAAGGCAAATGGAATGTCGGCCTTTATTGCAAGGGAGATAGAGTATAAAAGTAGGGAAGTCTTGCTACAACTGTACAGGGCATTGGTGAGACTGCAGCTAGAGTACTGTGTAGAGTTTTGGTCATCTTATTTAAGGGGGGGGGGACATACTTGCATTGGAAGCAGTTCACTAGGTTAATTCCTGGGATGAGAGGTTTGTTTTATGAGGAAAGGTTGAGCAGGTTGGGCCAATACTTTTTGGAGTTTTTAAGAATGAGAGGTTATCTTATTGAAACATAAGAGATTCTAAGGGGGCTTTGACAAGGTAGATGCTAAGAGGATGTTTCCCCTTATGGGGTAATCTAGAACTAGGGGATACAGTTTCAAATTAAGGGGTCACCCATTTAAGACGAGTTGAGGAGGAAAGAGTCGTTAAATGTTTGGAATTTTCTTCCCCAGCGAGCAGTGGAGGCTGGGTCATTGAATATGTTCAAGGCGGAGTCACAGGGTCGAGGGGCTGAATGGCTACTCCTGGCCCTATCTCTTATATTATGTTAAAGCAGCGGTCCTAGCACCTACCCTTGGGGAACACCATCGTCTCCCATCATCCAGTCTGAAAAACAACTATTTATCACGACTGCAGCATCTGTGGAAAGAGAAGCAGAGTTAACGTTTCGGGTCAGCGACCCTTCTTCGGAAGGGTCCGAAGAAGGGTCGCTGACCCGAAACGTTAACTCTGCTTCTCTTTCCACAGATGCTGCCAGACCTGCTGAGTGATTCCAGCATTTCTTGTTTTTGTTTCAGATTTCCAGCATCCGCAGTATTTTGCTTTTATTTATCACGACTGTCTGTTTTGTGTCCTTAAGCCAATTTTTTTAATCTAAGGCGACACGGACCCCCGTATTCCATAAGCCTCAATTTGACAAAAACAAGCCTTTTATGTGGTACTGTTAAATGATTCTTTAACATCCATACAGAGAATATCTACTGCATTCCCTTCAGCAAACTTCTCTGTTACTTCAGCAAAAAATTCAATTAGTTTAGTCAAACACGATTTGCCTTTTACAAATCTGCGCTGGCTTTCCTTAAATTAACTCAAATCTCTCGGACTGCCTGTTGATTTTTTTCTCTGATTGTTTCTAAACCTTACCAACCACTGATGTTAAATCGATTGGCAAGTAATTATTAGTAACGTCCCTACACCCTATCTTGAACAAAGGTGTCATATTTGCCACTTTCCAATCCTCTGGCACCTCCTCCATACATAGGGAAGATTGCAAGATTATGGCAAACCCTTCCACCATCTCCACCCCCACTTAGAGTCATAGAGTGATACAGCACTGAAACAGGCCCTTCAGCCCACCGCGTCTGCGCCAACCATCAACCACCCATTTATACTAATCCTACATTAATCCCATTTCCCTCTCCCATCACCTTCCCTCAATTCTCCTACCACCTACCTACAACTAAGGGCAATTTACAATGGCCAATTTACCTATCAACCAGCAAGTCTTTGGCATGTGTGAGGAAACCGGAGCACCCGGATAAACCCACGCGGTCACAGGGAGAACTTGCAAACTCCACACAGACAGTACCCAGAACCGAACCCGGGTCGCTGGAGCTGTGAGGCTGCGGTGCTAACCACTGCACCACTGTGCCGCACTTCGATTAGCAACCTGGAATGAAAGCCATCCAGGGCAGGTGACATATCCACTCTAAGCATAGCCAGCCTCTCCAGTACATTCTGCCCATGAATTTTCACCCCATCCATTACCTCTAACATCGCCGCTTCTGCCAATATTTTGTCAGCATCCACTTCATTAGTAAACACTGATATAAAGTACTCATTAATTATTCTAGCTTTGCCCTGCGCCTCGAAGCATGTATCATGTTCTTCTCTTACTACTCCCTTACTATTTATATACCGGCAGAAGATTTCTGGGTTCCCTTTTAGATTAACTCCCATTCTATTCTCTTATTCTCTCTTTGCAAGTCTTATTTTTCTCTTCACTTCCCCTCTCAATTTATTGTATTTGGCCAGCACTCAGGTTTGGGCTAAAAAATGACAAGTAACATTCATATCACACAGCTCCCAATATTTGACCATCCTCAGCAAGAGAAAATCTAACCATCGTCCCTTGATATTACCATCACTGAATCCCCTACCATCAACATCCTGGGGATCACCACTGACCAGAAACCTAACTGGGCTATCCACAAATACTGTGGCTACAAAAGCAAATCAGAGGCTGGGAATTCTATGACAGGTAACTCACCTCCTGATTCCCCAAATCCTTTTCACTATCTACAAGGCACAAGTCAGGAGCGTGATAGAATACTCTCCACTTGCCTGGCTAAGTATAGCTCCAATGACTCTCAAGCAGCCCGCCTGCTTGGCACCCGATCCACCACCGGTTGCAACATGTAATAGCTACAAGACGCACGGCAGCAACTCGCCAAGGCTTCTTGGACAGCACCTTCCAAATCTGTGACCTCTTCCACCTAGAAGAACAAGGGTAGCAGATGCAAAAACAAGAAGTGCTGGAAATACTCAGCAGATCTGGCAGCATCTGTGGAGGAGCAGAGTTAACATTTCAGGTCAGTAACCCATCATCAGAACATGAGTTCAAGGGTCACTGACCTGAAATGTTAACTCTAAATCTCTCTCCAGAGATGCTGCCAGACCTGAGTATTTCCAACATTTCTTGATTTTGTTTTGGATTTCTAGCATCTGCAGTATTTTGCTTTTATATAAGGGCAGCAGATGCATGGGAACACCATCACCTGCAAATTCCCTTCCAAGTCACACACCATCCTGACTTGGAGATATATCGCCATTCCTTTGTCCTCACTGGTCCAAGATCCTGGAACTCTCAACCTAACAGCACTGTGGGTGTACCTACAACATGACTTGCAGCGGTTCAAGGTGGCTCACCACCACCTTCACAAAGGCGAGTAGAATTGGGCAATAAAACCTCGCCTTGCCAGCCACATCCCATGAACAGATAGAACAAAAGCTGCAGAATTTTCCAAACTGCAGCTCCAGTAGAGATCCTGAGCTCCAGAAACACAATATTTAGTGCAAATACAGTGCCCCTGAATATACTGAGAATCCACATTCACCACATATCACACTCTACAGGCATAATGAGGGTCCCTGAATACACTGAGGATCCACAATCATCACACTACACACATAACAAGGGTCCCCCGAAGAAACCACCATCCCTCTCTGTCTAATTTTAAATGTAAATTGCAACTAGTACAAAAACGTTGCAGGAATTAAATTCCATTTGCTCACCTCACCCAACTATCAACAAGAAAAAGAATCCTGTCTAACTGCACCTTAACGTTGAGCTTAGATGCTATATTCTGCTCTCTTCTGGCCTCTCACATGGCACTGGCTTCTTTGCAGCTCAAGGCTGCACTTATGTCTAACAGAATGGCATACAATATACTTTGTGCATGCATACAAAGTCATACTTGTCGCCAATTTATAGAATACAGTACTGAAGATTTTCAGCTATTTATTTTGCTATACTTTTGTTCATCTGCTAATGCTGCTATGCACTGTACAAAAAGGAACAGCAGCGTCATGGTTTTAATTGTACACAGGAAAATATTAATCCAGTTATGTTTAGAACACTGCCATGTACACTTCTAGCTTCACATCCTCCACCACCCAATTCCCTCCCTGCTTCCTTCTCTATTTTTCTCAGTCTCAATTTCTTCAGTTTTCTTGAGCTTCTCATTTGCGTTTGCCTCCTCACTCTCACCCAATTCTCACTGAGACTTGCTCAAAATCCCTGGCTGCCATCCACCTGCGATATTGTGCAATGGCAGTGTGCTACAAGAACATGGTAATCATACCTATCAGGGAAAATGAAAATTATGCATATGCTCAGGCAATTTCACTTCAGAAGTCTTTAGCTAGGGGTACTCGAGATTTAAGTTGCACAATTTTTTTTTAAATATATGGAAGAATTTGCATCACCCTACATGCTATATTTCAAATCTAGAAGAAAAACTAGCAGACATTTTTAGGAAAGTACTGAAAGTGCACATTAGCAAGACAACTGAAATTTATAAATTTTTTAAAAAATCATGAATAGATCCTCCAAACAGTTTTGAGTTTTCTGTTACCCCATGAAGCACATCAATAGATGTAAATAAAACACAAATAAGTCTACTCACAAAAGATATTCTACCACTGCCAATGCCTGCAGTATCTAAACTATATAAAATAAAGCAATGATTCAGATATACAGATATATTGCCAGCCATGCTCTCAAGGATAGGATCTGGGAGCAGGTCTAACTTTACTCACATGTGCAGGCTCTCAGTACGGGTAGACGGCTGTTGCAGTGGGTTAGACACTGGCCTTTTAACTCTGCCACCTGCGCTCAAATTCTGTCCTATCTCTCCTATTTGCTGTTTATGAAATGAATTTGAGTGGTGTCAATCCATCTACAAGTGGGAATGGGCATGCAGCACAAAACTGCCCCTAAGTTTGCACTAATTAGCAATCATCTCAGGATGCTTGACATGGGAAGTGGAAAAATGAAGACACCGGTGAAATCAGTTTGAATTCTCAGCGAGATAGTCATCATGGTCCTTACTTTATGCTGTGAACTAAGGTTTACTAGAAACGGGGTTAAATTTTTTTTAAAGTGGCATTATGAAAAGTGAAGCTTTTAACTCGCTGAATGTCTAGTTTAGTTTACAGGCTAGACTGCAAATGTTATCACATTTACCTATGCTAGTTAGCAAATAAACAATTAAAGCACTTCACCACATTAACAAAATAAATTATATACAGTATCTTTCAAGTTCCCGAGATGCCCTAAAACATTTCACTGTCAACTAATTACTTTTGACGTACAGCCACGGTTTTGTAGGCAAACGTGCAACCAATTCGTACACAAGATCCAACAGGCAGCATCGAGATAAATGACGAGTTAATCTACTTTTTGTTGGGCCTTGGTTTGAAATTTCATCTGAAAGACAGCATCCTCAATAATGAAGCATTCCTTCAGTACCACACTGAATAATCAGCCTAAATTTTATGTTCAAGTCCTGGTGTGAGGCATGAACCTCATGAGCTTCTTTCTCAGAAGGGAGAACTACTACTGGGCCAAGGCTGATACTATAAACAAATTCTAAAACCGGACATCAAACCGATACCTGATTTTTTTGGTCTTACCTTCATTTTTCCTTTTGGACAGCAGCTGTTCATTATTTTTCCATTCACACCTTCTCTGGACATATCTTTTGTTTCTTTCTTGTCCAATTACCACTCCCTTTGACTCTGCACCACCAACACTTTCGTAATTTAATGTCTCCCCATCTTCTGCCCTATCACAGACCTTCCCTTTTGTTCTTTTTCTATCCTCCCCCATTTCACCGGCTTAAAATTTATTACATTCCTAACTTTTCCCAGCTCTGATAGAAGGTTATTGACCTGAAACGTTAACTGTTTCTCCCTCCACAGATGCTGCCTGACCTGCTGAGTATTTCCAGCATTTTCTGTTTTTATTTCAGATTTCCAGCATCTGCAGAATTTTGGTTTTGTGGTACATGATTTTTATTTTTGGGCAAGTTATTCGTGCAGGTACATCTAGCAAGAAACATGAAATTCATGAGTCAATACCACAGACAATTCATCTTGTATAAATACAAGATTTGGAGATATGAAAGACACAACTAACTTCAACTATTCTACTATTTTGAAGCTGCACAAAATTGAAATCATTTCATTTACACGCTGTTTGTACAACATCATCAACTTCATCCACTCTTTAGCCAGATAACTTACACTTTCTAGTTTTGGTACTTTCCCTTTTCCATTCTGCAAACATTCTTTTGATTTCTTAACTTTCCTTTTCAGTCCAGTTGCACAAATGTCTGACCTGGGACACAGCACCTAAAACAACAAAAATCCCCAGTTACCAGCAACACAATAACACAAGCCGATTTCAAGGTTTGTTTCGCAGAACATGACACTGATGTTGAAGGCCCACTAATATTGCATTTAGTTTGGCAACATTGCCAATCCTGACAAGGGTTGTTTTAATTACGTTAAACATATGTTACAGTTCCAAAGATTTAGGTCTGTTGGTTCCCTCAATGGTCTAACAAATTCTGTAAGCAGTCCTGATATTCTATAGTATGGAAGTTTTACAGAAAAGATACACATGCCCCTTGCTTTATTTGTCAGTTAGCATATTGGCTTCTTGTGATGTCTCACATTATTATCTGCTTTGAGAATTACAATACCCTCATGGTGACACAGCAGTTTTCACATTTCCAACCATTTGTTTAGTAACTGCTGTAAACCAAGTCATGAAGCATAGCTTGAGTTTTACTATTTTTAAAAAATTATTTTTGTCCTCATTCCAACAACGTTGTTTTTGAACAATTGCAAGATTCACCATCTTAAACCCTACATACCCAAGTCAAAACAGGAAAGTTTATGTAGATAATAGAGGCAACATAACCTATTAATTTTGTCTCAGCACAGTGGCGCATTGGTTAGCACCGCAGCCTCACAGCTCCAGCGACCCGGGTTCAGTCCTGGGTACTACCTGTGTGGCGTTTGCAAGTTCTCCCTGTGACTGCGTGGGTTTCCGTTGGGTACTCTGGTTTCCTCCCACAGCCAAAGACTTGCAGGTTGATAGGTAAATTGGCCATTGTAAATTGCCCCTAGCGTAGGTAGGTGGTAGGAGATTTGAGGGAAGGTGGGAATATGGTAGGAATATGGGATTAAATGTAGGATTAGGGTTAGTATAAATGGGTGGTTGTTGGTCGGCACAGACTCGGTGGGCCGAAGGGCCTGTTTCAGTGCTGTATCTCTCTATAAAAATTCAAAAGTGCAACAATATTCTGTTTCAAAGCCCTATTTTTAATTTATAAGTCTTTTTTCCCTCTTATCTGGGAGCCTAGAAGCTGCCACTGAACCTAGTTTATTCATTCACCCAAACACATGGTCATGAGGCAGACAAGAGCCCCAAAGAGTTTAGATCTGCTCAAGATTCATTTGCAAATGTGAACTGAAGCACAATTGACGACAATTCGTACGAAGAGAATACCCAGGAGTCGAGAGTGATTTGAAAGACTCCAGCTAGAAAATGACCAGCACAAGTTTAGGAAGAATGAGATTCAGGTGAGGCACAAGGTTGGGAAGGATGAGATTCAGGGCAAGAAGTTGGGCCAAAAGGGATTCAGGCCGGCACAAGCTTGGAAACTGAGATTCAGGTCTGGCATGTGGATTTGGGAAGGATGGGATTAAATCTTTCAATCCTCCATCCATACAGAAGTGGTGCCAGAGGACTGGAGAATTGCAAATGTGACACATACACCATTGTTCAAGAAAGGCTTTAAGGATAAACTCAGAAACCATAGGCTAGCAAGTTTAACCTCGGTGGTGGGCAAGCTTTTAGAAACAATAATCCAGGACAAAATCAACAGTTAGAACATAGAACATTACAGCGCAGTACAGGCCCTTCAGCCCTCGATGTTGCGCGGACCTGTGAAACCATCTGACCTACACTATTCCATTTTCATCCATATGTCTATCCAATGACCACTTAAATGCCCTTAAAGTTGGCGAGTCTACTACTGTTGCAGGCGGGGCGTTCCACGCCCCTACTACTCTCTGAGTAAAGAAACTACCTCTGACATCTGTCCTATATCTATCACCCCTCAACTTAAAGCTATGTCCCCTCGTGTTTGCCATCACCATCCGAGGAAAAAGGCTCTCACTATCCACCCTGTCCAGCCCTCTGATTATCTTATATGTCTCTATTAAGTCACCTCTTCTCCTCCTTCTCTCTAACGAAAACAACCTCAAGTCCCTCAGCCTTTCCTCGTATGACCTTCCCTCCATACCAGGCAACATCCTAGTAAATCTCCTCTGCACCTTTTCCAAAGCTTCCACATCCTTCCTATAATGCGGTGACCAGAACTGCACGCAATACTCCAGGTGCGGCCGCACCAGAGTTCTGTACAGCTGCAGCATGACCTCGTGGCTCCTAAACTCGATCCCCCTACTAATAAAAGCTAACACACCATATGCCTTCTTAACAGCTCTATTAACCTGGGTGGCAACTTTCAGGGATTTATGTACCTGGACAATTCTGGATTATTTAAGTCAGCAGATTTGTTAAAGATAATCATGTTTAACTAACTTGATTGAGGTTTTTGATGAGATAACGGAGAGCATTGATGAGGGCAATGCAGTTGATGTGGTATATATAGATTTCCGAAAGGCGTTTGATAAAGTGCCAAGTAATAGGCTCATCAGCACAACTGAAGACCATGGAATAAAAGGAAGTGGCAACATGGACAAAAAATTGGCTAAAGAGCAGGATACAGAGAGCAGTGGTGAACGGTTGTTTTTCAGACAAGAGGAAGTGAGACAGTGGAGTTCCTCAGGGGTCAATATGAGGACCACTGCTTTTCTTAACATATATCTATGACCAAGATTTGGGTGTACAGGACACAATTTCAAAATTTGCAGATGACGAAACTTGGAAGTATTGTGAACTGTAAGGAAGATAGCGATAGACTTCAAGAGGACATAAGCTGGTGGAATGGGCGGATATGTGGCAGATTAAATTTAACGCAAAGAGGTATGAAGTGATCCACTTTGGTAGGGAGAGAGGAAATATAAAATAAAAGGTACAATTCTAAAGCAGGAATAGAGAGATCAGGGGGTATATGTGCGCAAATTGTTGAAGGCAACGGGGTAGGTTGAAAGCAACTGAAAAAGGATATGGGATCCTGGGCTTAATAAATAGAAGCATAGAGTACAAAAGCAAGGAAGTTATGACAAACCTTTATAAGACACTAGTTCATGGAATATTGTGTCCAATTCAGGGCACTTTAGGAAGGACGTGAAGGCTTTAGAGAGGCTGCAGAAAAGACTAATTAGAATGGGATGAGAGACTTCAGTTACGTGGATTGATTGGAGAAGCTAGAGCTGTTCTCCTTGCAGCTGAGAAGGTTGAGAGACGATCTGATAGATGTATTCAGAATCATGAGGGGTCTAGACAGAATAGATGAGAGAGAAAAGGTTCCCACTGGCGAATAGGTTGAGAACTAGAGGGCACAGATTTAAGAACCAACGATGACATAAAGAAAAACCTTTTTAAGCAGCAAGTGGTTATGATCTGGAATGCATGCCTGAGAGGGTGGAAACAGATTCAATCATAGCTTTCAAAAGGAAATGAGTTAAGTACTTGAAGAAAAACAATTTGCAGGGCAATGGGGAAAGGGCAGGTCAGTGGGACTTGATGGACTGAACTAACAGAGTGCTGGCATGTACTCAGTGGGCTGTATGGCCTCTTTCTATGCTATAACCATTCTATGATTCTGTAAGTTCAGGCACAATGTTGGGTCGGCTGGGATACAGGCGCAAGGTCAGGAAGGACGAATACAGGTCAGGCACGAGTTTGAGAAGGACGAATACAGGTCAGGCACGAGTTTGAGAAGGACGAATACTGGTCAGGCACGAGTTTGAGAAGGACGAATACAGGTCAGGCACGAGTTTGAGAAGGACGAATACAGGTCAGGCACGAGTTTGAGAAGGACGAATACAGGTCAGGCACGAGTTTGAGAAGGACGAATACAGGTCAGGCACGAGTTTGAGAAGGACGAATACAGGTCAGGCACGAGTTTGAGAAGGACGAATACAGGTCAGGCACGAGTTTGAGAAGGACGAATACAGGTCAGGCACGAGTTTGAGAAGGACGAATACAGGTCAGGCACGAGTTTGAGAAGGACGAATACAGGTCAGGCACGAGTTTGAGAAGGACGAATACAGGTCAGGCACGAGTTTGAGAAGGACGAATACAGGTCAGGCACGAGTTTGAGAAGGACGAATACAGGTCAGGCACGAGTTTGAGAAGGACGAATACAGGTCAGGCACGAGTTTGAGAAGGACGAATACAGGTCAGGCACGAGTTTGAGAAGGACGAATACAGGTCAGGCACGAGTTTGAGAAGGACGAATACAGGTCAGGCACGAGTTTGAGAAGGACGAATACAGGTCAGGCACGAGTTTGAGAAGGACGAATACAGGTCAGGCACGAGTTTGAGAAGGACGAATACAGGTCAGGCACGAGTTTGAGAAGGACGAATACAGGTCAGGCACGAGTTTGAGAAGGACGAATACAGGTCAGGCATGAGTATGGGAAGGATGAGATTCAAGTTCGGCATGAATTTGGGATTAAGGATATCAGCATAGAATCATTTTATTCATTGGGTTTTTAGAGAGGGCTTTCTTCAAATGATAGTACAACATCCTAAATAATGACATACTGCTTTTTCAGAATTAATCTGGCACTCAAATGCTTAACACAGGATGCAAATCCAGTCTTCTTTTGTTAGCAGTATCAGTTTTCTTACCTCGTAAAGGGAGCAGCTGGAGTTCTTTTTCAGAAAAGTTTTAGCTGCGCAATCTTTCCAGCTCTCGACATCTGCAAACAGGGATTCAAGTTGAGGAAGTGGATCCAGATGTACTGGGATTGTACGTCCTCGTGACACAAGCTCTACCAATGTTTCCACTGGGGGATGTTGGTCAGAGCTCTAAAAACCAACAGAAAAAAAAAATGTTCACACAGATCTTGAAATGCTTAGAAAGTGGTCAATTGTAATTTTCAGCAACTCTTAAAATCATACTTGTAACACAAATGCACAACTGGGGCAGAGTGCACACATTTATATTTTAGTACTTAATGGTTACTGAAGTATCACTGAAAATACAGACTGCTCTTCTGCAGAATCAAAAAATTACATCGCAGTTAAGGGTCACATGCAAGTTCTCACCGCCATATCTGATGACCCAGTTTTCATTTTGTATTATTAATTTCCTGCGGCATTGCTCATCGTTAGGAGGATTCGCTGTTTTACAACAATGGGGCTGTTCATCTCTTGCAAGCGATAACAAGGAGGACACTGACATAGTGACCGAATATGCCAGTCTATTTTGTATGATATTGTAGAAATTTTACTCTGGGAATTGATTCTATAACTGTCCTTTATTTGGACAAGCAATAAATCAATAGCCTTTTTATTGTTTGTTTTCTTGCGTTTAACTTTTAACACCTCATCATTTATAAAGCTAAGAACACATAGCAAGATAGTATGTGTAATTTAATCAGTTAGAGGTAGACATCTGATATTTGGCAGATGGGGAATGAAGTACGGTTGCTTTTGGTAGTACATGGGAACCGTTCTGAGGTTTGGCAGAAATGAAGTAGGGGTCATGTCATTACATAGTACTGCAGTGTAGCTACTAAAGTTTGGCAGCATGGGGGGTGAGGGTGGGGTATTCTTTGATCAGTCATTACTGTGAAAAGGGAACCTGAAATCTGACACAGTTAGAGATTGAATGTGGGGTTTAACTCAATGTTGGATTCCTGCTGTTGGTCAGCAGTGAAGGGAGAGGAAAGCTCTGGATGAACGGATCCCAGTTCTGGCAGCACTGATTTGCGACTTGAGATCTCTAAACATCAGCATTTTGTGACTGATCTCTGCATGCATGCACGTCTCACTCACATACATGCACGAGAAATTCTAAACACAAATTAATATCAGCAATTAACTAATAAATTCAATTAATAAATAAAAAAATCTGGAATTGGAAGCAAGTCTCAGTAATGGTGCCTTCAAACTATTGATCGTTGCAAAAACCCATTTGGTTCACTACTGTCCTTTAAGGAAAGAAATCTGCCATCCTTACCTGGTCTGGACGGGGGTGGGGGGAAGCGACGCAGGGGAGCAGAGAGGGAGGGGGTGGCGCGGGGGAGGGCGGTGGAGCAGAGAGAGGGGGGGCGCGGGGGTGACACAGGGAAGGGGGAACACATGGGGGTGACACAGGGACGGGGGAGTGACATGGGGGACAGAGGGAGGGGGGCGGCGGCAAGGGGGGGCAGCGGCAGAGGGAGGGGGAAGTGCTCTCTTCTTTAAGTATGAGGAAGGATTTCTTCACTCAGAGGGTGGTGAACCTGCGGAATTCTCTACCACAGAAGGCAATGGAGGCCAAATCATTAAATATATTCAAGAAGGAGATAGATATATTTCTTAATGCCAAAGGGATCAAGGGATATCGGGAGAAAGCGGGAACAGGTACTGAATTAGACGATCAGCCATGATCACTTTTTGAATGGCGGAGCAGGCCCGATGGGCTGAATGACCTACTCCTGCTCCGATTTTCTATGTTTCTATGTTTCTCCATGTGCCTGGAGAACCCACAATTGATACATTCCATTGTCACTTAAAGGTGTTCTTTTTTATAATGGGAAATTCCATTATAAGAGGTTTACAGTTTTCAATGGAACATGAAACCTATATATCAAATTTAATATTGAAAACAGGTATGAACAATATTGAGTAGTTTTTAATATTGATGTCTTTAAGGTTTTCTCTCTACTGCTTAGAAATTTGAAGCCCTGGTTTTCAAATCGAAATTCACATATCAATAGGGTTTTCTTTATCATCCCAGGAACGAGATCACTCGGATTTATTCCCCAAGGAGCCATCAACAAAACTAAAAGTACTGGATACAGAGAGAAGTGACGTGAAGAGTGAAGGACTTTTAAACTTAGCCCCTTTTACAGTGGACAGTAGATCTTTCTAGGCTTGGATTCCAGGATGTTTTACCCCATTCACATAGCTGATATTGTCTTTCAGAAACTAGGGCTGAGGAATGAGGTTTCTAAAGAGTACATGGGGATGGTAGCATAATGGTAATATTACTGGACCAGTAATCCAGAGGCCCAGTCTAATACTCTTGAGGCACGAGTTCAAATCCCACAAGCCTACACATGACTCCAGGCCCACAGCAATAATTGCAAAGCAACACAGAAAACGTAAAGACAGACCACCTGGCATTGACCTAGGCAGCGGGAATAACAAATGCACGCCTGCCCTGCCCTCCTCACGAACGTCTGGGGACTTGTCCCAAAACTGGGAGAGCTGTCCCACAGTCTAGTCAAGCAACAGACTGCCACAGTCATAATCACCGAATCATATCTTACAGCCAATGTCCCACACTTCTCCATCATCATCCCTGGGTATGTCGTATCCCACTGTCAGGACAGATTCACCAGAGGTGGCAGCACAGTAATAAACAGTCGGGGGGAGTGGCCCTGGGAGCCCTCACATGAAGTCTCATGGCAGCAGGTCAAACATCAGCAAGGAAATCTCCTGCTGACTACAACCTATCACCACTCCTCAGCTGATGAATCAGTGCTACTCCATGTTGAACACCACACAGAAGAAGCATTAAGGGTAGCAAAGGCACAGAACGTACTCTGGGTGGGGAACTTCAATGTCCATCACCAAGAGTGGCTCGTAGCATCAATACTGACCGAGCTGGCTGAGACTTGAAGGACATATCTCCAGGCTGGGCCTGCAGCAGGTGGTGAGAGAACAAGAGTGAAAATCCTACATTATCTCACCCTCACCAATCTACCTGTCTCAGATGTATCTGTCCATGTCAGTATTGGCAGAGTGACCACTGCATAGTCTTTGTGGAGTCAAAGTCCCGTCTTCACACTGAGGATTGCCACATCATCATATCACTACCACCGTGTTAAATGGGACAGACTCAGAACAGATCTAGCAGCACATAGCTGGGCATCCATTATGGGACATTATCAGCAGAACTGCATTCAACCACAATCTGTAACCCTTTTGCCTGGCATATCCCTCACTCTATTACTATCAAGCCAAGGGACCAAACCTGGTTAAATAAGTAGAGGACAGCTTGCCAAGTACAGCACCAGACATATCTGAAAATGAGCTGACAACCTGGTGAAGCTACAGCACAGAACTACATTCATGCTAAACAACAGAAGCAGCATGCTAGAGACAGAACTAAGCAATCCCACAACCAATGGATCAGATCAAAGCTCTCCAGTCCTGCCACATCCAGGCATGAATGGTGGTGGACAGTTAAACAATTAATCAGAGAAGAAAGCTCAAAAAAATCCCCATCCTCAATGATGGCGCAGCCCAGCACATCAGTGCAAAGACGAGGCTGAAGCATTTGCAACCATCTTCAGCCAGACGTGCTGAGTGGATGATCCATCTCGGCCTCCTCCTGAGGACCTCAGCATCCCACGTCAGTCTTCAGCTAACTTGATTCACTCCACGTGATAAAGAAATCACTGAAGGCACTGGATACAGCAAAGGTTATGGGCCCTGACAAAATCCTGGCATCCTAGTACTGAAGACTTGTGCTCCAGAACTAGCTGCAGCCTTAGCCAAGCTGTTCCAGTACAGCTACAACAGGCATCAACTTGACAATGTTGAAAATTGCCCAGGTACGTCTTGCCCACATAAAGCAGGACAAATCCAATCCAGCCAATTACCCATGCTACTCTCAATCATAAGCAAAGAGGTGGAAGGTGTCGTTGAGAGTGCTAAAAAGCGGCACTAACTCAGCAATAACTTGCTCACTGACGCTCAGTTTGGGTTCTGCCAGGGCCCCTCAGCTAGAGACCTCATTACAGCTTTGGTCCAAACATGGACCAAAGAGCTGAATTTAAGAGGTGAGGTGAGGTGAGAGTGACTCCCCTTGACATCAAGGCAGCTTTCAACTGAGTGTGGCATCATCACGCCGGAACAAAATTGAAGTCAACGGGAATCAGGGGAAAACTCTCCATTGGTTGGAGTCATACCTAGCACAAAGGAAGATAGCCGTGGTTGTTGGAGGCCAATCATCTCAGCCCCAGGATATCACTGCAGGAGTTCCTCAGGTAGTGTCCGAAGCCCAGCCATCGTCAATTGCTTCATCACTGACCTTCCCTCCAACATAAGTTCAGAAGTGAGGATGTTCGCTGGTAATTGCAGTGTTCAGCACCATTCACAACTCTTCAGATACTAAAGTCTGTGCCTGCATGCAGCAAGACCTACACAACATTCAACTTAGGCTGATAAGTGGCAAGTTACATACATGCCATACAAGTGCAGGCAGTAGCCATCTTTAACAAGAGAGAATCTAACCATCTCCTCTCGACATTCAACGGCATCACCATTGCTGAAATCCACACCATCAACATCCTGGAATTACCTCTGACCAGGTACTTAACTGGATTAGCCATATAAATAATATGGCTACAAGCACAGGTCAGAAGCTGGGAATTCTGCGGCAAGTAACTCACCTCCCGACTCCCCAAATCCTGTTCACCATATACAAGGCACAAGTCAGGAGTGTGATGGAATACTCTCCACTGGATGAGTACAGCTCCAAGAACATGCAAGCAGCATGACACCACCTTAAAACGTTCACTCCCTCCACCACCGGTGCACAGTGGCAGCAGTGTGTACCACCTACAAGATGCACTGCAGCAATTTGTCAAGGCTCCTTCAACAGCACCTTCCAAACCCATAACCTCAACCACCTAGAAGGAAAAGGGCAGCAGACAGATGGAAACACTACCACTTGCTAGTTGCCACCAAGTCACAAACCATCCTGACTTGTTGCCGATCCTTCACTGTCACTGGGTCAAAATCCTGGAACTCCCTCCCTAACAGCACAGTGGGTGTACTTTCACCATATGAACTACAGTGGTTCAAAAGGTTGGCTCACCACCACCTTCTCAAGGGCAATTAGGAATGGGCAATAAATGCTGGCCTTACCAGCAACGCTCACATCCCAAGAATGAAAAAAAAAATCTCTACTTATAAGATACCACTACAAACACTTCAGTGTTGACAGTGGCTCCTACAGAGAAAACTTTGAAAACCACTGACCTGAGGTGTATCCATAATTCAAGTCAAAATCAAAAAGCATCAAACCTTGACTTGCTTTTCTTCTCCCACAGGAGTTATTCCAGTCAGGGAATTGTGTTACGATCTCTGGGCTTTGTAGTATGTTATATTTTTAAAAGCTGATTTTCAATGCAGGGTAAAATGGAATTGGAGGAGAAATATAACCTCACACCAAGTCTGCCCAGAAACAAGCTGGGGTCTTGGTTACCCTGACAACAAGGAACCCAGATCAAAGTCCTTTTTGAAAGCAGAGTGCAAGGTTGTAACACTTGGTGGACAATGGGTTTTGCTCTCCCAGACTCTCGGATTGCAAACAGGGAGCCAAGGGGCTCTGAAAATGCAAATTCAAGTTGCAATCACCAACAGCTGGAAACAAAGGCAGGCTTAGGTGGTTTTGATACGGCCAGACTTATGGACTCTGAATACTGAAAAGGGGCAAACGACTATTGACATCTGTTCTGGATAAATTCAACAGGCTTTCCTAAGTCTGACCGGCTGCAAGGAAGAAAGGTAGATACATAGAGACCAGTAGGAGCTGCATAGTCTCAGAAGAGAGTGAGGGAGAAAAAACAACTGCTCTCACAATACTGTTACAGCAAATGGCTATTAAGACTTGAACCTGATTTGAAAGCTGAGGTTTGCAGACGAGAAAAGATCAACAGGGTCACCAGAGATCGCTTTAATAACACAGGACCAGTCGAATGCGCTTGGAAGAACTCGGAGGAGTCTGGGACTTTTATTTGCAAAGATATTAATTTGATGAGTACACAGTACAACATATAAATATGGTGTGGAGTTTAAGTGTTTTTGAATAGGTTAATGGGAAATACCTTTCTCTGTAAATTAGTGGACATACTGTTTAGTTAATGTTGATTTTTTAGTTTAGTTGTTATAGCCAAAGTCTTAAAACATGAAATCTTCTCATGTACTCCTTTAATCGGCCTGAGGAGTTCATAGCTCGTTTTGAAGTTCATGGTCTCAACTGAGATCATAACAAAAGTCACCACATTCCATTTCCCTTCCTCTTCAGCAGTGTTTATACTGTACAATATAGATCAATTCTCTCCAGAGGTCCTTATACCAGATTAATCCAGAACGAAATTCTCCTTAATGAGCTGTGTTGGCTCAAAACATTACTGCTAATAATCAGTTAACTCTTTGTCCACTTTTCCCACCCAACCTCACTATCATCCACTCCACAGCCAGGTATAGTATGAGCCCGATGCAAGGAACACAAGAACTACGAGGAGTAGACCATATGGCCCATCGAGTCTGCTCCGCCATTCAAAACGATCATGGCTGATCTTCGGATTCAACTCCACTTTCCCATCCGCTCGCCATATCCCTTGATTCCGAGACACCAAAAATCTGTCCATCCCAGCATTAAATGTATTCAACGATGGAACATCCACAACCCTCTGGGGTAGAGAATTCCAAAGATTCACAACTCTTTGAGTGAAGTAATTTCTCCTCATCTCAGTCCTGAATGATCAGCCCCTCCTCCTGACACTGTGCCCCAGTGTTTTAGATAGCCCGACCAGCGGAAATAATGTCTCAGTGTCTACCCTTTCCAGCCCATTTAGAATCTTATGTTTCAATGAGATCATCTCTCATTCTTCTCAACTCCAGAGAATACAGGCCCAATTTACTTAGTCTCTTATCATTAGGACAACTCCCTCATCCCTGGAACCAATCTAGTGAACCTTCGCTGTACCATCGACAAGGCAAGTACATCCTTCCTTAAATATAGAGACCAAAACTGCACACAGTACTCCAGATGTGGTCTCACCAAAATCCTGTACAATTGTAGCAATACTTCCTTATTCCTGTACTCCAATCCCCTTGCAATAAAGGCCAACATGTCATTTGCCTTCCTAATTGCTTGCTGTACCTGCATGTTAACCTTCAACGTTCCTCGCACAAATACACCCAAGTCTCTATGAACATCGACACTTACAAGTTTCAAACTTAAAAAAAAAATTCTGCTTTTCTATTCTTACCACCAAAGTGAATAGCTTTACACTTCCCCACATTATACTCCACCTGCCACCTTGCTGCCCACTCAACCTGTCTATATCTCTTTGCAGCCTCTTTGTGACCTCCTTATAGCTTACATTCCCATCTATCTTTGTATCATCAGCAAACTTGAATACATTACTCTTGGGCTCTACGCCCAAGTCATTTATATATACTGTAAATAGCTGAGGCTCCAGCACAGATCGTTGCAGCCCTGCCTGCCAACTTGAAAATTCAGTTTATCCCTACTCCCTGCTTCCTGTCTGTTAACTAATTGTCCATCTAAGCTAATATATATTACCCCCAACTCCACGAGCCTTTATCTTTCCTATTAACTATTTGTGTGGTGTCTTATTGAATGCCTTTGAAAATCCAAGTATAATACATCTACTGGCTCCCCTTTATCTACCTTTATCTAGTTACATCCTCAAAAAGCTCTTAATAAAATTGTCAAGCACTATTTCCCTTTTGTAAAACCATATTGACTCTGTCTGATCATACTATGATATTCTAAGTGCATTAGTAGTCTCCTTAATAATAGATTCCAGCTCTTTCCTGATGACTAATGTCAGGCTGACTGGCCTGTAGTCCCCCATTTTCTCTCTGCCTCCTTTCTTGAATAGTGGTGTTACATTTGCTAATTTCCAATCCATTGGAATAGTTTGAGAATCCAGGGGATGTTGAAAACGCAACTAGTGCATTCATTCTCTCTGCAGCTACCTCTTTTCGAACTCTAGGACATAGGCCATCAGGTCCTGGGGATTTGTCGGCTTTGAGTCCCTTAAATTTTTCCAATATTTTTTCTCTGCTGATCTTAATTACCTTAAGTTTCTCACTCTTATTAGCCTCTTTCTTGTACTCTTTTTCTGGTATGTAATTTGTGACTTCTACAGTGAAGACAGACACAAAATATTTGTTCAATGTCTCTGCTATTTCCTCAGTCTCCATGATAATTTCTCCTGTCTCTAAGGATCAACTCGCAAAACCTCTTACTATCTGTAGGGCTGGAGAAGGAAGTTGCAGAGACAGGGAGCAGGCGAGGCCATGGAGAGATTTGAAACCAAGATAACTTTAAATTCAAGGCATTGCTGGATCTAGTGCCAATGTGGGTGGGTGAGAAAATGGGTGATGGGTGAACAGGACTTGGTGAGAGTTAGGATACGGGTCGTAAACAATTGGAGACTTAATGAGAGAAATGAAAAACACTTATGAAAAACGTGATAGCTCAGACAATGGTGGGGTGGGTGGGGAGAAGGTAGGGGAAAATGGAAGCATGAGAAATTGGCAAAGGAAAGCACGCTCCAGCAGCACAGGAGTGTGGGACAAGAAAAAAGCAGGTTGACACCAAGGATTTAGGTCACCCTGCCAGCACAATGCTCCAACAGAGGACTCCCACTCAAACCACTTAGAAATCACTGTTAGTGAAATTGGCTGCTCAACGCTTCTAATGCTCCTATTACTTTCCTCTGTCTGCTATTTTACTAGATACATTCATTTAAAATAAATAAATGCCTGCCTGTGTTAAATGAAAGGACAGGGAAGTGCCGCAAGGTGGATACAAAATTGGCTCAGTGGCAGCAAATAAAGGTTAATTGTTGACGGGTGTTTTTGCAACTGGAGGGCTGTTTTCAGCGACGTTCCGCAGGGCTCAGTACTGAGTCCCCTGCTTTTTGTGGTATATATTAAAGATTTGGACTTAATGTGGGGGGCATGATCAAGAAGTTTGCAGATGACAAAGATTGGCCGTGTGGTAGATTGCGAGGAGGGTAGCTGCAGGCTGCAGGTCTGGTCAGATGGACAGAAAAGTGGCAAATGGAATTCAACCCGGAGAAGTGTGAGGTGATGCATTTGGGGAGATCAAACAAGGCAAAGGAATACAAGCTTAATGGGAAAATACTGAGGGACCTTGGAGTGAATGCCCACAGATCCCTGAAGGTAGCAGGACAGGTCGATAAGGTGGTTAAGAAGGCATATGAAATTCTTTCATTTATTAGCCAAGGTATAGAACATAAGAGCAGGGAGGTTATGCTGGAACTGTTTAATTAATTGGTTAGGCCACAACTTGAGTACTGTGTGAAGTTCTGGTCACCTCATTACAGAAAGGATGCAACTGCAATAGGGAGTGTACAAAGTAGATTTACGAGGATGTTGCTGGGACTGGAAAAATGCAGCTATGAGGAAAGATTGGATAGGTTAGGGTCGTTCTCCTGGTCATCAGTTCTGATGACTCTGCAGTTCTGATGAAAGGACACAGACCTGAAACATTAACTCTGTTTCTCTATTCACAGATGCTGCCAAACATCCTGAGTACTTGTAACATTTTCTGTTGTTATTTCAGATTTTCAGCATCTGCTGTATTTTGCTTTGAACATCAGTCTTGAGCTTGGTATGGACTGCATTAAGATAGACTATACCTTTCAGAACAGGAATATGCAGACTAACGGGAAATGAATATTCAAAATTCATGATCTGATTTGTGAAGGCATTAAAATAAAAGGTTTAGTTTACAGCTCAGGATCCAATGAAGCAAAGTAGAGGACTGAGCATGTTAGCATTAGGACTGAATGTGGGCCAAGACTGCAATGGATTATGTTGAATCCAGACATAGCAACTGAAACTGAACATTTCCACATGTTAATAGTTATTGTTGATGCATACTTACAGTGTAAACACCCCCTTTTCATGCTCAACTTCAGCAGCATTGTTACTTTTTGGCTCCATTAACATTCAATAACTAGCTATGGTCTTTGATCTGGCATAAAGATGTATATATACACATTTCTTTTGGTGAAAGATATAACACATCAAGCCCTACTTTCATTTTGATGTACTGATTTATTTTATAAATAACCTGAAAAATCTCCACTTCTTGAAGCCAGATTCTAGCCTTCTGTACAGCCTCCTTCAGAGCAAGGCCACTGGGTAAATAAGCAGGAATAACTCCCCCTTCTTCCAAGGCAGCAGATAGGGTTGTCAAAGAGTCTGGAGGCCTGCAGGAATTAGAGACATCTGTTAAAAGAACCCAAGCAAATTCATGGTCCTTTCTGGTTGTAGCTACTTAACATTTAATGAAATTAGATGTTGCTTCCATTATATACATCACATGGGACCTATAAAGTCCAGGAAGAATGACCACGTCTGAACAATTCCACAAGGAAATGCTTTTAAGTCCTTTATAGCTGATGGAGTTTTTTTTAAAAAAAAACTGTTCTTGCTTTACTTTGGGAGGACATTAATATGGATTTATACTATCAGCATAGTATAAATCCATATTTATACTATCAGCATAGTATAAATGCTGATAATCATGTCCCCTAGTGCATTGCAGCTAATTCGGCTTCGAGAAAGTGTCTTTGTTGCGTTCATGTTTGTCACTCAGTTGTTGCCAACCCTCTTCCCCACAAGCTACTGAAATGGACTGTCACCCAACCTAACATGTTCCCTTCATGTTTTTAACCTCTTTAGTTGCTCCAATTTGGTGCATACATAGCGATTTTCATATACAAATTGAAAAATGGCTCTGTCTGCACTCTACAAAAGCTCTAAAATACAGAATGAGTTTCAAAAACAAGTATTCATAAGATCATTTCAACTTGGCTAGATGATGAGCTGCCACATTTACATATTGGATAAAAAAGAAATCACAGAACACCCAACAAATTTAGCAGCACTGTAATTCTTAATAGTTAAGCCAAGTGGTGAAACAGAGGCAAGAGTGCAAGGTTTTGAACTCTGGGAGTTGGAGTGATAATTAACTAATAGAATTCTACACAGTAGTTGAGATTACAGTGAAAGCCCAGCTCTGCCTACTAATCTCAGCCAGCCCTGATAGGATAACAATTACCAATGAAATACTCCAGCTGAATTGATTAAAAAGTGTAGCATTAGTGTTACTTTCTGCGGAAACAATTACTCATTCAAGTCTCCTCTGAAAACTCCATAGAGTATTGTTTGAACAATATTGTATGATTAGGAAAGAAGTAGTCTCCAAATTAGCACAACTCCTCTTTGCCAATACATAAATATTACTTGATGTATTACCACAACAATCAACCTGAAATCAAAACAGGGAGAAAGGAGCCCTCAACAGGATATAGATCAACTGGGAAAGTGGGCAAGGGAGTGGCAAATGGAATTTAACACAGACAAGTGTGAAGTGATGCATTTTGGGAAGTTAAACCAGTGCAGGACATATACAGTGAATGGCAGGGCCCTGGGGAGTGTTCTTGAGCAGAGAGACCTTTGGGTGCAAGTACATAGTTCCCTGAAAGTGGCAACACAGGTAGACAGGGTGGTGAAGGCGGCGTATGGCATGCTTGTCTTCATCGGCCGAGGCATTGAGTACAAGAGTTGGGACGTCATGTTACAGTTGTACATAATGTTGGTTAGGCCGCATATGGAGTACTGTGTGCAGTTCTGGTCGCCGCACTACAGGAAAGATGTGATTAAGCTGGAGAGGGTGCAGAAAAGATTCACAAGGATGTTGCCTGGTTTGGAGAGCTTGAGTTATAAAGAGAGATTGGATAGGCTGGGTCTGTTTTCCCTGGAGCGAAGGAGGCTGAGAGGGGACATGATAGTGGTATATAAAATTATGAGAGGCATAGATAGGGTAGATAGCCAGAGTCTGTTTCCCATGGTAGGGGTGACTAAAACTCGGGGGCATAGATTTAAGGTGAGAGGGAGGAGGTTTAAAGGGGATCAAAGGGGTAAATTTTTCACACAAAGAATAGTGGGTATCTAGAATGAGCTGCCTGAGGAGGTGGTGGAGGCAGGAACAGTAGCGACATTTAAGAGGCATCTGGACAAGTACTTGAATGAGCAAGGCATAGAGGGATATGGAACTAATGCAGGCAGGTGGGATTAGTATAGATAGGCATTATGGTCAACATGGACTCGGTGGGCCGAAGGGCCTGTTTCTATACTGTACGACTCTAGAACTACAGCAAGACTGGCCTTAAGCTGGCACAGCATAATGAATGGTGAGTAAATATCATTTAATAACAGGTGTACACATTTCCCTTCTGAAAGAAAACTCAGCTTCAAGTCACTAATATAGAATCCTAAGGGCCACCTGCACATGCACTGTGCAATAACGCTCTGGGGCTGGGTTGGGGGGGTGGGGTCGCGCACCTATGACAAAATAATTTCCTACAACAGTGATTACACTTCAAAAGTACTTCATTGGCTGTAATGCATGTTGGGACATCCTGAAGTTGTGAAAGGTGCTATGTAAATAAAGTCCTTTTTTCAAATGTAAGCAGCAAGGGAGGGGCCAGTGCTGACTGTCCATCGAGCATGAATAATACACGGAGGAAGGGCTCAACAATGAGTACAAATATATTGTCCAGAGATCAAAGAATTAAGGAATGCAAGTCTTTTTGGTGGTTTATTGACATTCTTTGCCGGATGTACAGGTGTAAATGAGCAATTGGATGGTTAAGTAATGCTGCATTTGTGTGTGATGAACTATTTTCAGGTAAACCTGGTTTAATGACAGGATATAAACTTTAGAAATGAGGAGCCCAACTACTAACGCAGAGTATGTTGTGCATCTTCAATATCGATGTAGGGATGAGAGGAGAAAATCCCATTATAACTATAGATAACCAACTGAAAAACGGTAGTTAAGAAAAAGGTGACCAGAAAGTGCCGGAAATACTCAGCAGGTCTGGCAGCATCTGTGTAGAGAGAAACAGAGCTGATGTTTCAACTCTGTGACTCTTAATTAAGCAAAGGTAACTGGAAATAAATTTAAGGATTATAAACAGAGATTTAAAAAGGCGAAAGGAAGTGCCTACATTCCAACAGTATTCAAATAGAGAATTTGGAAGCATACTTAGAAGGAAATTCTGTTCTAAGCATATGGGATATAGGACAGATAAATTGCAAAACAAACTGATTTATATTTACAGGACAATTTGAAAGTTGATTCCAGGGGATGGAAAGAAGTGAAAATCTGACGAACTAATAAATAGGATAAGCAAATGAAGATGACAGCAATTAGTACAATGAGAAGGACATGCACAGACATAAACCAACTCTAATTTCAGCACAGGCCTGTTTCTGGACACAAAACACAATAGGTCACTGGCTCTTGTATGCATACTATAGTAGCACAACATAGCAGACACTAATGATCAATTGGCAATTAACATCATTGAGATCAGGATAGAAATATGGAATTTCAAGGTGGTAAACTTCAAAGGGAGGTGCAAGACAATACTAAAAATACTTCAGAAGTATTGGGGCGGCAAAGAGGGCAGCAAGATTAAACAAACCAGATATTGTCCAGTATATAAAGTCAAAAAAATCAGTACCAAAGCAGTAAGAGTGATTGAGGAAATGCAGAACTGAAATAATTAAAGAGAAATGGAAAACTAGTAGAATTGCTTGAACATTTTTAGTAGTGAGGGAAATAAGTTGCTTTACAATCATAGTATAACAAGTAACCTAAAAGGTTTTGAAATCAGTGTGGAAGGACTTGAAACTGCTTTTCTTGATATATGTTAATAACCTAAACTTAGATGTACAAGGCACAGCTTCAAAATTCGAAGATGACACCAAACCTGGAAGTATAGCGAACTGTAATGAGGATAATAGTTTATCTAGAAGTTTAACTGTTAGGACAGTTTGTGTCGGTCTCTCTTTTAGTCAGTGAGGCAGGTAAAGGGACAAGCAGAAAGCAGTGGAGGAGCCTTAGCCTTTGCAATTGTTAAACAGGTTTGAGGTGCTTGCAGCCTAGTGTGCTCGAAAGCGAGGTCTGCAGGGTGAATGAGCAGACTGGCCGTGACACCACGGTGCAGAAAGCTGTTCAAGCGAGGGGGAACAAAAAGGAAAATAATGCTAGTAGAGTGAGGTGAATAGACACTGTTTTCTGCAGCAAAAAACGAGAGTCCAGAAGGCTGACCCGTGTCAGGGTTCGGGACATCTGCTCAGGGCTGGCGCGGAACTTGAAATGGGAAGGGGAGGATTCATGCAGTAAATTAATAAGCAGAGACAAGGCAAGAGAGGAAGGTATTAATATGGGAAATGATAAACAGACTGTGACAGGAAGGGACAGCGAGTACAAGTCTAACAGTAAATCAGCAGATAAGGCTAGGGTTTACAAAAATAATAAAAGGACAAAACTAAAGGCTCTGTACCTGAATGCATGTAGCATTCCAAACAAAACAGATGACTGATAGTTATTTATTTCTATTTGCACTATGATCTGATAGCCATTACAGAGACATGGCTGCAGGATGACATAGATTGGGACCTGAATATTGAACGGTACATGACATTGAGGAATGAGAGGAAGCTAGGAAAAGGTGGAGGGGTGGCTCTGTTAATTAGTGATGGTATTAGCACGATAGAGGGGGCTGACCTAAGTTCAGGAAACCAGGATGTTAAAGCAGTTTGGGTAGAGACGAGAAATGATGAAGGCAATTGTGGGAGCGGTGTACAGGCCCCCTAACAGTAACCACACAGGGTATAAAGGCAGAAATAAAGCGTGCTCATCAGAAAGATATGGCGATAATCATGGGGGATTTTAATCTGCATACAGACTGGAAAAATCAGATAGGGAAAGGTAGCCTAGATGAGGAGCTCATAGAATGTTTTCGGGATAGTTTCTCAGAACAGCACGTTCTGGAGCCAACCTGACAGCAGGCTGTACTAGACCTAGTATTGTGCAACGTGACAGAATTAATGACCTCACAGTGAAGGTGTCCCTAAGCAGCAGCGATCATAATATGATTGAATTTTACATTCAGTAAGAGTGGGTCCAAGACTAGCATCTTAAACTTAAATAAGGGCAATTATGAGGGCAGGAAAGCAGAGCTAGCTAACGTGCACTGGCACATTAGGCTAAGGAATAGGTGAACAGAAATACAGTGGTAGACATTTAAGGGACAATTTCAGAATACACAGGATACATTCCAACGAGAAAGAAAAATTATTGGGATCTGCGGGCTGACAAGTCCCCAGGTCCTGATGGACTTCATCCTAGGGTTTAGTTTTAGTTGCTTTTTTTAAAGTTTTTTTAGTTTTAGAGATACAGCACTGAAACAGGCCCTTCGGCCCACCGAGTCTGTGCCGACCATCAACCACCCATTTATACTAATCCTACACTAATCCCATATTCCTACCACATCCCCACCTGTCCCTATATTTCCCTACCACCTACCTACACCAGGGGCAATTGCTAATGGCCAATTTACCTATCAACCTGCAAATCTTTAGCTTGTGGGAGGAAACCGGAGCACCCGGAGAAAACCCACGCAAACACAGGGAGAACTTGCAAACTCCACACAGGCAGTACCCAGAATTGAACCCGGGTCACTGGAGCTGTGAGGCTGCGGTGCTAACCACCTAGCCGCCCAGGGAAGGTGCCATTAAACTGGAAAATAGCGAATGTAACTCCTTAATTCAAAAAGGGAGGGAGACAGAAAGCAGGAAACTACAGGCCAGTTAGCTTAACATCTGTCATAGGGAAAATGTTCGAAGCTATTATTAAAGACGTTATAGCAGGACACTTAGAAAAATTCAAGGTAATCAGGTAGAGTCAACATGGTTTTGTGAAAGGGAAATTATGTCTAACCAATTTATTGGAATTCTTTGAAGTAACAGGTGCTGTGGATCAAGGGGAACCGGCAGATATTTCTAGCTAGCTTTCTCTCATACTCTAATTTTTCCCTCCTAATCAATCTTTGAGTCATTTTTTGCTGTTTTTTTTACATTTTGGCCAATCTTCTGACCTGCCACCCACCTTTGTGCAATGTTATGCTTTTTTTCAGTTTGGTATTATCTTTAACTTTTTTAGTTAACCATGGATGGTGGGACCCCCTTGGAATTTTTCTTTCTCATTGGGAGTCACTGCTGTTAGGGAATAGCTCTAAATAGCTGTGTAAGTATCTCAGGTAAGAAAAGTTTAAAAGTTTAAAGTTTATTTCAAATAAAGTAAGTAGTGTTTTTTTTGTTAGGGAGTTCTGTAGTAACAAGGACCAGGGAAGAAGGGCCCTAGAGTAACTGATATTATTGGACATTAAGATCTTCCAGAAGGTTTAATTTAAAGGGTTAAGTCATGGCAGGAGAGCTCAAAGCCATGGTGTGCTCCTCGTGCTCCATGTCGGAAGCCGGGAACAATTCCAGTGCCCGGGCCCAGCATATGTGCAGGAAGTGGGTCCAGCTGCAGCTCCTGAAAGCCCGGGTTTCGGAGCTGGAGCGGCAGCTGAGGACATTGTGGAGAATCCACAAGGTGGAGAGTATCGTGGATAGCATGTACAGAGAGGTGGTCACACCACAGACTCAGACCCCACAGGCAGGAGGGGAATGGGTGACCAACAGGCAGAGCAAGAGGTCTAGGCAGGCAGTGCAGGAATCTCCTGCAGCTATTCCCCTGTGAAACAGATATAGTGCTTTGGATATTGTTGGGGGAATGGCCTCTCAGCGGAAAGCAGCAACAGCCCAATTCGTTGCACCACGGTTGGCTCTGCTGCACAGGGGAGGAGTAAAAAATGTGGGAATGCAATAGTTATCGGGGATTCAATTGTAAGGGGAATAGATAGGCATTTCTGTGGCTGCAAAATAGATTCCAGGATGGTATGTTGCCTCCCTGGTGCTAGGGTCAAGGATACAGAGGATACAGGACATTCTGATGGGGGAGGATGAACAGCCAGTGGTCGTGGTACACATTGGTACAAATGACATAGGTAAAAAAAAAAGGGATGAGTTCCTAAAAGCAGAATATAGGGAGCTAGGAAGTAAGTTGAAAAGTAGGACCTCAAAGGTAGTGATCTCAGGATTACTACCAGTACCAGGTGCTACTCAGAGTAGAAATTGCAGGATATATCAGATGAATATGTGACTGAAGAGATGGTGTGCGGCGGAGGGTTTTAGAGTCCTGGGGCATTGGGACCAGTACAAACTGGATGGGTTACACCTGGGCAGGACAGGGACTGATGTCCTAGGGGGAGTATTTGCTAGAGTGGTTGGGGAGGGTTTAAACTAAAATGGCAGGGGGATGGGAACCTTTGAAAGGAGTCAGAGGAGGGGGGGGGAGATCAAAGACAAGATCAAAAGACAGTAAGGGGAATAAGAAAAGTGACAGGCAGAGAAATCAAGGGCCAGAATCAAACAGGGCCACAGTGAAAAATATTGGGAAGAGGACAAGTAATGTTAAAAAGACATGCCTTAAGGCTTTGTGCCTTAACGTGCGGAGCAGTCGCAATAAAGTGGATGAATTAATCGCGCAAATAGATTTAAATGGGTATGATATAGTCAGGATTACGGAGACATTGCTGCAAGGTGACCAGGGATGGGAAATGAACATCCAGGGATATTCAGTATTTAGGAAGGACAGACAAAAAGCAAAAGGCGGTGGCGTTACATTGCTGGTTAAAGAGGAAATTAACGCAATAGTGAGGAAAGATATTAGCTCTGACTATGTGGAATCTGTATGGGTAGAGCTGAGAAACACTAAGGGGCAAAAAACATTAGTGGGGGTTGTATATAGACACCCAAACTGTAGTGGTGATGTTGGGAATGGCATTAAACAGGAAATTAGAGATGCATGCAATAAAGGAGCATCTGTAATTATGGTTGACTTTAATCTGAATATAGATTGGGCAAATCAAATTAGTCACAATACCGTAGAGGAGGAATTCTTGGTGTGTATACGGGATGGTTTTCTGGACCAATACGTTGAGGAACCAACTAGAGAACAGGCCATCCTAGACTGGGTATTGTGTAATGAAAGAGGAATAGTTGACAATCTAGTGTTGCGAGATCCCTTGGGGACGAGCGATCATAATATGATAGAATTATTCATCAAGATGGAGAGTGACGTAGTTGATTCTGAGACAAGGGTCCTGAATCATTGTAAAGGAAACTACGAAGGTATGAGGCGCGAGTTGGCCATGACGGATTGGGAAACGTTACTCAAAGGGATGGCGGTGGACAGGTAATGGCAAACATTTAAAGAGCACATGGATGAACTGCAACAATTGTTTATCCCTGTCTGGCGCAAAAGTAAAATGGGAAAGGTAGCCAAACCATGGCTTACAAGGGAAATTAGAGATAGCATTAGATCCAAGGAAGAGTCATCTAAATTTGCCAGGAAAAACAACAGACCTGAGGATTGGGAGCAGTTTAGAATTCAGCAAAAGAGGACCAAGGGATTGATTAAGAAGGGGAAAATAGAGTACGAGAGCAAGCTTGCAGGGAACATAAAAACTGACTGTAAAAGTTTCTATAGGTATGTGAAGACAAATGTAGGTCCCTGACAGTCAGCAACAGGGGAATTTATTATGGGGAATAAAGAAATGGCTGACCAACTAAATGCATACTTTGGTTCTGTCTTCACAAAGGAGGACACAAATATCACACCAGAAATGTTGGGGAACACAGGGCTTAGTGAGAGAGAGGAACTGAAAGAAATCAGTATTAGTAGAGAAATGGTGTTGGGGAAATTGATGGAATTGAAGGCTGATAAATCCCCAGGGCCTGATGGTATGCATTCCAGAGTACTTAAGGAATTGGCCCTAGAAATAGTGGATGCATTGGTGGTCATCTTCCAAGAATCTATAGACTCTGGAACAGTTCCTACAGATTGGAGGGTAGCTAATGTAACTCCACTATTTAAAAAGAGAGGTGGAGAGAAAGCAGGGAATTATAGACCAGTCAGCCTGACGTCGGTAGTGGGAAAATTTTACAGTCCATTATAAAAGATTTTATAGCAGAGCACTTGGAGAACAGTGGTAGAATCGGGCAGAGTCAGTATGGATTTACAAAAGGGAAATCATGCTTGACAAATCTACTAGATTTCTTCGAGAATGTAACTAGTAGAGTTGATGAAGGGGAGTCAGTGGATGTGGTTTATTTGGACCTTCAGAAGGCTTTCGACACAGTCGCACATAAGAGATTAGCATGTAAAATTAAAGCGCATGGGATTGGGGGTAGTATATTGCAATGGATAGAAAATTGGTTGGCGGACAGGAAACAAAGAGTCGGGATAAATGGGTCTTTTTCCGAATGGCAGGCAGTGACTAGTGGGGTAACGCAGGGATCGGTGCTAGGACCCCAGCTATTCACAATATACATTAATGATTTAGATGAGGGAACTAAATGTAATATCTCCAAATTTGCAGATGGCACAAAACTGGGTGGGAGGGTGAGT
Organism: Heterodontus francisci; assembly: GCF_036365525.1. NCBI lineage: Eukaryota > Metazoa > Chordata > Chondrichthyes > Heterodontiformes > Heterodontidae > Heterodontus > Heterodontus francisci. The sequence continues at coordinate 15,265,042 of NC_090395.1, forward strand.
TAAGAGGAGGATGCAGAGAGGCTTCAGGGTGATTTGGACAAGTTGAGTGAGTGGGCTAATGCATGACAGATGCAGTATAATGTGGATAAATGTGAGGTTATCCACTTTGGTAGCAAAAGCAGGAAGGCAGATTATTATCTGAATGGCTATCAACAGAGAGGGGAATATGCAGTGAGACCTGGGTGTTCTCATACACTGGTCGCTGAAGGTAAGCATGCAGGTGCAACAGGCGGTAAAAAGACAAATGGTATGTTGGCCTTCATAGCGAGAGGATTCGAGTACAGAAGCAGGGATGTCTTGCTGCAATTATGCAGGGCCTTGGTGAGGCCATACCTGGAATATTGTGTGCAGTTTTGGTCTCCTTATCTGAGGAAGGATGTTCTTGCTATAGAGGGAGTGCAGAGAAGGTTTACCAGACTGATTCCTGGGATGGGGAGACTGACGTATGAGGAGAGATTGAGTTGGTTAGGATTATATTCGCTGAAGTTCAGAAGGGTGAGGGGGGATCTCATAGAAACCTATAAAATTCTAACAGGACTTGACAGGGTAGATGCAGGAAGGATATTCCCGATGGTGGGAGAGTCCAGAACCAGGGATCATAGTCTAAGGATATGGGGTAAACCTTTCAGGACTGAGACGAGGAGAAATGTCTTCACCCAGAGAGTGGTGAGCCTGTGGAATTCGCTACCACAGAAAGCAGTTGAGGCCAAAACATTGAATGTGTTCAAAAAGGAGCTAGATATAGCTCTTGGGTCTTAAGGGATCAAAGGGTATGGGGTGAAAGCTGGAACAGGCTACTGAGTTGGATGATGAGCCATGATCATAATGAATGGCAGAGCAGGCTCGAAGGGCCAAATGGCCTACTCCTGCTCCTATTTTATATGTTTCTATCTATTCTGTGTACTCTGAAATACCCCCTTAAATATCTGCTGTTAGATTTCCAGAAGGCATTTGATAAGGTGTCAAATCAAAGGTTATTGCGGAAAATAAAAGTACATGGTGTAAGGGGTAACACACTGGCATGGATAGAGGATTGGCTAGCTAATAGGTAACAGAAAGTAGGCATAAATGAGTCATTTTCTGCTTGGCAAGATGTAACGAGTGATTTGCCACAGGGATCAGTTCTGGGGCCTCAACTTTTTACAATTTATATAAATGACTCGGGTGAAGGGGCCAAAGGTACGGTTGCTAAATTTGAAGATGACACAAAGATAGGTAGAACAGTAAGTTGTAAAGAGGATATAAAGAGGCGACAAAGGGATATAGATAAGTTAAGTGAGTGGGCAAAGATCAGGCAAATGGAGTATAATGTGGGAAAATGTGTATTTGTCCATTTCAACAGGAAGAATAAAAAAGCATATTATCTAGATGGTGAGAGACTGCAGAGCTGAGATGCAGAGGGATTTGGGTGTCCTAGTGCATGAATCGCAAAAGGTTAGTATGCAGGTACAAGAAATAATTAGGAAAGCTAATAGAATGTTATTGTTTATTGCGAGGGGAATTGAATATAAAGGTAGGGAGGTTATGCTTCAGTTGCACAGGGCATTGGTGAGACCACATCTGGAGTACTATGTGCATTACTGGTCTCCTTATTTAAGGAAGGACGTAAATATGTTGGAAGGAGTTCAGAGAAGGTTTACTGGACTAATACCTGGAATGGGCAGGTTGTCTTATGAGGAAAGGCTGGACAGGCTAGGCTTGTATCTGCTGGAGTTTAGAAGAGTAAGAGGCGACTTGATTGAAACATACAAGATCCTGAGGGGTATTGACAGGGTGGATGTGGAAAGGATGTTTCCTCTTAGAGTCATAGAGTCGTACAGCATAGAAACAAAACAGGCCCTTCGGCCCACCGCGACCATGCTGACCATAATGCCGATCTATACTAATCCCACCTGCCTGCATTAATTCCATATCCCTCTAAGCATTGCTCATTCAAGTACTTGTCCAGATGCCTCTTAAATGTTGCTACGGTTCCTGCCTCCACCACCTCCTCAGGCAGCTCATTCCAGATATCCACTATTCTTTGTGTGAAAAATTTACCCCTCTGATCCCCTTTAAACCTCCTCCCTCTCACCTTAAATCTATGCCCTCTAGTTTTAGTCACCCCTACCATGGGAAACAGACTCTGGCTATCTACCCTATCTATGCCTCTCATAATTTTATATACCTCTATCATGTCCCCTCTCAGCCTCCTTCGCTCCAGGGAAAACAAACCCAGCCTATCCAATCTCTCTTTATAACTCAAGCTCTCCAAAGCAGGCATCATCCTTGTGAATCTTTTCTGCACCTCTCTAGCTAAATCACATCTTTCCTGTAGTGCGGCGACCAGAATTGCACACAGTACGCCCAAGTGCGGCCTAACCAACATTACGTACAACTGTAACATGACATCCCAACTCTTGTACTCAATGTCACGGCCGATGAAGACAAGCAAGCCGTACGCCTTCTTCACCACCCTGCCTACCTGTGTTGCCACTTTCAGGGAACTATGTACTTGCACAACAAGGTCTCTCTGCTCAAGAACACTCCCCAGGGCCCTGCCATTCACTATATATGTCCTGCCTTGGTCTAACTTCCCAAAATGCATCACTTTGCACTTGTCTGCGTTAAATTCCATTTTTGTAAAAGAATCTAGAATTAAGGGTCACGGTTTAAAAATAAGGGCTCACCCATTTAAAACACAGATGAGGAGAATTATTTTCTCTGAGGGTCATGAGTTTTTGGAGCTCTCTTCCTCAAAAGGCTGTGGAAGCAGAGTCTTTGAACATTTTTAAGGCAGAGATAGATAGATTCTTGATAAGCAACGGGGTGAAAGGTTATCAGGGTAGACGGGAATGTGGAATTGAGGTTAAAATCAGATCGACCATGATCTTGTTGAATGGCGGAGCAGGCTCAAGGGGCTGAGTGGCCCACTCCTGCTCCTAATTCATTTGTAGTCTTCAAGAGGACATAGACAAACTAGAACAATGGGCAGACACATACAGATGAAATTTAATGCAGAGAAGTGTGAAGTGAAGTATTTTGGTAGGAAGAATGAGGAAAGACAATTCAAAAGTGAGTGCAGGAACAGAGACCTGGGGGTATAAGTGTACAATTTGTTGAAGGTGGCAGGGCAGGTTCATAAAGTTGTTCGAAAGGATGCAGGATGCTGGGCTTCATAAATAGAGGCACAGAGTACAAAAGCAAGGAAGTTATGATGAACATTTATAAAATATTGTTTCAGACATCATGGAGAGGGTGCAGAAAATTCTACAGGGGGAAGGGAGTGAGCCAAAAGTTGTGGTACATGTTGGTACCAATGACATAGAGGAGGCAGGTATTGCGGTCCTAGTCAGATTTTCAGGAGCGAGGGAGGAAGTTAAAGAATAGGGCCTCAATTGTAGTAAATCTCTCGATTATTCCCAGTGCAATACACTAGCGGGAGTAGAAATAGGAAGATAGGGAGGATCAATGTGTGGCTTGAAGCATGGTGCAGGTGGGAGGGCTTCAGATTCTTGGGGCATTGGGACCAGTTCTGGGGCAGTAGGCACCTATTCAAAAAGGACCGGTTGCACCTCAACAGGACTTGAACCAATGTCCTTATGGGGAGATTCACTCGTGTGATTGGGGAGGGTTTAAACTAAACTGGCAGGGAGATGGGCACCAGTGTATAGACATAGAAAAGAGGAATGAGGTGCATAATGAGAGTGTGTTGGATAGTATTAGAGAAGAGAGTATTCCATATTAGATAGGGTACTGCCTGTGTGGAGTTTGCAAGTTCTCCCTGTGTCTGTGTGGGTTTCCTCCGGGTGCTCTGGTTTCCTCCCACATACCAAAGACTTGCAGGTTGATAGGTAAATTGACCATTAGAAATTGCCCCTAGTACCGGTCGGTGGCAGGGGAATATAGGGACAGGTAGGGATGTGGTAGGAATATGGAATTAGTGTAGGATTAGTATAAATGGGTGGTTGATGGTCGGCACAGACTCGGTGGGCTGAAGGGCCTGTTTCAGTGCTGTATCTCTAAACTAAAGACTAAGGAGGACTACTATGAACTCAAAGACAGGAAACAATGTATGTATGTAAATATACATGCAAAGCGTGGTGAATAAGGTTGATGATTTACAAGCACAAATAGCAGTATGGGAATACGATGTAGTGGCAATAATGGAAACGTGGCTTTAAAATGGTGAGGACTGGGCATTTAATATACAAGGATATAAAGTGTTCAGAAAGGAGAGGAGAAAAGGAAGAAAGGGGGGTGGGGTGGCAGTACTGATTGGGAAAGACATTGTAGTGTTGCCCAAAGCCTTAAATCTGTGTCCCCTAGTCCTTGTACCATGTTAATGAGAACAGTTTTTTGTTGTCAACCTTACCTAAGCCTGTCCATAATGACCATTAAATTTGAAAGTGATGTAGTTTAATCAGAAACTAGGGTCTTAAATCTCAGCATAGGAAACTATGTCGGTATAAGAGGCAAATTAGCTATGGTGATTGGGAAACTACATTTAAAGGTATGACAGCTAACATTTAAAGAACTAATACACAGTTTACAACAAAAATATATTCCTTTAATGCACAAAAACAAAACAGAGTTCCAACCGTGGCTAATGAAAGAAATCAAGGATTGTATTAGATCAAAGGAAGAGGCGCATAAAGTTGCCAAAAAAATGGTAAGCCTGAGGATTGGAAGCATTTTAGAATTCTGCAAAGGAGGACCAAGAAAAAGATTGAGGGAAAATAGAATATGGGAATAAACTAGCAAGAAACAAAGAAACAGACTGTAAAAGCTTCTATAGGTATGTAAAAAGGAAAAGATTGGCAAAAACAATTGTGAGTCCATTACAAGCGGAGTCAGGAGAATTTGTAATGGGGTAATAAGGGAATGGCAAAGAAACTCAAGAAATACTTTGTGTCTGTCTTCACGGAGGAAAATATTAAAAACCTGGAAATAATAAAAATAATAGAGAATCAAGATTCTAGTGTAAACGAGGAACTGCAAGCTATTAATATTAGTTTAAAAAAAATTACTAGAGAAATTAATGGGACTCAAAGTAGTTAAATCCCCTGGGCCTGTTGATCTATGTCCCAGAATGTTGAAAGAGGTAGCTGTAGAGATAGTAGATGCATTGGTGGTCAGCTTTTAAAATTCTCTTGACTCTGGAATGGTTCCTACAGATTGGAAGATGGCAATTGTAACCCCACTATTTAAGAAAGGGAGGGAGGGAGAAAACGAGGATGACAGACCTGTTAGTCTAACGTCAGTTGTAGGATAATAAAGGATGTGATAACTAGACACTTAGAACATAATGGTAGGATTGGGCAGAGTCAACATGGATTTCTGAAAGAGAAATCATGTTGAACAAACCAGTTGAAGTTTTTTTGATGATGTAACTAGCAGAATAGATAAGGGGGAATGGTGGATGTGGTATATTTAGATTTTCAGAAAGCTTTTGTTAAGGTCCCACACAAGAGGTTAGTAAACAAAATTAGAGCACATGGGATTGGGGGAATATACTGGCATGGATCGAGAACTAGTTAACGGACAGAGATCAGAAAGCGTAGGAATAAATGGGTCATTTTCAGGTTGGCAGCCTATGACTAGAAGGGTACCGCAAGGATCAGTGTTTGAGCCCCAACTATTCACAATCTATACCAATGATTTGGATGTGGGGATTAAATGTAATATTTCCAAGCTTGCAGATGACACAAAACTAGGTGGAAGTGTGAGTAGTGAGGAGGATGCAAAGACATTTCAAGGGGATTTGGAGAGGCTAAGTGAATGGGCAAAAATCTGGCAGATGGAATACAATGTAGAGAAATGTGAGGTTATCCAATTTTGTAGGAAAAACAGGAATACAGAGTATTTCTTAAATGGTGAGAGGCTGGGAAATGTTGAACTTCAAACGGACCTGGGTGTCCTTGTTCATGAGTCACTGAAAGCTAACATGCAGGTACAGCAAGCAATTAAGGCTACAAATGGTATGCTGGCCTTTATTACAAGAGGATTTGAGTATAGCAGTAAAGATGTCTTACTGCAGTTAGATACAGCCTTGGTGAGACCATACCTGGAGTATCGTGTGCAGTTTTGGTCTTCTTACCTAAAGAAAGACATACTTTCCAAAGAGGGAGTGTAACAAAGGTTCACCAAACTAATTCCTGGGATGAAGAGATTGTCCTATGAGGAAGGATTAAATAGACTGGGCCTTTATTCTCTGGAGTTAGGAAGAATGAGAGGTGATCTCATTCAAACATACAAAATTCTTACAGGGCTCAACAGGGTAGATGCAAGAAGGATGTTTCCCTGGCTGGGGAGTCTAGAACCAGGGGACACAGTCACAATATAAGGGGCAGGCCATTTAGGACTTAGATGAGGAATTTCTTCACTCAGAGGGTGCTGAATCTTTGAAATTCTCTGCCCCAGAGGGCTGTGGAGGCTCAGTCGTTGAGTATGTTCAAGTCTGAGATCAAAAGATTTTTACACATTAAAAACATCAATGGATACCGGGACAGTGCAGGAAAATAGTGCTGAAGTAGATGATCAGCCATGATCTCATTGAATGGCGGAGCAGGCACGAGGGGCTGAATGGCCTACTCCTGCTCCTATTTCTTACGTTACGTTCTGTCATACTCTTGTACACCTCTATCAAATCTCCCCTCAATCTACTTTGCTATAAGGAGAACAACTCCAGCTTTTCCAACCGAACCTTGTAACTAAAATCCCCCATCCCTGGAACCATTCTGATGAACCTCCTCTGCACCTTCTCAAGGACCCTCACATCCTTTCTGAAGTGTGATGACAAGAACTGGACGCAATTCTCTAGTGGAGCCTAACTAGAGCTTTATAAAGGTTCAGCAGAACTTCCCTGCTTTTGTACTCCATGGTTCTGTCTATGAAGCCGGGGCTCAAGCTCTCAAGATCAATGCAAGTGCATTGCCAGGTCGCTAGGTTCTTGCACACTCTTTAGAACTGTGCTATTAAGACTATATTGCCTCATCCTGCCCTTCCGCCAACAGGCATCACCTTGTACTTGTCTGTGTTAAATTCCATCCATTTGTCTGCCCAGTCCGCCACCCTATCTATGACCTGTTGCAGGTGATTCGCATCATCCTCATTGGTTGCTACTTCTCCAAGTTTGGTATCATCAGCAAATTTTGAAATTCTACTCTTCATTCCAAGATTCAAGTTATTTATATGTAGCAAAAAAGGAATGGTCCCAGCGCTGACCCTTGCGGAACACCATTCTCTTGTCTGAAAAATAACCATTTACCACAACTCGCTGTTTTCTGTCCGTAAGCCAATTTTTTTTTTATCCAATTGGACACAGACCCTCCTATTCCATGAGCCACAAACTTTGTTAACCAGCCTTTTATGTGCTACTTTATCAAACTCTTCCTCAAAATCCATAAAGACAGCATCCATCACAGCATTCCCTTCATCAACCTTCTCTGTCACTTCATCAAAAAATTCAATCAGATTACTCAAGCATGATCTGCCTTTTACAAATTCGTGCTGGTTTTCCTTAATTATCATCGATAGCCATGGGTGAGGTACCGGAAGACTGGAGGATAGCTAATGTTGTGCCTTTATTTAAGAAGTGCAGCAGGGATAAGCCAGTGAACTACAGGCCGGTGAGCCTTACATCAGTGGTGGAAAACTTATTGGAAGGGATTCTGAGAGACAGGATTTATATGCATTTGGAAAGGAATGGTCTGATTAGGGATAGTCAGCATGGTTTTGTGCGTGGGAAATCATGTCTCACGAATTTGATTGAGTTTTTCGAGGAGGTAACCAAGAGGATTGACAAGGGCAGGGCAATGGACGCTGTCCACATGGACTTTAGCAAGGCCTTTGACAAGGTCCTGCATGGTAGGCTGGTCCAGAAGGTTCGAACACATGGGATCCAAGGTGAGCTAGCAAATTGGATACAAAATTGGCTTGGTGATAGGAGGCAGAGGATGGTAGTGGAGAGTTGTTTATCAGATTGGAGGCCGGTGACCAGTGGTGTGCCGCATGGATCGGTGCTGGACCCGCTGTTGTTTGTCATATATATTAATGACTTGGATGTGAATGTAAGGGGCATGATTAGTAAGTTTGCAGATGACACCAAAATTGGTGGTATAGTGGACAGTGAAGAAGGTTGTCTAAGGTTACAACAGGATATAGATCAACTGGGAAAGTGGGCAAGGGAGTGGCAAATGGAATTTAATGCAGACAAGTGTGAAGTGATGCATTTTGGGACGTTAAACCAGGACAGGACATACACAGTGAATGGCAGGGCCCTGGGGAGTGTTCCTGAGCAGAGAGACCTTTGGGTGCAAGTACATAGTTCCCTGAAAGTGGCAACACAGGTAGACAGGGTGGTGAAGGCGTATGGCATGCTTGTACTCAATGCCTCAGCTGATGAAGGCAAGAGTTGGGATGTCATGTTACAGTTGTACATAACGTTGGTTAGGCGCATTTGGAGTACTGTGTGCTGTTCTGGTCGCCGCACTACAGGAAAGATGTGATTAAGCTAGAGAGGGTGCAGAAAAGATTCACAAGGATGATGCCTGGTTTGGAGAGCTTGAGTTATAAAGAGAGATTGGATAGGCTGGGTTTGTTTTCCCTGGAGCGAAGGAGGCTGAGAGGGGACATGATAGAGGTATATAAAATTATGAGAGGCATAGATAGGGTAGATAGCCAGAGTCTGTTTCCCATGGTAGGGGTGACTAAAACTAGAGGGCATAGATTTAAGGTGAGAGGGAGGAGGTTTAAAGGGGATCAGAGGGGTAAATTTTTCACACAAAGAATAGTGGGAGCCTGAGCTGCCTGAGGTGGTGGTGGAGGCAGGAACAGCAGCGACATTTAAGAGGCATCTGGACAGGTACTTGAATGAGCAAGGCATAGAGGGATATGGAACTAATGTAGGCAGGTGGGATTAGTATAGATAGGCATTATGGTCAGCATGGATGCGGTGGGCCGAAGGGCCTGTTTCTATGCTATACGACTCTATGACTCTATAACAGGCACTTGGAGATGCTTAAGTTAATTGTTTCCCTGGTTATTGTTTCTAAAGTCTTACCCACCACTGATGTTAAGCTAACTGGCCTGTAGACTGTTCTGAACACCCTTTCTTAAATAAGGGTGTCACATTTGCCACTCTCCAATCCTCTGGCAACTCCCCCATATCAAGGGAATATCGGAAGATTATGGCAAGCCCTTCCGCTATCTCCACCCCAACTTCATTTCGCAACCTGGGATGCAAGCCATCTGGACCACGTGACTTATCTACTCTAAGCATAGCCAGCCTTTCCAGTACTTCTTCCCTCTGAACGTTTACCATATCTATTGCCTCTACTCTCTCCACTTCTCAAGATATTTTTTCTAGATTCCTCTTCCTTGGCAAACATCAATACAAAGTACTCATTCGGTATTCGAGCAATGCCCTGTGTCTCTAAGCATATATTTCCCTCTTGCACCTGAATAGGCCCCATTCCATCTGTTACTACCCACTTACTATTTGCATTCTGTTAGATCATTTTTGGGTTCCCTTTTATGTTAACTGCCATTCCATTCTCGTATTCTCTCTGTTAGTCGTATTTGGCCTGGTTTTCACTTGAAGAATTCACCTGATATGCATCAAACACCCTTTTTTTTGTCCTAATCTCCCTCATCATCCAAGGAGCCCTGTTCCCCTACCATTTGCCCTTGTTGAAATGTACTTAGCTTGTACCTGACACATCTCTTCCTTAACGATAACCCATTGTTCTGTTAGTTTTTCCTGTTAGTCCTTGATTCCATTTTACCCTGCCTAGATCCGTTCTCATTAGCCCTAGAGTCAGAGTTATACAGCACAGAAACAGGCCCTTTGGCCCATCATATCTGTGCCGGCCATCAAGCACTGATCTACTCTAATCCCATTTTCCAGCACTTGGCCCGTAGCTTTGATGCTATGGCGTTTCAAGTGCTCATCTAAATACTTGTTAAATGTTGTGAGGGTTCCTGCCTCTGCCACCCCTTCAGGCGGTGTGTTCCACATTCCAACCACCCTGTGGGTGAAATTCTTTTTCCTAAAATCCCCTCTAAACCTCCTGTCCCTTACCTTAAATCTATGCCCCTTGGTTATTGACCCCTCCACGAAGGGAAAAAGTTTCTTCCTAACTATCCTATCAATGCCCCTCATAATTTTGTATACTTCAATCAGGTCCCCCCTCAGCCTTCTCTGCTCGAAGGAAAACAACCCTAGCCTATCTAGTCTCTCTTCATAGCTGAAATGCTCCAGCCCAGGCAACATCCTGGTGAATCTCCTCTGTACCCTCTCCAGTGCAATCACATCCTTCCTATAGCGTGGTGACCGGAACTGTACACAGTACTCCAGCTGTGACCTAATTAGTGTTTTATGCAGCTCCATCATAACCTCCCTCCTCTTATATTCTATGCCTCGGCTAATAAAGGCAAGTATCCCATATGCCTTCCTAAACACCTTATCTACCTGTGCTGCTGCCTTCAGTGATCTATGGACAAGTACACCAAGGTCCCTCTGACCCTCTGTACTTCCTAGGGTCCTACCATCCATTGTATATTCCCGTGCCTTGTTAGTCCTCCCAAAATGCATCACCTCACACTAACTCAGGATTAAATTCCATTTGCCACTGCTCCGCCCATCTTACCAGCCCATCTATATCGTCCTGTACTCTAAGGCTTTCCTCCTCACTATTTACACCACCAATGTTTGTGTCATCTGCGAACTTACTGATCATACCTCCTATATTCACGTCTAAATCATTAATGTACACTACAAAGAGCAAGGGTCCCAGCATCGATCCCTACGGTACACCACTGGTCACAGGTTTCCACTCGCAAAAACAATCGGCGACTATCACCCTTTGCCTCCTGCCATGAAGCCAATTTTGGATCCAATTTGCCAAATTGCCCTGGATCTCACGGGCTCTTACCTTCTTAACCAATCTCCCATGTGGGACCTTATCAAAAGCCTTACTGAAGTCCATGTAGATGACATCAACTGCTTTACCTGCATCTACACATCTAGTCACCATCTCGAAAAATTCAATCAAGTTGGTTAGACACGATCTCCCCCTGACAAAGCCATGCTGACTATCCCTGATTAATCCCTGCCTCTCCAGGTGGAGATTAATCCTGCCCCTCAGAATTTTTTCCAATAGTTACCCGACCACTGATGTTGGACTCTCTGGCCTGCAATTACCTGGTTTGTCCCTGCTTCCCTTCTTGAATAATAGTACCACATTTGCTGTCCTCCAGTCCTCTGGGACCTCACCTGTAGCCAATGAGGATACAAAGATTTCTGCCAAGGCCCCAGCAATTTCCTCCCTTGCCTCCCTCAGTATTCTGGGGTTGATCCCATCAGGCCCTGGAGACTTATCTACCTTAATGCTTTGCAAGACGCCCAACACCACCTCCTTTTTGATATCGACATGACCCAGACTATCTACACTCCCTTCCCTAGACTGATCATCCACCAAGTCCTTCTTTTTGGTGAATACTGATGCAAAGTACTCATTTAGTACCTCGCCCATTTCTCTGGCTCCACACATAGATTCCCTCCTCTGTCCTTGAGCGGGCCAACCCTTTCCCTGGCTACCCTCTTGCTCTTTATATACGTATAAAAAGCCTTGGGATTCTCCTTAATCCTGTTTGCCAATGACTTTTCATGACCCCTTTAAGCCCTCCTGACTCCTTGCTTAAGTTCCTTCCTACTTTATATTCCTCAAGGGCTTCGTCTGTTCCCAGCCTTCTAGCCCTTACGAATGCCTCCTTTTTCTTTTTGACTAGGCTCACAATATCCCTTGTTATCCAAGGTTCCCGAAACTTGCCAAACTTATCCTTCTTCCTCACAGGAACATGCCGGCCCTGGATTCTAATCAACTGACGTCTGACAGGCTCCCACATGTCAGATGTTGATTTACCCTCAAACAGCCGCCCCCAATCTAAATTCTAATTCTAAATTTATACTTATAAAACGCCTTGGGTCTTCCTTTTTCTTGCCCGCCAGTGTTTTTTCATGTCCCCTCTTCGCTTTCCTAATTACTTTTTTAAATACACCCCTACACTTTCTATACACCTCGAGGACCTTCATTGTTTTCAGCCCTCTGAATCTGCCATAAACCTCCTTTTTTCCCCCTGATCCAATCCTCCGCATCCCTTGACATCCAGGATTGCCTGGACTTACTGGTCCTACTTTTCACCTTTACAGGAATATCTTGGCCCTGAACTCTCACTATTTCCTTTATGAATGACTCCCACTGGTCTGATGTAGACTTTCCTACAAGTTGCTCCCAGTTCACTTTGGCCAGATCCTGTTTTATCTTATTGAAATCGGCTTTCCCCAATTCAGTACCTTTATTTCCGGTCCACCTTTGTCCTTTCCATAACTACCTTAAATCTTACAGAGTTATGGTCACTATCCCCGAAATGCTCCCCCACTGACACTTCCACCACTTGTCCAGCTTCATTCCCTCGGATTAGGTCCAGTACCGCCCCTTCTCTTGTCGGACTTTCTACGTGCTGGATCAAAAAGCTCTCCTGCGTGCATTTTAAAAATTCCGCCCCCTTAAAGCCTTTTGCACTAAGACCATCACGGTTGATATTGGGGAAGTTGAAATCCCCTATTACTTTTACACCTCTGAGATTTGCCTATATATCTGCTCCTCTATCTCTCCCTGACTGCTTGGAGGCCTGTAGTGCACTCTCAGCCAAGTGATCGCCCCCTTTTTGTTTTTAAGTTTTACCCAGATGCCCTCATTTGAGGAACCTTCTAAAATATCATCCCTCCTTACTGCAGTAATTGACTCCTTGATCAACAGTGCAATGCCTGCTCCTCTTTTACCCCCTCCCCTGTCACACCTGAAGATTCTAGACCCTGGAATATTGAGCTGCCAGTCTTGCCCTTCCCTCAACCATGTCTCTGTAATAGCAATATCACATTCCCATGTGTTAATCAATGCCCTCAATTCATCTGCCTTATTAGTAAGACTCCTGGAGTTAAATTAGATGCAATCCAGTCTTGCATTATTCGCTTGTGCCTTAACAGGTCTATATTTGCTCTGCCTTCCAAACTGATCAGTTTCTCTTCTACATTTGACTGTGCATTACCCCCTACTGTACCTCCACTCTGTATCCCATTCCCCTGCTAAATTAGTTTAAACCACCACCCCCTCCCCCCACAACAGCACTAGCAAACCTCCCAGCAAGGATATTGGTCCCGTTCCAGTTCAGGTGCAACCCATCCAACTTGTACAGGTCCCACCTTTGCCAGAAACAGACCTAGTGATCCAGGAAATTAAAGCCCTCCCTCCTGCATCATCTCCTCAGCCACGCATTCATCTGCTCTATCCTCCTATTCCTCACTAGCACGTGGCACTGGGAATAATCCAGAGATTACAACCTTTAAGGTCCTGCTTTTTAACCTGCTACCCAGCTCCCTAAATTCTTGTTGCAGGACCTCATCCCTCTTTTTATCTATGTCGTTGGTACAAACGTCTACCATGACCTCTGACTGTTCACCCTCCCCCTTCAGAATGTCCTGCAGCTGCTCCGTGACATCCTTGACCCTAACACCAGTGAGGCAACATACCATCCTGGAGTCACATTTGCGGACACAGAACGCCTATCTGTACCCCTTACGATAGAATGCCCACAATCAATGATTCTCGGAAGACCGCCATCATTAACAACGAGTTCAGTAGACTCAATGTGGACATTGCAGCACTTCAGGAGACACGCCTCCCTAGAGAGCGGATCTCTAAGAGAGCAAGACTACACCTTCTTCTGGCAGGGTAGGGATCCTGAAGAACCAAGACAGCATGGAGTGGGCTTCGCCATCAGAAACTCTTTGCTCAGCATGATAGAGCCACCTTCAAATGGCTTGGAACGCATACCATCCATCCGACTGCTCATCGCCTCTGGTCCAGTACACTTATTCCGCATCCTATGCTCCAACACTCTGCTCCGCACCTGAAGTTAAAGGACAGTTCTACGAGGCACTCCATAATATTAGTAGCATTCCCAATACCGAACATTTGTTCCTGGGGGCATTTAATGCCAGGGTTGGGGCGACCATGACTCATGGCCCTCCTGCCTTGGGCACTATGGCATTGGAAGGATGAATGAGAATGGACAGAGGCTGCTGGTGTTGTGTACCTATCACAACCTCTGCATCACCAACTCGTTCTTTCATACTAAAACCCTGTCACCATGTTTCATGGAGGCACCCAAGATCACATCGTTGGCACCAGCTGGACCTCATCGTCACAAGGCGAGCCTCTTTAAACAGCAGTCAAATCACACGCAGCTTCCACGGTGCGGACTGCAACGCTGACCAATCCCTGGTGTGCAGCAAGGTTAGACTCAAACCAAAGAAGCTGCATCACTCCAAGCAGAAGGGTCGCCCGCGCATCAACACTAACAGAATTTCTTACCCACACATAAGTTTCTAAATTCACTTGAAAATGCCCTTCAAAACACTCCTACAGAGGATGCAGAGACCAAGTGGGCCCACATCAGAGACGCCATATATGTCTCAGCAATGACCACCTATGGCAAACGTGAGAAGCAGAATGCAGACTGGTTTCAATCTCACTTTGAAGAGCTGGAACCTGTCATAGCCACTAAGCGCATTGCACTGTTGAACTCCAAGAAAGCCCCCAGCGAGTGAACATCCATAGCACTTAAAGTAGCCAGAGGCGCTGCACAATGAACAGCCAGGCGCTGCGCAAATGACTACTGGCAACACCTATGCAATCATATTCAGCTGGCCTCCGACACCGGAAACATCAGAGGATTGCATGATGGCATTAAGAGAGCTTTTGGGCCAACCATCAGGAAGATCGCCCCCCCCTCAAGTCTAAATCAGGGGACACAATCACTGACCAACGCAAGCAAATGGACCGCTGGGTGGAGCAATACCTAGAACTGTACTCCAGGGAAAATGTTGTCACTGAGACTGCCCTCAATGCAGCCCAGTCTCTGCCAGTCATGGATGAGCTGGACGAACAGCCAACAAAATCGGAACTCAGTGATGCCATTGATTCTCTGGCCAGTGGAAAAGCCCCTGGGAAGGACGGCATTACCCCTGAAATAATCAAGAGTGCCAAGCCTGCTATACTCTCAGCACTCCATGAACTGCTTTGCCTGTGCTGGGATGAGGGAGCAGTACCACAGGACATGCGCGATGCCAATATCACCCTCTAGAAGAACAAGGGTGACTGCGGTGACTGCAACAACTACCGTGGAATCTCCCTGCTCAGCATAGTGGGGAAGGTCTTCGCTCGAGTCATTTTAAACAGGCTGCAGAAGCTGGCTGAGCGTGTCTACCCTGATGCACAGTGTGGCTTTCGAGCAGAGAGATCCACCATTGACATGCTATTCTCCCTTCACCAGCTACAGAGAAATGCCGCGAACAAGATGCCCCTCTACGTTGCCTTCATAGATCTCACCAAAACCTTTGACCTCGTCAGCAGACGTGGTCTCTTCAGACTACTAGCAAAGATCGGATGTCCACCAAAGCTACTAAGTATCATCACCTCATTCCACAACAATATGAAGGGCACAATTCAGCATAGCGCGCCTCATCAGACCCCTTTCCTATCCTGAGTGCTGTGAAGCAGGGCTGTGTACTCGCACCTACACTGTTTGGGATCTTCTTCTCCCTGCTGCTCTCACATGCGTTCAAGTCTTCAGAAGAAGGAATTTTCCTCCACACAAGATCAGATGGCAGGTTGTTCAACCTTGCCCGTCTAAGAGCAAAGACCAAAGTACGGAAGGTCCTCATCAGGAAACTCCTCTTTGCTGACTATGCTGCATTAACATTCCACACAGAAGAGTGTCTGCAGAGACTCTGACAGGATTGCGGCTGCCTGCAACGAATTTGGCCTAACCATCAGCCTCAAGAAAACGAACATCATGGGTCAGGACGTCAGAAATGCTCCATCCATCAATATCGGCGACTACGCTCTGGAAGTGGTTCAAGAGTTCACCTACCTAGGCTCAACTATCACCAATAACCTGTCTCTCGATGCAGAAATCAACAAGCACATGGAAAAGGCGTCCGCTGCTATGTCCAGATTGGCCAAGAGTGTGGGAAAATGACGCATTGACACGGAACACAAAAGTCCGACTGTATCAAGCCTGTGTCCTCAGTACCTTGCTCTACGGCAGCGAGGCTTGCACAACATATGTCAGCCAAGAGCGACGTCTCAATTCATTCCATCTTCGCTACCTCCGGAGAATCCTTGGCATCAGGCGGCAGGACCGTATCTCCAACGCAGAAGTCCGAGGCGGCCAACATCCCCAGCTTATACACCCTACCGAGCCAGCGGCGCTTGAGATGGCTTGGCCATGTGAGCCGCATGGAAGATGGCAGGATCCCCAAGGACAAATTGTACAGCGAGCTCGTCACTGGTATCAGACCCACCGGCCGTCCATGTCTCCGCTTGAAAGACGTCTGCAAACGCGACATGAAGTCCTCCGAGATCGATCACAAGTCGTGGGAGTCAGCTGCCAGTGATCGCCAGAGCTGGCAGACAGCCATAAAGGCGGGGCTAAAGAGTGGCAAGTCAAAGAGATTTAGCTGTTGGCAGGAAAAAAGATAGAAGTGCAAGGGGAGAGCCAACTGTGTAACAGCCCCGACAACCAATTTTATCTGCAGCACCTGTGGAAGAGTCAGTCACTCTAGAATTGGCCTTTATAGCCACTCCATGTGCTGCTGCAGAAACCACTGACCACCTCCAGGCACTTACCCATTGTCTCTCGAGACAAGGAGGCCAAAGAAGAATATAGCTCTCCCACTCCTTTCCATCCCCTTCTGTGCAGCTGAGCCATCCGTGGTGCCACAGACTTAGCTTCTCAGGGGAATGCAACAAGAGCCATCTCCCCCAAAAGTATCCAAAGCGGAAAATCTGTTAGAGAAGAAGATGGAAAAGCCCTCTTCCAATCTAGCCATTCTACCTTACATCATTCCTTGTTTTTCTGCATTTGACATTTAGGAAGGACAGGGAAAAAGGAAAAGAAGGTGGTGTTGCACTGATAATAAAGGGATGGGATCAGTACATTAGTAAGGGAGGATCTCAGATCGGAAGAACAAATGTGGAATCTGTTTGGGTGCAGCCAAAAAACAGCAACGGGCAGCAAACACTGGTAGGAATTGTTTATAGGCCACCAAACAGCAGTGTTCATGTGGGGCATGGTATTAATCTGAAGATTAGAGAAGCATGTGGCATTGGTCATACAGTAACCATGGGTGACATCAATCTGCATATAGACTGGGTAAACTAACGAGCTGTGGAGGACAAGTTTCTGGAATGTGTTAGGGATGGTTTTCTAGAGCAGTATGTTGAGGAACCGACTAGAGAACAGGCTATTTTAGATCTAATTTGATGTAATAATAAAGTGCTGATTAATAATGTTGTTGTAAAAGAACCTTTCGGGATGAGTGACCATAATATGATAGAATTTTACATTATGTTTAAAGGTGAACTAGTTCCAGCTGAAACCGTGGTGTTAAATTTGAACAAAGGAAATTATGAAGGTATAAGAGGCAAATTGGCTGAGGTGGACAGGGAAAATACCTAAATAGGTATGACAGTCCATAGGCAATGGATAGACTTTGAAGAAATATTACATAGTTTACAGCAACTATACATTCCTTCAAGGCACAAAAACCCCAAAAGTAAAGGCAGTCAACCGTGGATAACAAAGAAAGTTAAGGATTGTATAAGATTAAGAGAAAAAGCCTATAAAATTGCCAGAAATATTAGTAAACCTGAGGATTGGGAGGATTTTAGAATATAGCAAATGAGGACGAAGAAACTCAAAGGGAGAATGGAATATGAATGTAAGCTAGCAATATAAAAACGGACTGCAAGAACTTCTACAGGGACGTAAAAAGGAACATTTGGCTAAGACAAATGTAGGTCCATTACGAGCAGAGTCAGGAGAATTTATAATGGGGAATAGAGAAATGGCAGAGAAGCTAAATGATTACTTTGTGTCTGTCTTCTCCCAGAATTAGAGATCCGGGGGAATAGGGAGAATGAGGAATTGAAGGAAATTAGTATTAGTAAGAAGGTTGTATTGGAGAAATTCATGGGGCTGAAGGTTGATAAGTCCCCAGGACCTGATATTATACATCCCAGAGTGTTGAAAGAGTTAGCTATGGATATAGTGGATGCATTGGTGATCATCTTCCAAAATTCTATAAATTCTGGAACGTTTCCTGCAGATTGGAAGATCGCAAATGTCACCCCACTATTTAAGAAGGGAGGGAGAGAGAAAACAGGGAATTACAGACTTGTTTGCCTTACATCAGTCGTTGGGGAAAATGCTAGAATCTATTCTAAAGAATGTGATAAATGGACACTTGGATAATAATGATCTGAATGGGCATAGTCAACATGGATTTATGAATGGGAAATCATACTTGACAAACCTGCTGGAGTTTTTTTTTGAGGATGTTACGAATAGAATTGATAAAGGGGAGTCGGTGGACGTCGTATACTTGGATGTTCAGAAGGCTTTTGATAAAGTCCCCCACAGGAGGTTGGTTTGCAAAATTAAAGCACGTGGGATAGCAGGTAATATACTGGCATGGATTAAGAATTGGTTAACAGGCAGAAAGCAGAGAGTAGGAATAAAAGGGTCATTCGCACGTTGACAGGCTGTGGCTAGTGGGGTACTGCAGGGATCAGCGCTCGGGCCCCAGCTGTTCACAATATATATCAATGATGTGGAATGTGGGGACCAAATGTAGTATTTCCAAGTTCGCACATGACACAAAACTAGGTGGGAATGTGTGTTGTGAGGAAGATGCAAAGCGGCTTCAAGGGGATTTAGACAGACTTAGTTAGTGGGCAAGAACGTGGCAGTTGGAATATAACGTGGAAAAATGTGAGGTTACCACTTTGGTAGGAGGAACAGATGTGCAGAGTATTTCTTAAATGATAAGAGATTGGAAAGTGTAGATGTACAAAGGGACCCGGGTGCCCTTGTCAATAAGTCACTGAAAGCTAACATGCAGGTGCAGCAAGCAATTAGGAAGGCTAAAGGCATGTTTGTCTTCATCGCAAGAGAATTTGAGTACAGGAGTAGTAAAGTCTTGTTTCAATTGTATGCAACCTTGGTTAGACCGCACTTGGGGAGTACTGTGTGCAGTTTTGGTCCCCTTACCTTAGGAAGGATATTATTAACATAGAGGGGTTGCAACGAAGGTTCACCAGACTTGTTCCCAGGATGGCGGGACTGTCGCATGAAGAGAGATTGGGGAAACTGGGCCTGTATTCTCTCGAGTTTCGATGAATGAGAGGTGATCTCATTGAAACCTACAAAATACTTAAAAGGGATGGACAGGGTAGATGCAGCTACCATATTTCCCTGGATGGGGAGTTTAGAACCAGGGGACTACAATTTCAAAATAAGGGGTAAGCCACTAAGGACAGAGATGAGGAGAAATTTCTTTACTCAGAGGGTTGTGAATCATTTCCTTTCTAGTTGGGCTAAGAACATACTGATCAAGGAAGTTCTCCTGAACACATTTCAGAAACTCCTCCCCCTCCTTTCCTCCAACATTAGCCCAACTGATATTTAGATAATTGAAGTCCCCCAATATCACCACTCTATAGTTCTTTTACATCTGTGATTTCCTTGCAGATTTGCTCCTGTATCTCACTACTTTGAGGCCTATAGAATACTCCCAGTAGTGCAATCATATCATTTTTTGTTTCTCAACTCTAACCAAATGGATTCTGTCCTTGCCTCAAGGACATCTCCTCTTTCCAGCACTACAATGTCTTCCCATATCAATACACCACCCTACCTGCCTTTCTTCCTTCCCTATCTTTTCTGAACACTTTGTATCCTTGAATATTAAGCGCCCAGGCATTACCATTTTTAAGCCACGTTTCCATTATTGTCACTACATCATATTACCCCATGGCTATTTGTGCTTGTAGCTCACCAAACTTATTCACCACACTTTATGCGTTTACATACATGCATTCTAAACCTATCTTTGTATTCCTTGTAGTCCTTCTTTGGCTGCATGAAAAGATATGAGCTATGGAGAAAGATTACAGAAAACCAAATTCGTGTCTGCAGAGGTGGTGGTCAAAAGGGAATTTCAGCAGGGTGCGTTATGCGTTAAATGGGACGGATCGGGTAAACTCCGTATTATTGCAAGGTAATCAGGGTTTGCAACTTTTATTATACAAGGAAAGAGACTGAAATGAGAGATGACTACTTTGTGAGGTTTAAAAACAATACTACAGATATAAACGTGAAAAAAAGTAAAAGGATAGATATAGGAAGAGTGGGACCATTATTGATCTAAAAGGAAATCATCTTGTGGAGGCACAGCTGAGGTACTAAATAAGTACTTTGCATCTGTTTTTACAAGAGGAGGATGCTGCCAATGCCAAAGCAAAGATGGAGGGAGCAGAGAAATTGGATTGTGCAGACAAGAAATACTTAAAAAGATTGCCAGCGATCAAAGTAGGAAAGTCATCCGATCCAGATGGGACACATCCTGGGTTGCTCAGGAAAGCAAGGATGGAAATAGCGGAGGCTCTGGCCACAATCTTTCAATTCTCCTTGGCTATGGAAGTAGTGCCACAGGATTGGAGGACTGCAAATGTTACAATCCTGTTCAAAAGGGGGCTGGATGAGATAAAGCCACTAACTATATGCCGGTCAGTCGGTGGTGGGGAAACTTCTAGAGATCATAATTGTCATTTGGAAGAACGTGGGTCAATAAATGACTGTCAACATGGATTTGTTAAAGGCAAATAGCATCTGACAAACTTGATTGAGTTCTTTGATGAAATAACAGAGGGTTGATGAAGATTAATGTTGTGTACATGGATCTTGAAAAGGCATTTAATGAAGTGCCACATAACAGACATGACATCAAAATCAAAGCCCACGGGATTAAAAGGAACAGTGGCAGCGTAGATTTAAAACTGGCTAAATGACAAAAAGCAGGGGACAGTGGTGTACTCTTGCTTGTCAGACTGTTGGTGTTCCCAGGAGTTGGTTTTCGGATCACTGCTCGTTTTGATATACATTAATGTTCGGGACTTGTCCACAGGAGGCAACTTGTGAAGCTTGCATGTGACACAAAACTTGGAAATGTAGTTAACAGTGAAGAGAATAGTAGCAGACTTCAGTTCGACACAGACTGGTGAAATAGGCAGACAAAGAGCAGATGAAATTTAATGCACAGAAGTGTAAAAAGATGCATTTTCGAAGGAAAAATGAGGACAGCCAATATAAATGAAATCATAGTTTTAAAGGAAGTACAGGGCCAGAGATGTGCGGTTCACAAACAAATCTTTGAAGGTGGCTTGACAAGTTGATAAGGCTAAAAAAGCAGATGGAATCCTCAGCCTTACACAAGAGTACAAAAGTTAGACTGAACCTTTATAAAATCACAGGTTAGGCAGCTGGAGTATTGGGCTGAACTTTAACTTACAGGAGCTTGTGGGTTTAGATGTGGGTGGGTGGTTAAAAATGCGGAAATTGACAGCATGTTGTGAAGACAGCTCCAAACTGCCAACTTCTGTACATTAGGCTGAGTGTGAGCAATCCCCTCGGGAGAGGAGGGTTGTCAATTTCAAAATGTTAATCACTCAATTACAGCCATTGTAACATGGTTTTTGCAATTGATTTGTGGTTCCCAGGCTTCCTGGAACTTGCCAGTGAAAACAAGGTGAGACTACAACAGCAACTGAAAGGGCTAGCGATATTATAGGAAAATATGCCATTAAGTACTGAAACCTCACTGCTGCTTTCTTGCCTGCTTGTGTGATAGGCTTTGTTCACAGTAACTGTGCTGAGAGGTTACTTTGACAACTTAAGATTTGTAAATTGGATCTCCACTTTGGAGCACTGATCGGCAAAATGCATGCCACTTATGCCTTTTACTTTGGACCTCAGATGAGGACCAAGATGACGAGTAACATTATCACGAGCAGGAGTACTAGGAGCAGCACCAGCAGGAAGGGATGAGCAGGGAGATGCAACTTGCAGGAGGCTATCCTCCAAATAGAGGACGTATAGGCCAAGGATAAGCTTCCTCGACATGTTGAAACACCAGTGTCTCAGTGTCTTTTCACAGAATAACAGAATTGTTAGTGTAGGAGACCATTCGGCCCATCGTGTGCGCACCGGCTCTCCAAAAGAGCAATTCACTCAGTTCCATTCCCCTGCCTTCTCCCCGTAATCCTACACATTCTTCCTTTTCATATAATAGTCTAATTCCCTTTTGAATGCTTCAATTGAACCTGCCTCCACCACATTCTCAGGCAGTGCATTCCAGACTTGCGTGAAAAAGTTTTTCCTCACGTCACTTTTGCTTCTCCAACCAAATACTTTAAATCTGTGCCTTCTCGTTCTCAATCCTTTCATGAGTGGGAACAGTTTCTCTCTATCTACACTGTCCAGACCCCTCATGATTTTGAATACCTCCATCAAATCACCTCTCACCCTGCTCTTCTCCAAGGAAAACAGTCCTAACTTCTGCAATCTATCTTCATAACTGAAGTTCCTCATCCCTGGAACCATTCTCATGAATCTTTTCTGCACTCTCTCCAATGCCCTCACTTCTTTCCTAAAGTGCGGCGCCCAGAACTGGATACAATACTCCAGCTGAGGTCGTATACAATAATATAAAAGCAAAATATTGCAGATGCTGGAAATCTGAAACACAAACAAGAAATGCTGGAAATAGTCAGCAGGTCTGGCAGCATCTGTGGAGAGAGATCCATGACTTCTGATGAAGGGTCACTGACCTGTAACGTTAACTCTGCTTCTCTCTCCACAGATGCTGCCAGACCTGCTGAGTATTTCCAGCATTTCTTGTTAGTGTCTTATACAAGATCAACATGACTTCATTGCTTTTGAGTTCTATGTCCCTATTAATAAAGCCCAGGATACTGTATGCTTTATTAAACACTCTCAACCGGTTCTGCTACCTTGAATGACTTATGCACAGATACACCCACTTAATATCCAAGGTATAGAATCTTCAGCGTGATAGGGGAGGGGGTAAAAGAGGAGGTGGCATTGCACTGTTGATCAAGGAGTCAATTACTGCAGTAAGGAGGGATGATATCTTAGAAGGTTCCTCAAATGAGGCCATATGGGTAGAACTTAAAAACAAAAAGGGGGCTAGCATTTGGCTGGGAGCGTACTACAGGCCTCCAAACAGTCAGGCAGTGATAGAGGAGCAGATATGTAGGCAAATCTCAGAGAGGTGCAAAAATAATAGGGTAATAATATTAAGGGATTTCAAATTCCCCTATATTAGAGGGGATAGTATTAGTACAAAAAGCTTAAAGGTGGTGGAGTTCTTAAAGGGCATTCAGGAGAGTTTTTTGAGCCAGTACGTAGACATTCCTACAGTAGTAGTACTGGATATGATCCTAGGGAATGAAGCCAGACAAGTGGTAGAAGTGGCAGTGGGGGAGCATTTCGGGGATAGTGACCTTAACTCTAAGATTTAAGGTTGTTATGGAAAAGGACATTGAGGGACCGGAAATAAGAGTACTGAATAGGGAGAAGGCCGATTTCAATATGATAAAACAAGATCTGGCCACAAAGTGAAATTATAGGAAAGTCTAAATCAGACCAGTGGGAGTCATTTAGAAAGGAAATAGTGAGGGTTCAGGTCCAGCATGTTCCCATAAAGGTGAAGAGTAGGACCAATAAGTCCAGGGAACCCTGGATGCCAAGGGATATAGAGGATTGGATAAGAAAAAAAAGAGGCGGCGTATGGCAGATTCAGAGTGCTGAAAACAGCGGAGGCCCGAGAGGAGTATAGAAAGTGTAGGGGAGTACTTAAAAAAGTAATTAGGAGAGCGAAGATGGGACATGAAAAAACACTGGCGGGCAAGATAAAGGAAAACCCAAAGGCATTTTATTTTATTTTTATTTATTTAGAGATACAGCACTGAAACAGGCCCTCAGAGTCCATGCTGACCAGCAACCAACATATAAGTATGTTGGGGAAAGAGGATAACCAGGGACAAAGTGGGGCCCATTAGGGATCTAAGAGGCAATGTGTGTGTGGAGCCGGAGGACATAGGTGAGGTTTTGAATGATTACTTTTCATCTGTGTTCACTATGGAGAGGGATGATGTAGGTGTAGCGATCAGGGAGTGGGACTACGATATACTTGATCAAATTAGCACTGAAAATGAGGAAGTATTAGCTGTATTAGCGGGCTTAAAGGTGGATAAATCCCCATGCCCAGATGAGATGTATCCCAGGCTATTATGTGAGGCAAGGGAGGAAATAGCGGGGGCTCTGACAAATTTTCAGATCCTCTCTGGCCACAGGACTGGAGGACCGTGAATGTGGTACCATTATTCAAGAAGGGTAGCAGAGATAAACCAGGTAATTATAGGCCTGTGAGTCTAACGTCAGTGGTAGGGAAATTACTCGGAAAAAATCTGAGACAGCATTAATCTCCACTTGGAGAGGCAGGGATTAATCAGGGATAGTCAGCATGGCTTTGTCAGGGGGAGATCGTGTCTCACAAATTTGATTGAATTTTTCAAGGAGGTGACTAATTGGTGTAGATGAGAGTAAAGCAGTCGATGTCATCTACATGGACTTCAGTAAAGCTTTTGATAAGGTCCCGCATGGGAGATTGGTTAAGAAAGTAACAGCCCGTGGGATCCAGGGTAATTTGGCAAATTGGATTCAAAATTGGCTTCGTGGAACGAGGCAGAGGGTGATGGTAGAGGGTTGTTTTGGCAAATGGAGACCTGTGGGGTACTGCAGGGATCGTTGCTGGGACCCTTACTGTTTGTAGTGTACATTAATGAGTTAGACATCAATATTGGAGGTATGATTAGTAAGTTCGCAGATGACACGAAAATTGGTGGTGTCGTAAATAGTGAGGAGGAAGGCCTTAGAATACAGGGCGATATAGATGGGCTGCTAAGATGGGCAGAGCTGTGGCAAATGGAGTCTAAGCCTGAGAAGTGTGAGGTGATGCAATTTGGGAGGACTAACAGGGCAAGCGAATATACAATGGATGGTAGGAGCCGAGCGAGTACAGAGGGTCAGTGGGACCTTGGGGTGCATGCCCATAGATCACTGAAGGCAGCAGCACAGGTAGATAAGGTGGTTAGGTAGGCATACAGGATACTTGCCTTTAATAGCTGAGGCATAGAACATAACAGCAGGGAGGTTATGATGGAGCTGTATAAAATGCTGGTTAGGCCGCAGCTGGAGTACTGTGTACAGTTCTGTTCACCACACTATAGGAAGGATGTGATTGCAATGGAGAGGGTATAGAGGAGATTCACCAGGATGCTGCCTGGGCTGGAGCATTTCAGTTATGAAGAGAGACTGGATAGCCTGGGGTTGTTTTCCTTGGAGCCCAGAAGGCTGGGGGGGACCTGATTGAGGTATACAAAACTATGAGGGCATTGATAGGATAGATAGGAAGAAGCTTTTTCCCTTAGCGGAGGGGTCAATAACCAGGGGGCATAGATTTAAGGTAAGGGGCAGGAGGTTTAGGGGGAATTTGAGGAAAAAAAATTTCGCCCAGAGGGTGATTTGAATCTGGAACACACTGCCTGAAGGGGTGGTAAAGGCAGGAACATTCACGACATTTAATAAGTATTTAGAAGGGCATTTCAAGTGCCCTAACATAAAAGGCTCCAGGCCAACTGCAGGTAAGTGGGATTAGTTTTGGACGGGTGCTTGATGGTCGGCGTAGGCGCGTTGGGCCGAAGGGCCTGTTTCTGTGCTGTAAAACTCTGACACCCAGGTCTCTCTGCTCCTCCTTTAGAATTTTACCCTTTAATTTACATTCTCTCTCCATGTTCTTCCTACCAAAATGAATCACTTCACATTTCTCTGCATTGAATCTACATTCATCTGCCACTTGTCTGCCCATTCCACCAACTTGTCGATGTCCTTTTGGAGTTCTACACTATCATAAGACCATAAGAACTAGGAGCAGGAGCAATACGATCATGGCTGATCTCATCTCGGCCTCAACTCCACTTTCCACCGTTCAACCCATTACTTATTAAAAATCTGTCTATCTCCTCCTTAAATTTACCCAATGTTCCAGCATCCACCACACTCTGGGGTAGTGAATTCCACACTCACGACCCTTTGAGAGAAGTAATTTCTCCTCATCACTGTTTTAAATCTGCTACCCCTTATCCTAAAACTATGGCCTCTCGTTCCAGATTGCCCCACCAGAGGAAACATCCTCTCTACGTCTACCTTGTCAATCCCCTTAAATACCTCAATTAGATCTCCTCTCATTCTTCTAAACTCGAGAGTAGAGGCCTAAACTGCTCAATCTCTCTTCATAAGATAAACCCCTCATCTCTGGAATCAATCTAGTGAACCTCCTCTGAACTGCCTCCTATGCAGTTACATCCCTCCTCAAGTAAGGGGACCAAAGCTGTACGCAATACTCCAGGTGCAGTCTCACTAATGCCTTGTACAGTTGCAGCAACACTTCCCTACTTTTATACTCTTCCTTTAGCAATAAATGCCAAAATTCCATTTGCCTTCCTTATTACCTGCTGTACCTGCATACTAGTTTTCTGCGATTCATGCACGAGGACACCCAGATCCCTCTGCACTGAAACACTCTGAAGTTTCTCTCCATTTAGATAATAATTTGCCTTTCTATTCTTCTAACCAAAATGGATAACCTCACACTTATCCACATTAAACTCTATCTGCCACGTTTTGGCCCATTCACCCAACGTTTCCATATCCACTTGTAAATGTCTTATTTCTTTATTGCAACTTACTATCCCACATATTTTAGTGTCATCTTCAAATCTGGCTATAGTACCTTCTATCCCTGCATCCAAGTCATTAACATAGATTGCAAATAGTTGGGGCCCCGAGGACGAACCTGTGGCACCCCACTAGTTACATCTTGCCAACTATTTATCCCGACTCTGTTTTCTGCTGTATCCAAGCTAATAAATTGCCTCCAACCCCATGTGTTCTTACCTTGTGGATTAACCTTTTGTGCGGCACTTTATCAAATGCCTTCTGGAAGTCCAGATATACTACATCTACAGGATCCACTTTACTTGTTACAGCTTCGAAGAACTCTAGCAAATTAGTCAAACATGATTTACCCATCATAAAACCATGCTGACTTTGATGGATTGTGTTTTGACTTTCTAAATGTCCTGTTATTACTTCCTTAACAATGGATTCTAACAATTTCCCAACGACAGATGTTAACTGATCTATAGTTTCATACTTTCTGCCTCCCTCCCTTTTTGAATAAGGGTGTTATATTAGCTTTTTTACAATCCACTGGAACCTTTCCCGCATCCATGGAATTTTGGAATATTATAACCAATGGATCCACTATCTCCGCTGCCACTTCCTTTAAGACCCTAGGATGTAGGTCATCAAGCCCTGGGGACTTGTCTGCCTTCAATCCCAATAGTTTGCTCAGTACTTTTTCTCTCGTGATGATGATTGTTCTAAGTTCCTCCCTTTCTATAACCTCTGCATTACTCGAGACAATTGGGATGGTACTGGTGTCCTCCACCGTGAAAACTGAGGCAAAATACTGATTTAGTGTCTCCGCCATTTCTGTGTTCCCCTCTACTAACTCCCCAGACTCATCCTCCAAGGTACCAACATTCACTTTAGCTACTCTCTTCCCCTTTATATACTTATAGAAGCTTTTGCCATCTGTTTTTAGATTTTGCGCTAGTTTTCTTTCATAATTTACCTTTCCTCTTTTTATTACTTTTTTAGTAACCCTTTGTTGATCCTCACAGTTCACAACTCTTCCAAGTTTCGTATCATTTGCAAACTTTGAAATTGTGCGCTGTACACCAAGGTCTAGGTCTTTAATATACATCAGGAAAAGCAAGTGTCTGAAACACTGACCCACGACAAACCTTGCTCCAGCCTGAAAAACATCCATTAACCACTACTCTTTGTTTCCAGTCACTCAGCCAATTCCGCATCCATGTTGCTACCATCCCTTTTATTCCATAAGCTATATAAATGCTCACAAAGCTGTTGTGTGTCACTGTATCAAACGCCTTTTGAAAATCCATGTACACCACATCAACTGCATGTCCTTCGTCAACGCTCTCTGTTACCTCCTCAAAAAACTGCAACAAGTTGGTAAAACATGATTTTCCCTTACGAAATCCATGCTGGATTTCCTTAATTAACCCGATTTCCCTTAATTAACCCGCATTTGTCCATGTGGCTATTAATTTTGTCCCGAATTATTTTTTCTAGAAGTGTCTCCACCAAAGTTAAACTGACTGGCCTGTAGTTGCTGGGCTTATCTTTACACCCTTTTCTGAACAAGGGTGTAACCTTTGCAATTCTCCAGTCCTCTAGCACTACCCCCGAGTCAAAGGAAGACTGAAAAATTATGGCCTCCGCGATTTCCACTCTCACTTCCCTTAGTATCCTTAGATGCATCGCATCCGGTCCTGGTGCTTTATCCACTTTAAGTACAAACAGCCTATCTGATACATCCTCTATCAATTTTAAATCCTTCTAGTGTCTGAATTACCTCCTCTTTCATCGTTGCCTGGGTTGCATCTTCTTTCTTGGTAAAGACAGATGCAAAGTATTCATTTAATACCTCAGCTATGTCTTCTGCCTCCATGTGTAAATCCCCTTTATGGTCCTGAATTGGCCCCACTCCTTTTACCACCCTTTTACTATTTATATGTCTATAGAAAACTTTGGGATTTCCTTTAATGCTAGCTCCCTGTCTCTTTTCATGCTTTCTCATTGCTTCTCTTACTTGTTTTTTCACTTCCCCTCTGTACCTTCTATATTCAGACTGGTTCTCAATAGTATTTTCTACCTGGTATCTGTCATAAGCACACTTTTTCTTCTTTATCTTAGGGGTCGCAGCTATTTGCAGCCTGCTGCCTTGGAAGACTTGGTGGGCTGTAAGTCACCATCGCCCTCGACAATTTTGCTTCTGGATTCTTGCAGGGCTCTGCTGGAGGCATTTGCAGAATCTTGCAGTTGGTGGCCACAAATTCAAAGACTTGTTTGCCAGGGCAGACAATTCTGTCAACTTTGCCACCAAGTCAGTGAGCAGGCACTCAGGCTAATGGCTCTAACTGGCTTCCAATAGTGCAGGGTGTGATCGACTGTGGCAATGTGGCAACTAGAGCAGGGGTTTTCAACCCTTTTGCTTCTGAGGCTCCCCTCCAGTGATATAAAAATCACAGTCTCCCTGTGACACAAGTACTTTTGCTGTAAAAAAAAAAAGCTATACAATTAAACATATATTATTTCTGTTTTACTTAATATGAAAAGTTGCTGGAACTGAGTAGCTTCCTGTCACATGGTAAAACCAGCAGCAAATTCATACACAGCAAGATCCCACAGTAGAAAATCAGGTGGATCACAATATGTGACATGCAGCTAAGCTCAAGTTCCAACGCAAAATGGTGTATTTTATACTTAAAACTTCACATATCAACTTTCAAGACCATGTGAGTGATACCCCTCGGACTCGGACTTGGGACAGCGAGCTCCTGGCGGCAAGGGGCAGTTTCATCAGCCACCATGCCATGTTTTGCTCTATAAACAGCTGTCACAGACAAGCAGTGGTCAGCTGCATAAAGAGCAAAAGGTAAAGTCAACCTAACATTCACCAACACTCTTAAATTCTCCACCCATTACCCCACAAAACGGACAACAAACCATACCAATTTAAACATGGCAGACAGGGAATAGCATGCGCCAAGTGTCTACCAAGAAAAGCATTCGCTACCAACTGTCGCTAACAGATCTGGGGGAAGGGGGTGTGGTGTCTCGCCTCCAATAACTGTGGTGGTGGAACTTTTTTTTTTAAACTTCTCTGTCTTATGCTTCTCCCGATGCTGGGAATGTGTAACATCATGAAATGTGCTGCCAGTGTATGCAAGGAACAGTGCAGTGTTGACTTCTTTCAAAAACAATGATAAAATATTGTTTGATAATGGTGGAGTATATGTTGAACCTTGGCTGATTGTTGCTGGGTAACTAACCTCCTTATGCAGTAACCAAGATTAGTTTTATATCTGAATACAGTTTCATTTACAGGCTTTTGGACCTGTTGAAAGTACATCCGTCACTGGGCCATTAGGAGCTAGATAATTCTTTGCAGTGAAGACTTGGGTGAAGAACAATTTATTCTATAAATTGTTTTAATACTAACAAAACTTTTTTTTTTATTATGACTATTTTGCTAGCAAAGTGGTTCACAGAGACCATATATCAGAAAGGGATGAAATACTCAATCTAATCTGTCAACTTTGGTTCAGTCTTAGCACACTTACTACAGTCTGAAAGTTATGGGTTCAATTCCCAATCTTGAGCCTTGGGCCCATAATACAGGCCAGCCCTCCAGTGTAGTACTGAGGGAGCACTGCACCATGAGGGGTGCTGCCTTTCGGATGAGATGTTAAACAAAGGTCCTGTCTGTCCTCTCAGGTAGATGTTAAAGAACCTATGATAATACTCAAAGAGGAGCAGGGGAGTTCTCAAGGTGCCTTGGTCAATATTTACCCTCAACCAACATCACAAACAGATGATCTGGTCATTTATCTCATTGCTGTTCGTGAACCTTGCTGTGTACTAATTGGCTATCACGTTTCCTACATTACAATGGTGACTATTCTTTAAAAGTACTTCATTGCCTGTAAAGCACTTTTGGATGTCCTGAAGTTGTGAAACATGATATATAAATGTTAGCTCATTAATATTTACTGTTTTTCTGTGGTATATCTGTGATTGTTTAACATGTTTTTCCTCCATTACAGAGTGGAAGTATCTGCCAATGGACTTTGTGAAGATATAGATATGTGCACCTATGTATGATGCAGTAATGCGCTCTCACCTGGTTTTTAGCAAATTGTAAGCTTTCTCCTCCCACTGTTCAGAGACAGTGAGCAGCTCCTGCAGGTGAGCCATGGTCCTCTCTACAGCAGGATGAGGCACCAATCCTATACCAGAGTCAATAAGCTGTCTCATAACATCCAAACCGAATGAGTCAGGTGCAGAATAAGCCAACTGCACTTTATCCAGCCACCATGCTTGCTCCAAGCGCTCTCGAAGACACTGTAGCTGCGGTAATTCTATGTCAAACCCAAAACTGAGATCCATCAATTGCTGTAGTTCAAAAGTATTGGGCACTTCATCAGAGAGAGCCTTCTCAGAGCGCTGCTGAAAATGTTCCACAGAATTTAAGAGGTCCTGTGCAGAGAAATGCACAATTTTTTCCACTATTGCATCAAGAATCATATGTTACAGTAACAGTCAGTCATTTAATAGAAAAAATAGTTTGCAAAGCTTCCATTATAATTGCATGGGTACTCATTTTAATATATAAAAAAG
This sequence comes from Heterodontus francisci, assembly GCF_036365525.1. NCBI lineage: Eukaryota > Metazoa > Chordata > Chondrichthyes > Heterodontiformes > Heterodontidae > Heterodontus > Heterodontus francisci. The sequence continues at coordinate 15,296,407 of NC_090395.1, forward strand.
ATATAAAAGCTATTACAGAAACTACAAAATATTAAATTAACTTTCACATACCTTCAAAAAGGGAGCCTGGTCAATGATGCAGGGTAGGGCATAGACCTGTTTGACAAATGCTTGAAGCTCTGCAGCAGTCAACCGGTTTTGGGATTTTCCTCCACCAGAACGATACCTGAAACACAGTAGCCATCACAACATCCACTCTTCCAGGCCAACAGCTGCACAAGAACATACTTCCAAATCTTCTGCCCAAAAGGAACGATACATTGTTAGTTTTGCTGCAATAGATTTGCTATAGGTATGATCTTTTTAGACTACAGGATTTTACTGGAGCAGTAACATAAGATAGGATCAAAAACATTTATCTATGGTCCCAGACTGGCTGACCCCCTTCCATTTTTTTTTTCAAAATACCACTACAAATACAACATAAAAAGGTACACCTGATTGCTCGCATGTTACAATAAGATGCTATTCTTATGCTTGTTCCTGGTACCTGCATACATTTAAAAGCATTTCACAGTATTCCTTCAGAACACTTCCTCTATTTTTTTTCCCAAAGATCTAATTGCACTTGTATTTGGAAGCCTGGGTCAAAGTAGTCAGAAGTGATAACAACTAGACCAGTTCTAAGGAAACAAAGTTAGCTGAAAAGTTAATGATTTTGAAGAACAGGGCCATTTCTTGTGGAACAAATGAGAAACTGCTGGGAAGTACAGTATGAGCAGCGTCTCTACAGATTCAAAATGTGGATACTAAAAAAAAGTGGGTCACTGAAATGGTACAAGGCGAGTGGGAAACACAAAAATCCCGAGTCTCCTCAACCTCAGACTAATAAAATTATAACAATAAATGACAAAACAAAAAAAATGAAACTCCATATTTTAAACAGATAGCCAGATGGGATTTAAAGAGGGTCTCAGGATGACAGAACTGTGAAGTTGTTTAGGGAGGGAATTGCAAGCAGCTGAAGACACAACCCCAGGTGGTGAGGTGAAAGGGGATGGGGAATGGAATTTACAAGAGGCCAGAATTAAGAGGAATGGAAAGTAGAGGTGGGTGGGGGGAGTTCCAGGGCTGGAGGAGATTAGAGATAGATAAGGATGAGGCAATGAAAGAATTTAAAAGCAAGGGCGAGAATCTTAGATTTGAGGTTTTGCAGAGGATACCGGGAGCAAATGCAGGTCAAGGAAAGGTGAGTGAAAGGTGAGGAAAGCAGGATAGGACAGAGACAACATTTAACACGAGGGTGTGAGTTAGCATAAAGTGATTTAAAAACCAGAGAAATATTTGATAGTAAAAGTTTTTAAAACTGTAATTATTTTTTATTCTAACAAAACCAAACACCTTATTGTGGGGAGGGGGACACTTTTGAAATGTAGTTCAATTTTTTTCTGATTAAGTTTATTGTGGCAAGTTATTTTTCAGAAACCAAAAAAATTCCCTACTTCTGCATCTAGTGGACAGCAGAGGTGATGGAACGTAATAAAACAGTTACAGTCACGAAAATAATTCCACAGGAATCAACAATTTTCCTCTTAAGGTGCAACGCCCCATTATCTCTAAAATTTGGGCTGAATCCAGTCAAGGTTGACAAGACAAAAAAGTCAATATCTTGTATGAAGTATATTTGGGTATCTCAGACCAATTCCTCATGGATGCAAATCCACTGCACAAAACTGACCACTCAACTCAGATACAAAATGGAAAAAATAAAGCCAAGTCGAAGGTGCTTCTGTAAGGTAGATATTCAGGCAGTGTAAAGGGGGTTTTATATTGCCTATGGCCCACAGTAGACACGACCTTGGAAGAACAGAATGCTTACAGTGGACAACAAAAGTGAAAAAAGTGTTTTCTACAAAATTGCTCACATTAATGTGCATACAGCAAAACGAGTAGCAAGTGAAAACCTTTTCCAATCAGGATTGCTCACCCCTAGTACATGTCACTGTGTCAAACCTACAATTTTACGCACCTGGTTTGTCGTTTATTATTAAGCAGTTGCTGGGCAACAGAGGCACACTTTTCTGCCTCTACAATAGCTTCCAGCAACTGTTTCAACAAATCATTTTCTGGAAACTTTTTCTTCTCTGCTTCCTCTACCATCGATTTGAAATCAGAGAGACCTGATCAGATGGAAATGATAAAGGCAATAAGTAAGAAAAAGACAACTCACCCTTTTTTTTTAGTAAAACGACATAAGAACTTAATGTCTCAGAAATAAATTTTAAAAATCACAACATTTTTTCTTCTTTAAGGCATGGCCCAGTACTTGTTGGTTACCAATTTGTAAACTGAAGAAGTTAAGGAAAGCATCAAACTTAAGGAAAAAGCACATAAATGTGCAAAAATGAGTGGCAGGTCAGATGATTGGTCAGAATATAAAGAACGGCAGAGAGTGACTAATAGGTTAATCAGGAGAAAGAAATTAGTAAAAACGGATAGCAAGAGTTTCTACGGGTATTTAAAAAGGAAAAGAGTAAGTAAAGTGAGTGTTGGTCCTCTAGTGAGTGAGAATGGGGAGTTAATAGTAGATAATAAGGAAATGGCAGATGAAATAAACAAATACTTTGCTTCTGTCTTCACTATAGAGGATACAAAAAACATTCCAGTGATAGCTGTAAATCAGGATGTGGAAGGAAGAGAGGAACTTGGTGAAATAACAATCACCAGGGAAGTAGTACTGAGCAAACTGATGGAGTAGCGGGCTGATAAATCCCTGGGTCCTAATGGAATTCATCCTAGGGTCCTAAAAGAGGTGGCTAATGAGGTAGCAGATGTGTTGGCGTTAATTTTTCAAAATTCACTAGATTCTGGAAAAGTTCTATCAAAAGTAGCAAATATAACCCTTCTATTCAAGAATGGGGGGAGGCAGAAAACAGGTAACAATAGGCCAGTTAGCTTGACATCTGTCGCGGGAAGGTGTTAGAATCGATCATTAAGGAGGTTATAGCTGGACACTTAGAAAAACTCAAGGTAATTGGGAATAGTCAGCATGGCTTTGTGAAAGGGAAATCATGTTTAACCAATTTATTGGAGTTTTTTTGAAGGAGTATTATGCGCTGTGGATAAATGGGAGTCCGCTGATGTCTTGTACTTGGATTTCTGGAAGGCATTTGACAAGGTGCCACATAAAAGGTTATTGTGCAAAGTAGGAGTTCATGGTGTAGGAGAAACAAATTAGCATGGATAGAAAATTGGCTGACTGGCAGAAAACAGAGTATGCATAAATGGATCCTTCTGAGTGGCAGGATGTGATGAGTGGAGTTCCGCTGGGGTCTGTGCTGGGGCCTCAACCTTTTACAATTTATATCAATGGCTTAATGAGGGAAACGATGGCATGGTAGCTAAATTTGCAGATGACACAAACATAGGTAGGAAAGTATGTTGTGAAGAGGGCATAAAGAGGTTGCAGATCGATATAGATAGGTTGAGTGAGTAGGAAAATGTGAAGTTGTTCACTTTGGCAGGAAGAATAAAAAAAGCAGAGTATTACTTAAACGGAGAACGACTGCAGAATCCCAAGGAGCAGAGGAATCTAGGTGTTCTAATGCATGAGTCACAAAAAGTTAGTATGCAAGTACAGCAAGTAATAAAGAAGGCTAATGGAATGCTATCCTTTATTAAGAGAGGAACTGAAAATAAAAGTAAAGATGTTATGCTTCAGTTATACAGGGAATTGGTCAGAACACGTCGAACACTATATGCAATTTTGGTCTCCTTATTTAAGGAAGAATGTAAATGCATTGGAGGCGGCTCAGAGGAGGTTTACTGAATTGATACCTGGAATGAGTGGGCTGTCTTATGAGGAAAGGTTGGACAGACTAGGCTTGTTTTCACTGGAGTTCAGAAGAGTGAAGGGAGACTTGATTAAAGTTTATAAGATTCTGAATGGTCTTGACAAGGTGGATATGGAAAAGATATTTCCTCTTGTGGGTGAGTCCAGAACTAGTGGGGCACTGTTTTAAAATTAGGGGTCGCCTTTTTAGGCCAGATAGGAGGAGAAATTTTTTCTCTGAGGGTTGTGAGACTTTGGAACTCTCTGAAGGTGCTGTCGAGGGAGCCTTGGCTGTTGCACATTGCTGCCACAGTGCGCTGGTGGTAGAGGGAGTGAACGTTTAATGTTGTGAATAGAATGCCGATCTCAGGAGCTACTTTGCCCTGGATCGTGTTGAACTTCTCAAGTGTTGTTCGAGCTGCACTCATCCAGGCAAGTGGAGAGTATTCCATCACACTCCTGACTTGTGCTTTGTAGATGGTGGACAGGCTTTGGCCATCAGGTGGTGTTACTCGCTGCAGAATTCCCAGCTTCTGACTAGTTCCTCATCAATGATAACCCCCAGGATGTTGATGGTAGGGGATTCAAGGATAGTAATGCTGCTGAATGTCAAGGGGAGAAACGTTAGCCTCTCCCTTGTTGGAGGTGGTCATTGCCTGGCATTTGCATGGTGCGACTGTTACTTGCCACTTATCAGTCCAAGCCTGAATGTTGTCCAGTTCTTGCTGAATGTGAACACGGACTACTTCAGTATCTGAGGAGTCGCAAATGGTACTGAACATTGTGCAATCATCAGCAAACATTCCCACTTCTGACCTTATGATGGAGGGAAGATCTTCGATGAAGTAGCTGAAGATGGCTGGACCTAGGACACTACCTTGAGGAACTCCTGCAGTAATGTCCTGGGACTGAGATGATTGACCTCCAACAACCCACCACCAACCTCCTTTGTGCTAGGTATGACTCCAACCAGCAGACAGTTTTCTCCGATTCCCACTGACTCCACTTTTACTAGGGCTCCTTGATGCAATGCGTGGTCAAATGCTGCCTTGATGTCAAGGGCAGTCACTTTCACCTCACCTGTGGAGTTCAGCTCTTTTGTCCATGTTTGGACCAAGGCTGTAATGAGGTCAGGAGCCGAGTGACCCTGGCGGAACTGGTAATAAAACTTTTATATCCCATTTTAACCTTGTGTGAACACACCTTTAGGTCAGCACACTGAAACACTTTATTTTATGTGCAATCTTTGTTCTATCAATGATGTAGGTCTCCTGTCTCCATTTCTCAGGAAGTTATATGTTTTCCTTCAGTAGGGTGGAGATTTTCTATCATAGAAACATAGAAAAATAGGAGCAGGAGTAGGCCATTCGGCCCTTCAAGCCTGCTCCGCTATTCAATATGATCATGGCTGATCATCCAAACTCAGTAACCTGTTCCCGCTTTCTCCCCATAGTCCTTGATCCCCTTAGCAAGAAAAAAAAATCCAGCCATTCTTTTTCAGTTAACTGTAACTATAGGTATCTCTTTGCTGAATATAAGGAGCGAAGCAAGAATCTTCAACTGGCAAATTTAGAATGCAAAACAAGAACAAACAATTTGGGACCAAGTGTGAAAGGCAATAACTCTCAACTTGCTAAAGTTCCAAGTTGAAGCTTTAAAAAACTTGTAAGAGGCTATATTATAAACATAGATGAACACACAAGAAAGTAACAGTTAAAATGTATTCCAAATTCTTCTGTTGATTCAATAGCAATATATAAATTAATCTGCACGAAATTTTAAATGGTCTCTGTTTTCCTTCTTTCCCTATCTTTCTCATTTATATGTGGAGGTAAAACTGAGGAACAATGTTTTTTATCTTTCATATACTATAATACTAGGCACAGTCTGATGGCATAAACAAGGGACAAGGCCCTGTCTTTGAATTAGCATTACAGTAATTAAGAATACCAGACCTCATCCACTCCCATAAAACATAAATGAGCTACGACCCACCTTTTGACTAAGGCAAGTTGAACAGTGCAGGAAATTACCAAAACAGATATCAGAGAACAATTACTTGGGGTCAGAGGGTAGTAGGGTAGGTGGTTGGCATAAAAATGAGGAACAAAATCAAGCATTTTCCTCCCCATTCTTCCATACTAAGAAGGGAGTATTTTTTCTCCCCTTTCTTTCACAATTCCTGCAATATAGCTGAAAAGTGCTCCCAAATATCCACCAGTATTCACTCTATAGACAGTCTAACATCTGTGCAAGTGGCCTTGAGCAACACTCCAAGTATTCTCTGTTTCTATTTGAAAATACCTTCATTTCCACTTCCTGCTTCATCACAATTGCCAAGATAGAGAACTCTGCATCTAATATCTTGCCAGTCAATGGAACAAGTGCACTGGAGCCACACAACACTCTGCCACAGGTACCATCTATATAAAATTTCTATACTTACTTTTCTTATCATCTTTTGCTTCCAGGAAATCAGTCACTTTGGAAGACCATTCATCATAGTCTGCTACATGTAATTTTAATGCACTCAGAATCGGATAGAGATCATCCATGGCATAGCGATACCTGGATGAAAACAGAAAAATTGAACTCAGTAAAGGAAAGGAAAGGATGTGAAAATATTTCATCATAAACACAGAATCAATGTTTAGAAATTTAATTGATAGCATAGACATCCTGCAGTAGCAGGATGTTCATGGTTGTACTCTGCTGGTGAAACATTTTATTCAAGCCATCTCAAATCCATGACTGCTGGTCTATTGTATCAAAATACTACAAACATCAATTCTTTGACCATAATGTATATTTATAATCTTTGTTCATACTAAATGTATACAATCTTAAATTATCATTCAAAAAAATAACACAAGTAAGGCTAGTAAACTAATTTCCCAAATGACCTTGCCTTTCAGGTTTTAGTCTCAAACCAATAAAACACCACTTCAAAGACAGGTAATCGAACCTCATGCATCATCACTAGCATTTGCATGAGCAAGACCAAAGAAAGATGAATGTATAATAGGCTCAGGCAAAACAGAAGCATTACAAGAATATGACTCTTCCCCTCCTCAGCAAATGGAGTCTAAGGCTTTTATAATTTCTTTTCAACAATTTTTTGCTTTTTGGCAAACAACCAAGTAAAACCAGAACATGCAGGGACTAGATTGGTGTCGGCTACACACAATGCACAGGGAATAGGTGAGTGACGGTGTCATGGTCCTGTAGTTTTTTTCCCTCCAGGAATATGCGGTTTGCCAGGGATCAGTATTGGTTTAAGAACTGGCAAGCCTCAGGAGGTGCATTTTCGGTTGCCATTAGAAACAGCCATTTGGAGACTGCGATTCAAAGGGTACATTCCCATTACCATAGATGCAGCGACTGGGAGTGAGTAGCAAGTGATACATTTGTTACAATTCAATTTTAAACTAGCTTTTAGTTGAAGACAGTTTGTTCTAACAGAACACACAGCCACAGAGGGCATAGCTGTGGTGTCAGCACCTGGAAAAAGAGTTCTCAGCCATTTAAACTGAACGAATAGGAATTTAGTCTGTATATTATCTCTCAAAATTCTAAAATATCAAGCCAAAACAGAGATCTCTGGTAATTTAAACTGAAGTGAAGGAAGTTAGACTGTGACAATCTTTTATCCCGCAAAAACTCTAAAGTCAGATTGATTCTGTTGAAAGTGTTTGCAAGTCATTAATTGTTGAAATTCACTGGAGAAGGAAAGCAACATTCTGTGAGGACTTCAAGCAACATTGGACTGTAAATTTGTAAGGACTCTAATTTTTTCTATTTTAAATGTTGTTTATATCTTCATCGTGTTTAAGAATTTAGTTTTTTTTAAACAAAGTTAATTTGTTGATTGAAAGACACTTAGTTTAGTTAGCCTCATTCGGGGGTTAATAGATGGTACAATTTGGCTGGGTCTTTCTTTAATTTGGAAAGTTTTAAATGATATGTTAGCCGATCTGTGGAGCGACGGGATTGAATTAGCAGTGCGTTGGCCCCACCACAATTAGAATCGTATATTTTGATTGGGGGCTTTGACAGGAGCGGTCTATCGTAACACACGGGTACACAAACTGCACAGAGAATAGGTGGACACTGAGTACAGATATGCTTCTTGATTAGCAAGTAAATAGCAGTCAACATGGATTCAGAACAGGAAGATCCTGCCTGACCAATCAACTTCTTTGAGGAAGTAGCAACCCAAGAGGACTGCTGAAGACCCGACTGACATGTTGCATCTCTGCTTCTAAAAGACCTTTCAGAAAGTTCCACATGGAAAGGTATTTTATTCAAAATTGCAGGGATTCAAGGTAAACTTAAGGAATAGATAAGAAAGTGGCTGAAGGATGGAAAATTGAGTCTTGCTGCACGTGGGTACTGCTTCAGTATCTGATCAACTGTGCATAGAGCAGAATATTGTAATCATCAGCGAACATCCCCACTTCTGACTTTGTAATGGAGGGAACTGATGAAGCAACTGAAGGTGGTTGGGCCCAGACAATCACCTTGACAAAGTCCTGCAGCTGAGCCTTCAACAAGGACAACCAACTTTCTTTGCGTCGGGTATGACCCCTTCCAGTGGAAGGTTTTCCCCTGATTCCCATTGACTTCTGTTTTACTGGGGCTCCTTGGGACCATACTTGGTCAAATGCTTCTTTGACGTCAAGGGCTGTCACTCCCACCTCACCTTGTAGTCTCCAGGAGGATGTGGTCTGGAAAATTGGAATACATCTCTGACTTGCATTCTACTCTTCTGACTGTGTAGTTGCATATTCTGTTGGCCTTGTTGATTGCTGTTTTAAAGGTGCTATGTTGGAGTGGAGTGGGGTAACTCAAGGGTTGATGTTGGAAGCAGTGTATAATTTGTATAAATGACCTGGATTCTGAAACCAAATGCTAAGTGGCCAAATTTGCAGATGATACCAAACTAGGAGGCTATGAAGTGAGAAGAGGCAGCTCAGAAATTACAGAATGAGTTGGACAAAATTTGTAAGTGAGAACAATACCTGATGAAATATAGTGAAGCCCAGTAGAAATTACTGCGCCTCGGAAGGAAAAATAGGTAACGCATTGCCTCTGTGCATGGTATTGAAATAGCCAGGAGAGAAAGTGACCCAAGAGTCCTAGTAACATGGCGCTGTAGGTTCAATCAATATAAAGCAGTAATCAACAAAGCCAACAGAATATCCAACTACACAGCCAGAAGAGCAGAATGCAAGTCAAAGATGTATTCAAATTTTCCAGACCACGTCCACCTGAAGACCAAGTTGCTGAAGGCCAATCATTTCAGCCGCAGGGGTCCGTCATGGTGTTTGTCGAGGCACAACCATCTTCAGTTGCTCCGTCAGTTCCCTCCATCACAAGGTCAGAAGTGGGGACGTTCACTGATGATTGCAATATTCTGTTCTATGCACAATTCTGCAGAAAATGAAGCAGTCCGCACCCACGTGCAGCAAGACTTAGACGACATTCATAGGTTCACTAATGTCCTTTAGCGAAGGAAATCTGCTGTCCTTACCTGGTCTGGCCGACATGTGACTCCAGACCCATGGCAATGTGGTTGACTCTTACATGCCCTCTGAAATGGCCGAGCAAGCCACTCAGTTGTATCTAACCACTACAAAGTCAATAAAAAGGAATGAAGCCGGACAGATCACCTGGCATCGACCTAGGCACCGGAAACGATAACGGCAAACCCAGCCCTGTCGACCCTGCAAAGTCCTCCTTACTAACATCTGGGGGCTTGTGCAAAAGTTGGGAGAGCTGTCCCACAGACTAGTCAAGCAACAGCTTGACATAGTCATACTCACGGAATCATACCTTACAGACAATGTCCCAGACACTGCTATCACCATCCCCGGGAACATCCTTTCCCACCAGCAAGACAGACCCACCAGAGGTGGCGGCACAATGGTAAACAGTAGGGTGGGAGTTGCCCTGGGAGTCCTCAACATCGACTCTGGACCCAATGAAGTCTCACGGCATCAGGTCAAACATGGACAAGGAAACCTGCTGATTACCACCTACCGCCCTCCCTCAGCTGATGATTCAGTACTCCTCCATGTTGAACAGCATTTGGAGGAAGCACTGAGGGTGGCAAGGGCGCAGAATGTACTATGGGTAGGGGACTTCAATATCCATCACCAAGAGTGGCCCGGTAGCACCACTACTGACCGAGCCCTAAAGGACATATCTGCTAGACTGGGTATGCAGCAGGTGGTGAGGGAACCAACAAGAGGGGAAAACATACTTGATCTCGGCCTCACCAATCTGCCTGCCGCAGATGCATCTGTCCATGACAGTATTGGTAGGAGTAACCACCGCACAGTTGCTGTGGAGACGAAGTCCCGCCTTCACATTAAGGATACCCTCCTTCATGTTGTGTGGCACGACCACCATGCTAAATAGGATACATTTCAAACAGATCTAGCAATGCAAAACTGGGCATCCATGAGGTGCTGTGGGCCATCAGCAGCAGCAGAATTGTACTCAACCACAATTTGTGTCCCCCACTCTACCATTACAATCAAGCCAGGAGACCAACCCTGGTTCAATGAAGAGTGCAGAAGGGCATTCCAGGAGCAGCACCAGGCATACCTCAAAATGAGGTGTCACCCTGGTGAAGCTACAACACAGGGCCATCCGCGTGCAAAACTGCATAAGCAACATGTGATAGACAGAGCTAAGCATCCCATAACCAACGGATCAGATCTAAGCTCTGCAGTCCTGCCACATCCAGCTGTGAATGGTGGTGGACAATTAAACAACTAACTGGAGGAGGTGGCTCCACAAATATCCCCATCCTCAATGATGGGGAGCTCAGCACATCAGTGCGAAAGATAAGGCAGAAGCATTTGCAACAATCTTCAGCCAGAAGTGCCGAGTTGATGATCCATCTCGGCCTCCTCCTGAAGTCCCCAGCATCACAGATGCCAGACTTCAGCCAATTCGATTCACTCCACGTGGTATCACGAAACGGCTGAAGGCACTGGATACTGCAAAGGCTATGGGCTCTGACAATATTCCAGCATTAGTACTGAAGACCTGTGCTCCAGAACTTGCCACGCCCCTAGCCAAGCTGTTCCAGTACTTCTACAACACTGGCATCTACCCTGCAATGTAGAAAATTGCCCAGGTATGTCCTGTACACAAAAAGCAGGACAAGTCCAACCTGGCCAATTACTGCCCCATCAGCCTACTCTCAACCATCAGTAATGTGATGGAAGGTGTTATCAACAGTGCCATCAAGCGGCACTTGCTTCGCAATTACCTGAGCACTGACGCTCAGTTTGGGTTCCGCCAGGGCCACTCAGCTCCTGACCTCATTACAGCCTTGGTTCAAACATGGACAAAAGAGCTGAACTCCAGAGGTGAGGTGAGAGTGACTGCACTTGACATCAAGGCAGCATTTGACCGAGTATGGCATCAAGGAGCCCTATCAAAACTAAAGTCTTTGGGAATCAGGGAGAAAACCCTCTGCTGGTTGGAGTCATACCTAGCACAAAGGAAGAGGGTTGTGGTTGTTGGAGGTCAATCATCTGAGCTCCAGGACATCACTGCAGGAGTTCCTCAGGGTAGAGTCCTAAGCCCAACCAGCTTCAGCTGCTTCATCAATGACCTTCCTTCAATCTTAAGGTCAGAAGTGGGGATGTTCGCTGACGATTGCACAATGTTCAGCACCATTCGTGACTCCTCAGGCACTGAAACAGTCCGTGTAGAAATGCAGAAAGACTTGAACAATATCCAGGCTTGGGCTGATAAGTGGCAAGTAACATTCGCGCCACAAATGTGCCAGGCAATGACCATCTCCAAGAAGAGAAAATCTAACCATCTCCCATTGACATTCAATGGCATTACAATCACTGAATCCCCCACTATCAACATCCTAGGGGCTACCATTGACCAGAAACTGAACTGGAGGAGCCATATAAACACCGTGGCTACAAGAGCAGGTCAGAGGCTAGGAATCCTGAGGTGAGTTACCCACCTCCTGACTCCCCAAAGCCTGTCCACCATCTACAAGGCACAAGTCAGGAGTGTGATGGAATACTCTCCACTTGCCTGGATGGGTGCAGCTCCAACAACAGTCAAGAATCTCGACACCATCCAGGACAAAGCAGCCTGCTTGATTGGCTCCCCATCTACAAACATTCACTCCCTCTACCACCGACACACAGTGGCAGCAGTGTGTACCATCTACAAGATGCAATGCAGCAACGCACCAAGGTTCATGAGACAGCACCTTCCAAACCCGCGACCTCTACCAACTGGAAGGACAAGGGCAGCAAATGCACCACCGCCTGCAAGTTCCCCTCCAAGTCACACACCTTCCTGACTTGGAACTATATCGCCGTTCCTTCACTGTCGCTGGGTCAAAATCCTGCAACTCTCTTCCTAACAGCACTATGGGTGTACCTAGCCCACATGGACTGCAGCGGTTCAAGAAGGCAGCTCACCACCACCTTCTCAACAGCAATTAGGGATGGGCAATAAATGCTGGCCCAGCCAGCGATGCCCACATCCCATGAATAAATAAAAAAAAAGTAATTTTAGGACAGATTGAGAGGACAGGCTGCATAAACAGAGTCAAAAGGTTGAGGAATGAAATTATAAAGGAATTTGAGAGAAACTGTTTCCTCTTGTGAAAGATTACAGTACAAGGGGCCATGATAAATTTAGAGCTGGGCTGTTTAGGAGTTAAATCAGGAAGTACGTTTTCACTGTAATGGTAGAACAAATCTGGAGCTCACTCACCAAAAGGATGCTCGATCAATTTAAATCAAGACTGCGATCACAAAATTTTCATTGAGTAAAGAGATATGGAGCAAAGGTGGGTAAATGAAGTTGAGGTACACACAATCTAATCGAATGGCAAAACAGGTTTAAGGTACTGAATGGCTGACTTGTGTTCCGATGTTACGTGTTAGCCATTCTCATGGTTAGGAACTGAAAGCACAGTGCCAAGTTGATAATTTCCCGTAGTGGGTTAGGGTACTTCACTCGGTTCCTAAAATATATATTTACATTTATTTTTACTATGAGGATGGTATAGCTCAAACGGGTCCCAGTACGTACAAGTACTAGAGAGGCTATGGTGACCACATATGCAACTGAAACTTTACACCACTCAACTATCATCGCTCTCTTCTGCAGGATCAACTGCATTTTGCCATTAGCTTACATGTTCACTACTCAGTGTTAATGTATCCTTGTGAGAAAATAATGTCTTTGTTTCGGTAGTTGTCACAATTTAGCAGCCAACTACAGCAAGAAACTGCAGACCTAGCCTAATACAATGTTGCAAGATTTAATAGCTGTTCTAGCAACAAGATCAAAAGGAAAATCAAAATTTTCAAAACTACACCCTACTTCATGATTGGTTCAGCTCATTATTGTACCAAATGTGTTGATATTCACTGCTGGTCAGTGTGACTCCTAAACTTTGTGTTAAAGCCTGACTATTTGCTGAATACGGTACAAATCCATAATGACCATCTAATCTAACCTACTTATGTGGACAAACTGAAGGCATTGCTAAAGTTAACAACTGAAGCACAACATGACAAGCATAGAATAATCAAAACAAATCATGCATCAGGTTAAGCTGGTACATCTGTTACAACAGGTAACTGGGCAGTTACCCAAAGGAGAAGACAAACCATTGAATTCAAATTCAAACATCACAAGAACATAGGAATTGCTAGACAAAAAAAATCCTGGCCCACCTAGTTCATCCTCTCCCATCCTGGTAATCATTTAAAACAATGATAAGGGAGTTGTTGACTAATCAGAGCAATCAATTACCAATTAGTCTCAGACATGAGGCAAAGAAACACATTGGTGGATAGCTTTGGGAATCATAGCTCCAAAGTCACCTGCTCCTTCCAAGCATGGAACACTTACCATGGTTGGAATTTGTCGTTTGGGGGGGGGGTCGGGGAGAGCCATCCACCTGCCGAAAAGTCGGTGGCGAGCCCGCCTCCGCCGGCCTGGGGAGCCAGACCGGATTTTACGGTCCCCGGGCCTTTAAGTGGTCTTGGGCGGGACATCCACCTTCTTGAGGCAGGAAGTCCCACTAATGAAGCTGCCAGCCAATCAGCGGGTCGGCAGCTCTTAGTCCCAGCAGCACTACTGGGAGCAGGTGGCTACTGCTGGGACTACACCCAGCCATCGGAAAATGATTAAGGACAGCCCCGGAAAAAAGGCAAGCGGGGGGGGGGGGAAATGTTGTGCATTGCGGGTGGTTGAAGCTTCGGGGGCGGCCTTCCATAGGCCAGCCACAAGAAGGCCGCCTAGTTTCATCAGGCAGGCTTTCTGAGGCCTCAGCCACCTGCCTAGTGTAAAATACTCTGAGCGGTGGGCGGAGGTCCTTAAGTGCCAATTAATTGAGATCATAGAATTCCAGCCCATATCTCAAATTACTCATGTGCTATAACCCAAAATGTTATTTTCTGAAAGAAATGAATTTGTATCTGAATTAATCAGCGTTTTCTGATTCCAACTCGGGAGTCTGTCCATAGATTTACCACTTGCTCACTGAAATTATGTTTCTGAAGATTAGTTTTGAATTTACCCCTTTAAGCACAAGCCACGTCCTTTGGTTTTATTGTTTTGTACAAGGTAAAACAGCTTGCCATGGTCTACATTATGTAGTTCCTTTAGAATTCTGAAACAGTAGTCATATTATGTCTCAAAAACCTGTTTTCCTGCGAGAACATGGTCAAAAATCTCAGGCAAACCCTCCACCCCCTCAATCATTCTTATAGTCCTCTTATGTTTCCTCATTTGTTACAATATGAGACTACAGAAGGAACATTCAGGTTGCAGTCCCCGTCAGGCTTCATCTAGCCGGTGAATCCTTCTGGAATGCTACAGCCAACTTTCTGCCACCCAGATTGAGCCAAAGCCTGCATGGAACAGTGGCAAGGGAAGGTGGAGCGACAGGACAAGTAGCAGCAGCTGCAATATCCTTTTTATACTGCAACAACCAGAACTGTACACAGTATTCCAATGTGTTGTCACGCCATTGATTTTTAAAGTGACAGGATTACCTCACTACTTTAGCTCAATAGACATTACAGGCCATTCAGCTCAACTGGTCTATACCAGTGTTTATGCTCACCCCGAGCCTCCTCCCAGCTCCTCCTTCTCACCCTATCAGCATATTCTTCTATTTCTTTCTCCCTCATGTACTTATCTAGATTCCCTTAAATGCATCTACGCTATTCGCTTCAACTACTCCATAGTGGCGTAGTGGCTAGCACCGCAGCCTCACAGCTCCAGCGACCCGGGTTCAATTCCGGGTACTGCCTGTGTGGAGTTTGCAAGTTCTCCCTGTGTCTGCGTGGGTTTCCTCCGGGTGCTCCGGTTTCCTCCCACATGACAAAGACTTGCAGGTTGATCGGTAAATTGGCCATTAGAAATTGCCCCTGGTGTAGGTAGGTGGTAGGGAAAATATAGGGACAGGTGGGGATGTGGTAGGAATATGGAATTAGTGTAGGATTAGTATAAATGGGTGGTTGATGGTCGGCACAGACTCGGTGGGCCGAAGGGCCTGTTTCAGTGCTGTATCTCTAAACTATATAGTAGCATGTTCCACATCCTAACTACTGCCTGGGTAAAGAAGTTTTTCCTGAATTCTTTACTGGATACATTCGTGACCAACTTATATTTACAACCCTTAGTTTTGGACTCCCCCACAAGTGAAAATATCTTCTCTACATCAACCCTATTAAACCACTAAATTTAAAGACCTCTTTTAGGTCACCCTTCAACCTTCTCTTTCTACACCCTATTCAGTCTTTCCTGACAGTTATAACCTCTCAGTTCCAGTATCATCCTTGTAAATCTTTTTTTACATCTTCTCCATTGCCTCTTTATTCTTTTTATAATATGGAGACCAGAACTATGCCTTTTAATGCATCCCAACATCTGATTTGCTTCACTCACTGCCATCAAGCATTGTGGCGGTAGCTTCAACTGATTGTCAAGCAGGACTTCATCTCTTTCATTTTCTTTCCATTTAAGTAATCGTCATCTCCTGGATTTTATGTCCCCGTGAAACATTTTGGACCTCTCTACATTGAATTTCATCTACCCAATTTTTAAATGTAATCAAACCCTCCTGTAGCTTTGTATCATCTGCAAATTTAGACACTCCTAGCTCCAGATATTTTATGAAGAAATTAAACAAAAGAGATCTCACAACAAAGGCGGTGGCGTAGTGGTAATGTCACTGGACTAATTCAATTAATCTGGGAAATAAAAAAGCTAGTCTAATTATCTAATGATCGCCATGAAACCATTGTTGATCATTGTAAAAACCTATTTAGTTTACTAATGTCCTTTAGGGAAGGAAATCTGCTGTCCTTACCTGGTCTGGGCTACATAGGATTCCAGATGCACAGCAATGTGGTTGACTCTTAACTGCCCTCTGAAATGGCAATAAATGCTGTCCTAGCCAGCAACGCCCACATCCCACAAACGGATTAAAAAAAGACTACTGTGGGACCACACTTGTGCCATTCTCACTGGGTTTTATAGGTCAATCACTTACACAACCATTGTAAAATATTTCTACTGATGTGCCCGTTCTTTATTTCTAGTACCAGTCTTTCCAGTGGAACTGTAGCAAAGGCTTTAGTAAAATGCAAGTACACCATATCCACTGCCTTACCTAACAAGTTCCTTTAACACACCCTTAAAGAACCACCATTAGATTGGGAAAACTTTTATTAACTTTTATTGGCTATCTTTTAAGATTTTATTTCTATCCAGATGATCGTGCAGGCAGAATTGGATGACCTCTGAAACCTGCAGGGAGTGCGATGAGTCCACATGCATTGATTGAAATGCAGGCAGAATGTCAACTTTGTGCTGCGTGCGCATTACCATGGTTTTCTGTGTGCAGTCTGTACTCCCTGCATTGTTTGTTGGCTACACACAAGGGCTTCTATATTTTGAGTGCTTAGCATTACTTAAAGCTAGATCATAAGCTCATAAGAAATGGGAACAGGACTAGGCCATCGAGCCCCTTCAGCCTGCTCCACCATTCAGTAAGATCATTGCTGATCTGACTGCGGCCTTAACCCACTTTCCTGCTGGCCCCCCTGGACTTCCTTGTACACAAAAATCTTTCTAACTCAGCCTTGAATATATTCAATGACCCAACCTTCACTGCTCTCTGGGGAAGAGAATTCCAAAGATTTAACGACCCTCTGAGAGAAGAAATTCCTCATCTCCGCCTTAAATGCAAGATCCCTTATTCAGAAACGGTGCTCATTGGTTCCAGATTTCCCCCATGAGGGGAAACATCGTCTGAACATCTACCCTGTCAAGCCCCCTCAGAGTCTTGTGTGTTTCAATAAAATCACTTCTCATTCTTCTAAACTTCAATGCATACAGGTCCAACCTGCTCAACCTTTCATCAAAAGACAACCCCTTCATCCCATGAATCACCTAGTGAACCTTCTCTGAACTGCTTCAAATGCAAGGATATCCCTCTTTAAGTAGAGTCCAAAACTGTACACAGTATTCTAGGTGTGGTCTCACCAATGCCCTGTATGTACAGTTATAGCAAGACTTCCCTACTTTTATACTCCGTCCCCCTCAATAAATGCCAACATTCCATTTGCTTTCCTAATTACTTGCTGTACCTGTATGCTAACGTTGTGATCCATGTATAGGACAGCCAGATCCCTCTACACTGCAGCATTCTGCAGTCTCTTTCCATTTAAATAATATTCTGTTTTTCTGTTCTTCCCACCAAAGTAGACAACCTCACATTTTCCCACATTATACGCCATCTGTCAAATTTTTGCCCACTCACTTAACCTATCTATATCTCTGCAGACACTTTGTGTCCTCCTTACAGTTTGCTTTCCAACCTATCTTTGTATCTGCAAATTTGGCTACAATACACTCGGTCCCTTCATCCAAGTCATTAATATAGGTCGTAAATATAATGGATGGTCGGACCCTAGGAAGTACAAAGAGTCAGAGGGACCTTGGTATACTTTTCCATAAATCACTGAAGGCAGCAGCACATGTAGATAAGGTGGTCATGAAGGCATATGGGATACTTGCCTTTATTAGCCAAGGCATAGAACATAAGAGCAGGGAGGTTATGATGGAGCTGTATAAAACGCTAGTTAGGCCACAGCTGGAGTACTGTGTACAGTTCTGGGCACCACACTATAGGAAGGATGTGATTGCACTGGAGAGGGTGCAGAGAGATTCATCAGGTTGTTGCCTGGGCCGGAGTATTTCAGCGATGAAGAGAGACTGAAAAGGCTACGGTTGTTTTCCTTAGAGCAGAGAAGGCTGAGGGGGGACCTGATTGAGGTATACAAAATTATGAGGGGCATTGATAGGATAGGTAGGAAGAAACATTTTCCCTTAGTGAGGGGTCAATAACCAGGGGGCATAGATTTAAGGTTTTTAAGATTTAAGGCAGGAGGTTTAGAGAATGGAGAGTGGTTGGAATCTGGAATGTACTGCCTGAAGGGGCGGTAGAGGCAGGAACCCTCACAACATTTAAGAAGTATTTAGGTGAGCACTTGAAATGCCATAACATACAAGGTTACGGGCCAAGTGCTGGAAAATGGGATTAGAATATATAGGTGCTTGATGGCCGGCAAAGACACGATGGGCCAAAGGGCCTGTTTCTGTGCTGTATAACTCTATGGCTCTATGTAAATAGTTGAGGCGCCAGCACTGATCCCTGTGGCACTCCACTTGCTACAATTTGCCAACCTGAAAATGATCAATTTATCCCAACTCTCAGTTTCCTGTTAGTCAATCCTATATCCATGCTAATATATTACCTCCAATACCATGAGCTCTTATTTTGTATAGTAACCTTTTATGTGGCACCTTATCAAATGCCTTTTAGAAATACAAATACACTGCATGTACTGGTTCCCCTTGATCCATCCTGCTTGTTACATCCTCAAAGAACTCAAATAAATCAGTTAAACACCATTACCCTTTCAAAAAACCATATTGACTCTATCTGATTGCATTATGATTTTCTAAATGTCCTGCTATTACTTCCTTAATAATGGATTCCAACATTTTCCCAATGACAGATGTTAGGCTAACTGGCCTATAGTTTCCTGTCTCCCTCCTTTCTTGAAAGGAGATGTTACATGTGCAGTTTTCCAATCTGCTGGGATCTTTCCAAAATCTAGGGAATTTTGGAAGATTATAACCAATGCATCCACTATTTCTGCAGCCACTTCTTTTAAGACCCTTGGATAAAAACCATCAGGGCCAGGAGACTTGACAGCCTTTAGTCCCATTAGTTTTCTGAATACTTTTTCTCTAGTGATGGTTTTAAGTTCCTTCCTCCCTCTTGCCTCTTGATTTTCTACTATTCTTGGGATAGTTTTTGCGTCTTCTACTGTGAAGCCTGATACATATGAAGATACCAATTAGGAGCAGGAGGCGGCCATTTGGCTCCTCGAGCCTGATCTGCCATTTGATAAGATCATGGCTGATCTGACTATGGCCTCAACTCTACATTCCTGTCTACCCGTTATAACCTTTGATGCCCTTGTCAATCAAGAATCTATCTAACTCGGTCTTAAAAATATTTAATGATCTTGCCTCAACTGCTCTCTGGGGAAGAGAATTCCACAGACTCACAACCCTCAGAGAAAAAAATTCTCAACTCCATCTTAAATGGGAGACCCGTTATTTTTAAACTGTACCTCTTAGCTCTAGTCTCTCCCATAAGGGAAATATCCTTTCAGCATCCAACCTGTCAAGTTCCCTCAGGATTTTACATGTTTCAATAAAATCACCTCTCATTCTTCTAAACTCCAATGGATACAGGCCTAACCTGTCCAATCTTTCCTCATAAGATAACCTCTTCATCCCAGGAATCAGTTGAATGAACCTTCTCTGAACTGCTTCTAATGCAATTACATCCTTTCTTAAGTAAGGAAACCAAAACTGTATGCAGTACTCCAGATGAGGTCTCACCAATGCCTTGTACAACTGTAGCAAAACTTCCCTACTTTTATATTCCATTCCTCTTGCAATAAATGACAACATTTTATTTGCCTTCCTAATCACTTGCTGTAGCTGCAAACTAACTAACTTCATGTGAATCATGTACCAGGACACCCAGATCTCTCTGTATCGCAGAGTTCTGCGATTTATCTCCATTCGAAAAATCAAAGTAACTCCTGACAACGTAGCCCACCCCCTCTCCGCCAACGTCATCAGAGTGCTCCCAGATTCGCACATGTGCAGAACAGACGCTTGCTGCCAGTATGGTGCTGCACATGCGCAGCCTACGTCATCACCTGGCTTGCCACGACTAATTCGCACATGCGCTTGAAAACGTAATTCGTCGCTCATCACTTCGCCCCACTCGGCTCCCTCCCACTTCTGGTCCCTGCTGCCTCCCGCTTCTGGTCCCCCCACTCCCTCCCACTATCGCAGCCTTTTTTCCCCGCATGGAGGAAGTGTAGAAGAAACTGACAAGATAGGCGGGGAGAGGAGGGAGACTGTGAGCAGGAGAGAGTGGGAAAGCGAGCGGACGAGGGGGAAGAAGGGGTGAGGGCACGGATTCCGTTGAAATGCACACACAATCCCGCACATGCAGCTATCCCGGAGCTCAGGTCTAAACACAAAGCTCACTGAGGAGATGCTGAATCAGGTTGTTGATTTGGCTCTTATTACGACACAGAAGCAGCTCTCTGCCGGTCTTCATGCTGAACATGAGCTCCCAGGATTTATCTGTTCCAACTTCCAAAATGTTAGAAATCTCTTTTTAAAATGCTCACTGATATAAAATTCGGGTTTGTGACCTGAAATAATCATCAATAAAATTCATTAAACAACCTGTTGCGGGGAGCAGGAGCCGGGACCAGAAGTGGCCATTTTGGTTTCATTTGTTTTCATATTTGTGATATGCTGAGCAGCGCCATCTTTGCTACAGGCAGCTGCCAAAACGTCGCAGTGAAAGTTCGAGCGCATGAGGCTTCATTTGTGCATGTGCAAGTACAGCACCACCTAGTGGTTGCATTGTCAGCAAACGCAGCCTTAAATAATATACTGCTTTTCTATTCTTCCTGCCAATGTGGGCAAGTTCACATTTTCCCACATTATACTCCATCTGCCAAATTTTTGCCCAATCACTTATCTATATCCCTTTGCAGAATCTTTAGGGCCTCTTTACAACTTACTCTTCTACCTATCTTTGTCTCATCAGCAAATTTAGCAACCATACATTCAGTCCCTTCAACTAAGTCATTGATATAGGTTGTAAATAGTTGAGGCCCCCGCACCGATCCCTGTGGCACTGCACTAATTACAGCTTGTCAACCCGAAAATGCCCTATTTATCCCTACTCTCTGCTTCCTGTTAGCTAATCAACTCTCTATCCATGCTAATGTGTAACCCTAATATCATGAGCTCTTATTTTGTGTAGTAACTTTTGATGTGGCACTACATCAAATGCCTTTTGGAAATCCAAGTATAGCACATCTACAGAGGTTCCCCTTTATCTACAATACTTGCTACTTCCTCAAAGAACTTAATAAATTAGTCAAACATGATTTCCCTTTCACAAAACCATGTTGATAAACTATGCCCACAAGTGACTTCTTACCTTTGCTATTTCTTATCTTTACCCACACTGATTCTGCATCTTGATCTTTAGAACTAAGGTCATCTCTCACTATAGTACTAATGTCATCCTTAATTAACAGAGCTACCCCAACACCTTTTCCTAGCTTCCTCTCCTTCCGAAATGTCAAGTACAAAATATTTGTTCAAAGTCTCTGCCATTTCCTTGCTTCCCATTATTAATTCCCCAGAATCATCCTCTAAGGGTCCAACGCTTACTTTAGCTACTCTTTTCCTTTTTATATAAGCTTTCACTGTCTTTTTAATATTTTTTGCTAGGTTACTCTCATTTTAATTTCATTGGAATATATAGAAACATAGCACTTAGGGACAGGAGTACATTCGGCCCTTCGAGCCTGATCATGGCCGATCTGGTTGTGGTCTTAACTCCACTTTCCTGTCTGCCCCATGATCCTCGACTCCCTTGTCTATAAAAAAAACTATCTAACTCAACCTTGAATATTTTCAATGACTCAGCCTCCACTGTGTCCTGGGGAAGAGAATTCCACAGACTAACAACCCATTGAGAAAAAAAATTCTTCTCATCTCTGTTTTAAAAGGGAGACCTCTTATTCTTAAACTGTGTCCCCTAGTTCTAGTTTCCCCCATAAGAGGAAACATCCTTCTGGTATCCACTCTATCAAATCCCCTCAAGATCTTATATGTTTCAACAAGATCACCTCTCATTCTTCTAAACTTCAATGGATATAGGCTCATTTCTCCCTCTTTATTATTTTCTTAGCCATCCTTTGCTGGTTTTTAAAATTTTCCCAATCTTCTGGCCTACTACTAATCTTTGCAGCCTTTTCTTTCAATATGATACCAGCCCTAACTTCCTTAGTTAGCCACAGATCGTGTGTCCTTCTCAGAGTCTTTCTTTCTCAATGGAATATATCTTTGAGAGTTATGAAGTATCTCCTTAAATGTCTGCCACTGCTTCTCTACCAGCTTAGCTTTTAGCTTATTTTCCCAGTCCATTTTAGCCAACTCTGTCTTCACACCCTTATAATTGCCTTTATTTAAGTTTAAGCCACTAGTTTCAGACCCAAATTTCTCACCCTCAATCTGAATGTGAAATTCTAGCATGTTATTAACTATCTTGCCTTTACTATGAGGTCATTAATTAATCCTGTCTCATTACTCATTAGCAGGTTTAAAATAGCCCCCTGTCAGGTTGGTTCAAGAATACTATTCTAAGAAACTGGCCCAAATACATTCTATGAACTCATCCTCCAGGCAACCTTTGCCAATTTGATTTGCCCAATCAATATGAAAATTAAAATCACTCACTATTATTGCAGTACCTCTCCAAATAGCCTGCACTATTTAAAAGTTAGCTTGCACCTCTTAAAGGGGAAGCTTGTTGTGGCTTCTGAAGGTGCTGACATCATTGGGAATAGTATGCTGTGCATAATCAACAGTAGCTGATCACAGTGGGCAACAAGGGTGTCAGACGCTGCACTAGATGTTTTGATTTAAGGAGGTGATGGAGGAGAAATGTCTTTTATCCTCAGGGGGCAGAAGGCCCTCCAGTCTCTTTGCTCAGAAGGCAGTGGCAAGAGATAGCTGTGGCAGTCAATTCCAGGACTACAGTTCAAGAACATGGATGCAGTGCAGGAAACAATGATTTCATACGATTGGTCAAGGTGAGTGAATGCATCTTCAAATGCCATATCCGACTAACTACACTACTCAATTCACTGCATTCCATCACTCACCTACCAACAATCTCTATCAATCAGGACTCATGCCTCACATTATGATGTTTCACCTCCCCCTTGCACATTTATCTGTTTCAAGCCTCCCAACTACATCTCACAGCTTGCACATACTGCAGCTATTCAATCATGGCAGCCACATCACCCAACTAGATTGCAGGACACGCAATGACGCTCAGCTCTCTTTTGCAGGTGGTGCTGCACGACCAGAGCCAGCAGAAACTAACTGGAGGGGGAGAGGTGCGCCTGCCTCTTCTAACCGCCATGGAGGAGACTGTGCTGGCCATTAAGAGCCATTGCTGAGGGCACAGCCACTGGCACAGCTTAAAGTGATTACATATCTAATCCTCTCCCTCTCGTCGCACTTCTCCCTCTTCTGACTTACAAGCTACAGATGGTGTAAGTATGCACTTTTTTCTTTCTCCTCTCCCCTCATTACAATCTAAACCCTGTCCCTTTTGCATTTCAGCAACTCAAAAACTGGAAGCTCAAGTGAAAACTGGAGGCAGTGGAGGAAGAGCAAGAAGAAAGTCAGTCATTACAGCCCATCAAGCCCATGCGAATTCTCTGTATAGCAATCTCACTCCCCCACTCTATCCCCATAGCCCTGCAAGTTTATTTCTCTCAAGTGCCCATCCAATTTCCTTTTGAAGTCATTCATTACCTCCTGTTCCACCACGCTCGTAGGCACCGAGTTCCAGATCATTACCGTTCACTGAGTAAACATTTCTCCCTCACATCCCCCATATCTCTTGCCCAAAACCTGTGTTCCACAGCCCTTGCATCATCAGCTAATAGGAACAGCTTTTCTTTGTCTACCTTATCTAAACCGATCATAATCGCGTATACCTCTATCAATTCTTCCCTCCACCTCCTTTGCTCCAAGGAGAACAATCTCAGATTCTTCAAACTTACCCCTTGTAGCTAAAATCCCTCATCCCTGTAAACATCTCCTCTGCACCCTCCCAAGGACCCTCCTATCCATCCTAAAAGTGCGACCACCAGAACTGGATACAGTATTCCAGTTGTGTCCAACCAGAGCTTTACAAAGTTTCAGCATAACATCCCTTCTTTTGGACTCAATGCTTTTATTTATGAAGCCCAAAATCCCACATGCTTTGCTAATTACTCGCTCAATATATCCTGCTGCCTTCAAAGATCTATGGACATGAGCCCTCAGGTCCCTCTGTCCCATACATGCTTTAGAACTGTGCCATAAGTCTATATGCCTCTCCCTATCCCTTCTAACAAAATGCATCACTTTACACATCTTTTTATTAAATTTTATTTGCTAATTGTCTGACACATTCTGCTAGCCTGTCTACGTCCTGTTGCAGTCGATTTGCATCATCCTCACTATTTGCCACAGCTCCAAGTTTGGAATTATTGGCAAGTTTTGAAATTTTACACTGTATTCCAATATCTCATTCATTTAAAGATATTACAAAAAACACATCTTTCCTTATCAAGAGCCGATAGTAAATTATTCCCAATGGGTCTCTCCAGAATTGCCAAATACATTTTTTTTTAATTGCATAGGCAATAGCTAAAACCATCATTAGCTTTGAAGAAATTGATCACTGCAATTCCAATCAGTCCAAATGTTAGACTACCCAAAATTTTGTCTCAATACTTGTTTGGGCAGTTCACAAAAACTATTTATGCTACGGTAAGGGCTGATGAACCTGTCACCAAGAATTACTTCAGGATCAGGATGGTTCTACTTCCACAGAACTTGGAGGAAGTTGTCCACATTTTGTGGTTTGTGCTCCTATTACAGATGGGGATGATTTCTGGTTTTCTGAACTGCATGTATTGTGAGCAGAGAGTCCTTGCTGTCTTGTCACTGCTTAAAATACTTTGATTTTGAAGCACCAACTTGCTTTTTTTTGTCTGATGAAGGAGCTGTGCATAATCCTACTCAATTTCACAGTCACAGTCACAGTCTCGAGCTCAAATACTGACACTGCATATAATTTAGAGGAAAACTGAGAGGCGGGATCTGCATATGGAGAGACACTGGACTTAAGTACGCTGGAGGAAAGGATAGCTCAGGTGCCAGTTCCCTCAGGATAAGTGTGAGGTTGCATACTAGTTCTGCTGCAAAGGAATCTGATGAGGACTTCAATGGGCCAGGTTACAAAGACGACTGATGAGTGTACTCACCCAAATGCTTGGTGCACTGGGAAGCCTGCCGGAAAGCCTGTGTTCAATGTCAAGGAGCATGAAGGAGTCCAACACCAACTTGGCACAGGGCTTTGCACAGAGCTTGAAGCCCATCCTTTCCAACATGGAACGGGTGACCTTCATCAACACACATGTGCAGCCAACCATGATGCAGCATCTGATCTCAGCTTCCATTGCAGTACAAGCAGCATCTATCCGTCTTGAGTGTTGCAGACTGCTGCCATCGTGGCTCTGAATGCCAGAGTGCAAAAAGGCTTCCAGGGCATCAGAGCAGTCCAGCAAACTGTTCAACAAATCTGCTCCCAAAGACCCTCTGCGGATATGGCCCCTGCTGAGAGCCCTTCTCCCTCTCCTCCCTCTTCCGAAAACTTGTCCTGCTCTGTATGGCCTCTGCTCAACCTCCCAGTCATGTTCAATGCCAAAAGGAATGCCATGTAACTGGTTTGTGCAGAAGCCTATCAGTCACCAAAAAAAGTACTTCAACACGAGCCAGACCATTCCCTGTAGATTAAAACTTAAACAGATGGAAAATCACCAAAACATGTAGAATTGCAGCAACAGTCTAAGAAATAATCCAGTAATTAACCTACAAGTAATTCATGAACCCTTTAGCACTATTAGGGTAGTCCTTCAAGCCATTTAACACGTGTTCACCTGTGCAAGGTTAAGAGAGGGCATAGGCTGAAGCATGAAGCTCCAAAATAGCAAAGCTGGCATCAAATTAGTGCTGCTTACTGACTGCAGTCATGATCTGCCTGCTCTGCATGCTGCTGACAAACGTTTGGTGTGCACGTGCAATCACCTTTATGAAGCTGACACACAGCGCACATCCCTTCGGGGGCAGGAGCGGGAATTTGGAGGGAACGGAGTGGATAGAGAAGCGATGGCGCAGCAGGCCCGAGACAAAAGGAGTGGGAACTCAGTGAGACTGAAGGGGACTGAACAGCTCTCTTGGGAGTAGCTGGACCAAGTTCAGAAAAAAAAAATCAGTGACATCACAGGAATGCAGGCAAGTGATTGGTTGGTGAGTATATTACTTTTTTTCTTTTCTGTTCTTCCTCTATAAGCTAGGGCATTGCTCTAAACAAGGAGCTGGGAAATTAAAAAATTCAATCCTAGTAATAGGAAGTGAGTTAGTAATAAGAACTAGTACAGAGCAGGTCTAGAGGCATTAATTAAAATTAATAGTTTAAACAAGGTACAAACTAGAATCTAAACAAGGGAGTAGAGGTTGTTTTTTTCTTTTCTTAAGACTGTGGAAGGGCAGCTAAGACCTGCTGCTTGCAATTCCTGAGCCATGTGGGAATTTCTGGACACTTCATGTGTCTTGGTGGACCATGTGTGTAGGAAGTGTCTCCAGCTACTTGAGCTCGAGTCCAGGGTTTCTGAGTTTGAGGAGCAGCTGGAATCACTGCTGAGCATCAAGAAGGCGGAGTTTCTTGGATTGTATGTACCAGCAGTTGGCCGAACGCAGGCAGAGTTTGTTCAGGATAGTAGGCGGGTGGCCATCGGCAAGAGTAGGGGAGGCAGGAAGTGCAGGAGTCTTCAGGGTGTGTGCCACTCTCAAACCCATACTCAGCACTGGAAAGTGCTGGGAGTGATGACACCTTCCAGTCCAGACCATGCCACCAATGGGTAAGGGACTACACAGGGGAGAACAGTAAAGTGTAGAAATGCAAACGTTATAGGAGATTCCATAATTAGGAGGACAGACAGGCAATTCTGTAGCCATAATTTTGAGTCCCGCATGGTATGCTACCACCCTGGTGAAAGGGTAAAGGATACCATGGAGAGCGTGCAGAATATTCTGCAGGGGGGAGTGCCAGTAGTTGTGGTACATGTCAGTACAAAAGACAGAGAACAGGTATTGAGGTCCTAAGGTCAGACATTCAGGTCCTAGGAAGGAAGTTAAAAAGTAGGACTTTGAAGGTAGTAATCTCTGAATTACTAAATCACATCTGAATCACATGCTCGCAACAGCAGAAACAAGAGAGATAGAGAGAATCAAGGTATGGCTTGAAGCATGATGCAGGAGGGAGGGCTTCAGGTTCTTGGGACATTAGGCGCCTGCTGTCCCAGAATTGGGCCCATATGCACCTCAACAGGACTGGGACCAATGTCCTCATGGGGAGGTTCACTAGTGCAGTTGGGGAGGGTTTAAACTAAATTGGCTGGGGGAATGTGCACCAACATTTAGAAGTAGAAAAGAGGAATAAGGTGCATAAAGAGCAGAAGTGTTGGACAGTACTTGAGAAGGAAGTAGAGTCATATTCGATAAGAGCAGACAGAGAAGGACTATGAGGAAAAAGACAGGTTCAGAATGCATGTATATAAATGCACAAAGTGTGGTGAATAAGGTTGGTGAGCTACAAGCACAAATAGTCATGTGGGACTATAATGTAGTGGCAATAATGGAAACATGGTTTAAAAATGGTGACAACTGGGTTTTTAATATTCATGGATACAAAGTATTCAGAAAAGGCAGGAAAGAAAAAAGGGTGAGGGGTGAGGTGGCAGTTACAGATAAGGGAAATCATTTTGGAGTTGGATAGAGGACAAGGACAGAATCCATTTGGATAGAGTTGAGAAGAAAAAGCGTATAATCACGCTACTGGGATATTCTGTAGGCCTCCAAATTGAGATAGAGATAGAGGATGAAACTTGTAGGGAAATCAGAGAGATGTGCAAGAACTATGGAGTGGTGATATCGGGGGATTTTAATTACCCAAATATTGATTGGGATAAAGGGCAAGTAGGGGGGAATTTCTGAAACATGTTCAGGAGAACTTCCTTGACTGGTATGTTCAGTCCAACCAGGAAGCAGACATTGCTGGATCTGGTGCCAGGGAATGAGTCGGACTAAGTGCCTGTGGAGTAATACTCGGTTAACAGGGCTCATCGTATTGGTTTAGATTAGCAATGGAGAAGAGCAAGGAACAATCTAAAGTAGAACTTTTAAATTGGAGAAGGGCTACTAACTTCATTGGGATGACAGGGGATCTAGCCAGGGTAAAATGGAACCAAAAAAAAAAAAAGACTGACAGGAAAAACTGTAATCGAACAATAGGTGATCTTTAAGGAGGAGATGTTTCAGATGCAGGCTAGGTACATTGCAACAAGAGGGAAAGGTAGGGGAACCAAAGCTAGGATTCCGTGGATGACGAGAAAAATAGAGAATACGATGAAACAAAAAAAAAGAGGGGATATGATGCAAGTCAGGTGAATTCTTCAAGCGAGAACCAGAACAAAATACACTAAGTTGAGAGGGGAAGTGAATAGAAAAGTAAGAATGCGAAGAGAGAATGAGAATAAAATGGCTGTAAACAAAATTCTTCTACCGGTATTTAAATAGTAAGTTGGTAGTAAGAGGCAAGGTGAGGCACATTAGGGACAAAGGTGGTGATATATGCTTACAGGAAAAGACAAGGCTAAAGTAAGTAATGAGTCCTTTGTATCAATGTTTAACTAAGGAAGAGGTTGCTGACAAAATATCAATAGAAGTAATGGATGGGTGAAAATTGATAGTTAGGATGTACTGGAAAGAATGGATAAGTCGCCTGGTCCAGATGGCATGCATCCCAGAATGCCAAGGGAAGTGGGGGGTGGAGATAGTGGAAGGGCTTGCCATAATCTTCCCTAGATATGGGGGAAGTGCCAGAGGATTGGAAAGTGGCACCTTATTCAAGAAAGGGTGCAAGGACATTCCTAGTGACTGCAGGCCTGTCAGTTTAACATCAATGGTGGATAAAGTTTTAGAAGCAATAATCAAGAAAAAAAAATTAACAGGCCTTGGAGAAGTTTGAATTAATTAAAGAGAACCAGCACTGATTTTTAAAAGGCATCATGCTTAACTAATCTAATTGAATTTTTTGACAAAGTAACAGAGAAGGTTGATGAAGGGAATACAGTGGATGTTTTCTATATTGATTTTAAGAAAGTGTTTCACAAAGTACCACACAAAAGGCAGGTTAACAAAATTGAGGCTCATGGAATAGGAGGGTCCGTGTCAGCTTGGATTAAAAAATTGGCTTAAGGACAGAAAACAGCGAGTCATGGTAAATGGTTGTTTTTTTACACTGAAAGATGGTAGACACCAAAAATCAGTGCTAGGAACACTGTTTTGTTTCAATACATATAAATGACTTGGATATTGGAACAGAGTAACATTTCAAAATTTGTCAACGATACCAAACGCAGACGTGAGGATGATACCAATCAACTGCAACAGGACATAGATAGGCTAGCAGAATAGGCAGTTAAGTGGCAAATGGAATTTAATAGAGAAGTAAGTGCAAGGTAATGCTTTTTGGCAGAAAGGATAGGGCTCAGGCAATATAGACTCAATGGCACAGTTCTAAAGAGAGGAACAGAGAAACATAGGAGTTCGTGCAAATAGATCTTTGAGGGTGGAATGGACATATTGAGAGAGTAGTTCGCAATGCATATAGGATTTTGGGCTTCATAAATATAGGTACTAACTACAAAAGCAGGGAAGTTATGCTGAAACTTTATAAAGCTCTAGTTAGGCCACAACTAGAATAGTGTGTCCAGTTCTGCGCACCACACTTTAGGAAGGATGTACAGGTCCTTCAGAGGACGCAGAGGAGATTTATCCGATTATTTATTTTTATTTAGAGATATAGCACTGAAACAGGCCCTTCAGCCCACCGAGTCTGTGCCGACCAACAACTACCCATTTATACTAATCCTACATTAATCCCATATTCCCTACTACATCCCCACCATTCTCCTACCACCTACCTACACTAGGGGCAATTTACAGTGGCCAATTTACCCATCAACCTGCAAGTCCTTGGCTGTGGGAGGAAACCGGAGCACCCGGCAGAAACCCACGCGGTCACAGGGAGAACTTACAAACTCCGCACAGGCAGTACCCAGAACTGAACCCGGGTCGCTGGAGCTCTGAGGCTGCAGTGCTAACCACTGCGCCGCCCGATTAGTTCTAGGGATGAGGGTCATAGTTACAAGATTAGGTTGGAGAAGCTGGGATTGTTCTCCTTGGAGCAAAGGAGGTTGAGGAGAGATTTGACACAGGTAGACAAAGAAAAGCTGTTTCCATTAGCTTATGGTACAAGGACTAGGAGATACAGTTTAAGTTTTTGGGCAAGAGATACAGGCGGGACGTGAGGAAGAATTATTTTTCACGCAGCAAATGGCAATTACCTGGAAATCACTGCCCGCAAGGGTGGTGGAAGCGGAGGCGATGAATGATTTCAAAATGAAATTGGATGGGAACCTAAGGGAATCAGGAGGCAAACTCTCCACTGGTTGGAGTCCTACCTAGCACAAAGGAAGATAGTTGTCATCGTTGGAGGCCAAACATCTCAGGCCCAAGACATCGCTGCTGGAGTTAAGAGTCAGTGTCATACAAGAACAGGCCCTTCGGTCCATCTATTCTAATCCCATTTTCCAGCACTTGGCCAATAGCCCTGTATGCTATGGCATTTCAAGTGCTCATCTAAATACTTCTTAAATGTTGTGAGGGTTCCTGCCTCGACCACCTCTTCAGACAGTGCGTTCCAGATTCCAACTACCCTCTGGATGAAAACATTTTTCCTCAAATCCCCTCTAAACCTCCTGCCCCTTAGCTTAAATCTATGCCCCCTGGTTATTGACCCCTCTGCTAAGGGAAAAAGTTTCTTCCTATCTAACCTATCCATGCCTCTCATAATTTTGTATATCTCAATCATCTCCCCCCTCAGCCTTCTTTGCTCCAAGGAAATCAACCCTAGCCTTTTCAGTCTCTCTTCATAGCTGAAATACTCCAGCCCAGGCAACATCCTGGTGAATCTCCTCTGCACCCTCACCAGTGCAATCACATCCTTCCTATAGTGTGGTGCCCAGAACTGTACACAGTAACTCCAGCTGTGGCGTAACTAGCGTTTTATACAGCTCCATCATAAACTCCCTGCTCTTATATTCTATATCTCGGCTGATAAAGGCAAGTATCCCATATGCCTTCCTAACCACCTTATCTACCTGACCTTCTGTACTTCCTACCATCCATTGTATATTCTCTTTCCCTGTTAGTCCTCCCAAGAATGCATCACTTCACACTTCTCAGGATTAAATTCCATTTGCCACTGCTCTGCCCATCTTACCAGCCCATCTATATCGTCCTGTATTCTAAGGCTTTCCTCCTCACTATTTACGACACCAGCAACGTTCGTGTCATCTGCAAACTTACTTATCATGCCTCCTATATTCATGTCTAAATCATTAACGTACACTACAAACAGCAAGGGTTCCAACACCGATCCTTGCGGTACACCACCAGTCATAGGCTTCCACTAACTTCCTCCTGCCACGAAGCCAATTTTGGATCCAATTTGTCAAATTGCCCTGGATCCCATGGGCTCTTACCTTCTTAACCAATCTCCCATGCGGACCTTATCAAAAGCCTTACTGAAGTCCATGTAGACTACATCAACTGCTTTACCCTCTACACATCTAGTCACCACCTTGAAAAATTCAATCAAGTTAGTTAGACACGATCTTACCCTGACAAAGCCATGCTGACTATCCCTGATTAATCCCGTCCCTCAGAATTTTTTCCAATAGTTTCCCAACCACTGATGTTAGACTCACTGGCCTGTAATTACCTGGTTTATCCCTGCTACCCTTGTTGAATAACGGCACCACATTCGCTGTCCTCCAATCCTCTGGGACGTCTCCTGTGGCCAGAGAGGATTTGAAAATTTGTGTCAGAGCCCCTGCTATCTCCTCTCTTGCCTCACATAACAGCCTGGGATACATCTCATCTGGGCCTGAGGATTTATCTACTTTTAAGCCTGCTAAAACAGCTAATACTTCCTCCCTTTCAATGCTAACATGTTCAAGTATATCACAATCCCCCTCCCTGATCTCTACACCTACATTGTCCTTCTCCATAGTGAACACAGATGAAAAGTAATCATTTAAAACTTCACCTATGTCCTCCAGCTGCACACACAGATTGCCACGTTGGTCCCTAATGGGCACCACTCTTTCCCTGGTTATCCTCTTACCCTTAATATACTTATAAAACGCCTTAGGATGTTGCCCGACAGTGTTTTTTCATGTCCCCTCTTCGCTCTCCTAATTACATTTTTTAGTACCCCCCTACACTTTCTATACATCTCTATTGCCTCTGCTGAGTTCAGCGCTCCGAATCTGCCACAAGCCTCCTTTTTTTCCTGATCCAATCCCTCCATAGCCCTGGACATCCAGGGTTCCCTGGACTTGTTGGTCCTACCCTTCACCCCAACGGGTACATGTTGGCTCTGAACCCTCACTATTTCCTCTTTGAATGACTCCCACTGGTCTGATGTAGACTTTCCTACAAGTAGCTGCTCCCAGTCTACTTTGGCCAGATCCTTTTTTATCATATTGAAATCGGCCTTCCCCCAATTTAGTACCTTTATTTCTGGCCCATCTTTGTCCTTTTCCATAACTACCTTAATTCTTAGAGTTTTGGTCACTATCCCCGAAATGCTCCCCCACTGACACTTCCACCACTTGTCTAGCTTCATTCCCTAGGATTAAGCCCAGTACTGCCCCTTCTCTTGTAGGACTTTCTACATAATGGCTCAAAAAGCTCTCCTGTATGCATTTTAAGAATTCCGCCCCCTTTACTCCTTTTACACTCAGACTATCCCAGTTGATATTAGGTAAGTTGAAATCCTCTACTATTATTACCCTATTATTTTTACACGTCTCAAGGTTTGCCTACATATCTGCTCCTCTATCTCTCCCAGCCAAGTGATTGCCCCCTTTTTGTTTTTAAGTTCTACCCATATGGCCTCACTTGAAGAACCTTCTACGATATCATCCCTCCTTACTGCAGTAATTGACTCCTTGATCAACAGTGCAATGCCACCTCCTCTTTTACCCCCTCCCCTGTCACGCCTGAAGATTCTATACCCTGGAATATTGAGCTGCCAGTCCTGCCCCTCCCTCAACCATGCCTCTATGATAGCAATATCATAATCCCATGTGCTAATCAATGCCCTCAATTCATCTGCCTTACTATTAAGACTCCTTGCATTAAAATAGATGCAATCCAGCCTTGCATTTTTCACTTGTGCCTTAACAGGTCTATATTTGCTCTGCCTTCCAGACTGATTTAGTTTCTCTTTTATATTTGACTGTGCTTCACCCCCAACTGAACCTCCACTCTGTATCCTATTCCCCTGCCAAATTAGTTTAAACTCCCAACACTAGTAAACCTCCCAGCAAGGATGTTGGTCCTGTTGCGGTTCAGGTGCAACCTGTCCAACTTGTACAGGTCCCACCTTTGCCAGAAACAGATGCAGTGATCCAGGAAACTAAAGCCTTCCCTCCTGCACCATCTCTTCAGCCACGCATTCATCTGCCCTATCCTCCTATTCCTATTCTCACAAGCACATGGCACCGGGAGTAATCCTGAGATTAAAACCTTTAAGGTCCTGCTTTTTAATCTGCTACCTAGCTCCCTAAATTCTTGTTGCAGGACCTCATCCCTCTTTTTACCTATGTCGTTGGTACCAATGTATACCACGGCCTCTGACTGCTCACCCTCCCCCTGCAGAATGTCCTGCAGCCGCTCCATGACATCCTTGACCCTAGCACCAGGGAGGCAACATACCATCCTGGAATCACGTTTGCGGCCACAGAAACACCTATCTGTACCCCTTACGATAGAATCCCCTATCACTATAGCACTCCCACTCCTTTTCCTCCCATGCTGTGCAGCAGAGCCAACCACGAACTTGGCTGTTGCTGCTTTCCCCTGGGAGGCCATCCCGCCACCACACCCCCCCCCCCAACAGTATCCAAAGCGGTATATCTGAGCGAGGGGGATGGCCTCAGGGAACTCCTGCACTACTTGCCTGCACCTCCTACTCTGCCTGGTGGTCACCCATCCCTTTTCTGCCTGTGCAGCCATTACCAGCGGTGTGACCACCTTGCTAAACATGCTATCCATGACGTCCTCAGCATCGCGGATGCTCCACAATGAATCCACCTGCAGCTCCAGCTCCGTAATGCAGGTAGCCAGTAGCTGCAGCTGGATACCCTTCCTGCACACGTGGTCGTCAAGTGACACTGGAAGCGTCCCTCATTTCCCACATAGTGCAGGAGGAGCATATCACGGGTGCGAGCTCTCCTGTCATGACTTACCTTTAGATTAATTAGTTACTCCCTTAATTAAAAAATACTAATTACACTAGAGGCCTTGTTCCACTCCAAACACTACCCACTGCAATCTAAATTACACTAATTAAAAAAAACACTTTAGTAGTACTCACTTTATCACTTGAGGTTTTTTTTTCAAACAGAAACAACTTTCCCCTTTTTTTTTTAAAGCTATTTAAATTGACTAACAACTGTTACTTACCCAACCAATCACCTTGCAGATTTCCCATGATGTCACTGTTCCTCAGGGTAGTGTCCTAGGCCCAACCATCTTCAGCTGCTTCATCAATGATCTTCCCTCCATCATAACGTCAGAAGTGGGAATGTTTGCTGATGGTTGCAGTGTTCAGTACCATTTATGACTCCTCAGATACTGAAGTAGTCCGTGTTCACATTCAACAAGAACTGGACAACATTCAGGCTTGGACTGATAAATGGCAAGTAACAATCGCACCATGCAAGTGCCAGTCTCCCCTTGACATTCAGCAGCATTACCATCATTGAATCCCCTACCATCAACATCCTGGAGGTTATCATTGACCAGGAACTAAACTGAACCAGCCATATTAGTACTATAGCTACAAGAGCAGGTCAGAAGCTGGGAATTCTGCAGCGAATAACTCACCACCTGATGGCTGAAGCTCATACAGCATCTACAAAGAACAAGTCAGGAGTGTGATGGAATACTCTCCACTTGCCAGGATGAGTGCAGCTCCAACACCACTGAAGAAGTTGGGTACCATCCAGGACAAAGTAACCCCTGAGAACGGCAGTCTATCCACGACATTAAACGTTCACTCCCTCCATCATCGGTGCACAGTGACAGCCAAGGATCCTTCGGCAGCACCTTCGAAACCCACTTTACCACTTAGAAGGACAAAGGCAGCAGACTCATGGAAGTGCAATAAGTTCCAAAGAAGGGTCACTGACCTGATACGTTAACTCTGCTTCTCTTTCCACAGATGCTGCCAGACCTGCTGAGTATTTCCAGCATTTCTTGTTTTTATTTCAGATTTCCAGCATCCGCAGTATTTTGCTTTTATTATCATGGAAGTGCAAGTTCATCTGACGTGGAAATAAATTGTCCTTCCTTCACTGTTGCTGGGACAAAAACCTGTAACTCGCTGCCGAATAGCACTATCGGTATTCCTACACTAGATAGACTACAGCAGTTCAAGAAGGCAGCTCACCACCACCTTCTCAAGGGCAATTCAGGATGGGCAACAAATGCTGGCCTTGCCAGCAACACTCACATCCCATGAGAGAATATAAAAAAAACTTGCAGGGCTCCGGGGATGCAGCGGTGAATGGGCGTGACTGGATTGCTCCACAGAGAACCGGCATGCGTGCCAAACCGTGTAAGCAAAATGCGATAGACAGAGTGAAGCAATCCCATAACCAACGGATCAGATCTAAACTCTGCAGTCCTGCCACATCCAGCCATGAATGGTGGTGGACAATTAAACAACTAACTGGAGGAAATGGCTCCACAAATATCCCCATCCTCAACGATGGGGGAGCCCAGTGCATCAGTGCGAAAGATAAGGCTGAAGTATTTGCAACAATTTTCAACCAGAAGTGCCGAGTTGATGATCCATCTCGGCCTCCTCCTGAGGTCCCCAGCATCACAGATGCCAGACTTCAGCCAATTCGATTCACTCCGTGTGTTATCAAGAAACGACTGATGACATTGGATACTGCAAAGGCTATGGGCCCTGACAATATTCCGGCAATAGTACTGAAGACCTGTGCTCCAGAACTTGCCACGCCCCTAGCCAAGCTGTTCTAGTACAGCTACAACATTGGCATCTACCCTGCAATGTGGAAAATTGCCCAGGTACGTCCTGTACACAAAAATCAGGGCAAGCCCAACCCAGCCAATTACCGTCCCATCAGTCTACTCTCAATCATCAGTAATGTGATGGAAGGTGTCATCAACAATGCCATCAAGCGGCACTTGCTTAGCAATAACCTGCTCACTGACGCTCAGTTTGGGTTCCGCCAGGGCCACTCAGCTCCTGACCTCATTACAGCCTTGGTTCAAACATGGACAGAAGAGCTGAACTCCAGAGATGAGGTGAGAGTGACTGACCTTGACATCAAGGCAGCATTTGACTGAGTATGGCATCAAGGAGCCCTAGCAAAACTGAGGTCAATGGGAATCAAGGGGAAAACCCTCCGCTGGCTGGAGTCATACCTAGCGCAAAGGTAAATGGTTGTGGTTGTTGGAGGTCAATCATCTGAGCTCCAGGACATCACTGCAGGAGTTCCTCAGGGTAGTGTCCTAGGCCCAACCATCTTCAGCTGCTTCATCAATGACCTTCCTTCAATCATAAGGTCAGAAATGGGGATGTTCGCTGTGCAATCATCAATGTTCAGCACCATTCGTGACTCCTCAGATACTGAAGCAGTCCCTGTAGAAATGCAGCAAGACCTGGACAATATCCAGGCTTGAGCTGATAAGTGGCAAGTAACATTTGCACCACACAAGTGCCAGGCAATGATCATCTCTAACAAGAGAGAATCTAACCATCTCCCCATGACATTCAATGGCATTACCATCGCTGAATCCCCCACTATCAACATCCTAGGGGCTTCCATTGACCAGAAACTGAACTGGAGGAGTCATATAAATACCGTGGCTACAAGAGCAGGTCAGAGGCTGGGAATCCTGAGGCGCGTAACTCACCTCCTGACTCCCCAAAGCCTGTCCACCATCTGCAAGGCACAGGTCAGGAGTGTGATGGAATACTCTCCACTTGCCTGGATGGGTGCAGCTCCAACAACACTCAAGAGGCTCGACACCATCCAGGACAAAGCAGCCTGCTTGAGTGACACCCCATCCACAAATATTCACTCCCTGCACCACCGACGCACAGTGGCAGCAGTGTGTACCATCTACAAGATGCACTGCAGCAACGCACTAAGGCTCCTTAGACAGCACCTTCCAAACCCGCGACCTCCAACAACTAGAAGGACAAGGGCAGCAAATGCATGGGACCACCACCATCTGCAAGTCACACACCATCCTGACTTGGAACTATATCGCCGTTAATTTACTGTCGCTGGGTCAAAATCCTGGAACTCCCTTCCTAACAGCACTGTTGGTGTACCTAGCCCACATGGACTGCAGTGATTAAAGAAGGCAGCTCACCACCACCTTCTCAAGGGCAATTAGAGGTGGGCAATAAATGCTGGCCTGGCCAGCAACGCCCACATACCATGAAAGAATAAAAAAGAATGCCAAATGGCCTCATTCTGTGCCATAATGACCCTAACTCTGTGTTGGCCACAGACACCATTTTCAATGCTGTAAGGGGTCTCTCAGTACTCCAAAAAAAGGCATTCTAGAGCTCAATTTTGCACCCCCCCCCCTTATCTTTAATAAGTTTCCATAACTTTACTCAGTTCAATGGACTTCAAACTGACTGGTCAGTAGTTCCTAGGTCAGTTCTGCTCCATTTTTTTTAAAAAACATCTGCCTTTCTCCGGTCCTTCCCAAATATTTAGTGATTTCTGGAAGATTTTTGCCAGATTTTGTGCAATTTCCTCCTGTTGTTTCTTAATGGTCTTCAGTTACATTTTATTTAGCCAGAGATTTTATTTACCATAGATTCGTATAGTTGATTGGGAACCATACTGGTAGTAATGTGAGTCAAGTCCTCTTCAACATCCATTAGTTCACTTTCCAGGTCAAATAAGTTACCTATGCAGCAAGACATGGAGAACATCCAGGCTTGGGCTGATAAGTGGCAAGTAACATTCGTGCCACACAAGTGCCAGGCAATGACCATCTCAAACAAGAGAAAATATAACCAGCTGCCTTTGACATTCTCCACTATCAACATCCTGGGGGTTACCATTGACCAGAAACTGAATTGGACCAGCCACATAAATGCTGTGGCTACAAGAGCAGGTCAGAGGCTGGGAATTCTGCAGCAACTAACTCACCGCCTGACTCCCCAATGCCTGTCCACCATCTGCAAGACACAAGTCAGGAGTGTGATGGAATACTCTCCACTTGCCTGGATGTGTGCAGCTCCAACAACACTCAAGAAGCTCGACACCATCCAGGAAAAAGGAGCCCTCGTGACTGGCACCCTATCCACCACCTTCAACATTCATTCCCTCCACCACCGAAGTGCAGCGGCAGCAATGTATACCATCCACAAGATACAATGCAGTAACTCACCAAGGCTCCTTCAACAGCACCTTCAAACCCATGACATTTACCACCTAGAAGGACAAGGGCAGCAGATGTATGGAACACCATCACCTGCAAGTTCCTCTCCAAGCCACACACCATCTTGACTTGGAACTATATCGCCATTCCTTCACTGTTGCTGGGTCAAAATCCTGGAACTCCCTTCCTAACAGCATGGTAGGTGTACCTACACCCCAAGAACTGCAGAGGATCAAGAAGGCAGCTCACCACCACCTTCTCAAGGGTAATTAGGGATGGCAACAAATGCTGGCTTAGCCAGCGACACTCACATTCCCCCGAACGAATCAAAAATACCTGCCTATTTTTGAAGCAAATGGCAATATTTTTGATTAATAATAACTATGTAAATACAAAAGGAGCTGTTAAATGCATGGGGTCCTGGTGAATAAGGCCACTTATCAGCTTGCCAGGTGTTCCATTACCTGGGAATGCTACAAATTTTACATTGCTAGAAGGGCAACTGAAAACTCTCTGGGACATCCTACAACCCTCAGATGTTTGAAACATGGAAGCCACAAGTATCTAGAGTTGGAGAAAACGAGGCAGAAGACACCCAGAAGTGTAACATCCTTCAGTTACTGAAATAAGATGGCAACTCCTTTTCAGCTCCAGCCTCATTCAAGATTTATATGGCCTCATCAGTGAAGCATACCAGGTTGGTCCGCCTCAATCAGACTAACAACATACATACAGTTTAACTGATCAAGGTTATACATCTCATAATATAACATTTGTTAGCTTTCTCTTTACTGGTTGATCCAACTGCAAGGTTCAATCTAGACAGAAAAGTCCATGCATTATTTACCTGAGATGACATCTGTGTGGTGGACATGAGCAGAGTTCCTTAGCATGGTACAGACAAACCAGCTGGTTGGATTTACAAAGGCATGAGACTGCAGACAAGAAACAAGTAGTCTTGCACTTTGCACACTGTCGCTCATCATCAGGCAATAACTCGAATTTCTCTCTCACAGAATCAATTACTCCCTAGAATGAAGAAAATAGATCAATTTATTCTCAATGAAAATTTATATTTGGGTTTAATCTGACTTGGTTATTGCCACAGAATGCTCAGGTCTGTTAACAGATGAGCAGAAACGGCCCAGGTCATACTTCAGATTTTATGCACAAGTCCAGAATAAACCTATCCTGAAAAATTCTTAAAATAAGAATTATCTGTGAAAAGAGCTTTATATAGACAAGCAAAGATATGAAACATTCCACCAAATGTCCTATTCACAACTCTAATTATATGCTAATTCATCACATCCTGATATACAACAAAGCACAACACAGAGTCACCGACACAAAAACAAGAAATGCTGGATTCACTCAGCAGGTCTGGCAGCATCTGTGGAAAGAGAAGCAGAGTTAACGTTTCGGGTCAGTGACCCTTCTTCTTCGGGTTCCGAAGAAGGGTCACTGACCCGAAACGTTAACTCTGCTTCTCTTTCCACAGATGCTCCCAGACCTGCTGAGTGAATCCAGCATTTCTTGTTTTTGTTTCAGATTTCCAGCATCCGCAGTATTTTGCTTTTATTACAGAGTCACCGACCCTTGGCAGAGAGGGCGGGAGTCACCGACCCTTGGCAGAGAGGGCGGGAGTCACCGACCCTTGGCAGAGAGGGCGGGAGTCACCGACCCTTGGCAGAGAGGGCGGGAGTCACCGACCCTTGGCAGAGAGGGCGGGAGTCACCGACCCTTGGCAGAGAGGGCGGGAGTCACCGACCCTTGGCAGAGAGGGCGGGAGTCACCGACCCTTGGCAGAGAGGGCGGGAGTCACCGACCCTTGGCAGAGAGGGCGGGAGTCACCGACCCTTGGCAGAGAGGGCGGGAGTCACCGACCCTTGGCAGAGAGGGCGGGAGTCACCGACCCTTGGCAGAGAGGGCGGGAGTCACCGACCCTTGGCAGAGAGGGCGGGAGTCACCGACCCTTGGCAGAGAGGGCGGGAGTCACCGACCCTTGGCAGAGAGGGCGGGAGTCACCGACCCTTGGCAGAGAGGGCGAGAGTCACCGACCCTTGGCAGAGAGGACGAGAGTCACCGACCCTTGGCAGAGAGGGCGGGAGTCACCGACCCTTGGCAGAGAGGGCGGGAGTCACCGACCCTTAGCAGAGAGGGCGGGAGTCACCGACCCTTAGCAGAGAGGGCGGGAGTCACTGACCCTTAGCAGAGAGGGCGGGAGTCACTGACCCTTAGCAGAGAGGGCGGGAATAACTGACCGGCAGCAGATAGGGTGGGCTTGAAAGACATTCAGAACCTCAAGTTACTGAGCCCGAGGTCTGGCAATAGGGCGGCACAGTGGCGCAGTGGTTAGCACCGCAGCCTCACAGCTCCAACAACCCGGGTTCAATTCTGGGTACTGCCTGTGTGGAGTTTGCAAGTTCTCCCTGTGTCTGCGTGGGTTTTCTCCGGGTGCTCCGGTTTCCTCCCACAAGCCAAAAGACTTGCAGGTTGGTAGGTAACTTGGCCATTATAAATTGTCACTAGTATAGGTAGGTGGTAGGGAAATATAGGGACAGGTGGGGATGTGGTAGGAATATGGAATTAGTGTAGGATTAGTATAAATGGGTGGTTGATGGTCAGCACAGACTCGGTGGGCCGAAGGGCCTGTTTCAGTGCTGTATCTCGAAAAAAACAAAAAAAACATCAGAGATGAACCAGTGGTTTGTTGGTATGCAATTACCTGCTAATTATTGAAATCAGAAGGTTCCCAAGCATTTTAAAAACATCTGTCAGATATTACAAATTTACCTCCAATATGCCAGGTTTATTTTGTAAAGGCCCGCACTTCTAAATAGTATTACTCCTAACAGTAGCAGAAACAGATAATGCATTTTGATTTGCTTCACACATCCAGAGGCCTTTGCAGATATTTATGCAGGTCCTAATTTTTCTGTAGTTAATGAGAACCCCTATTCTAACCCATAACATGTGGAAAACCACAGTCTTGCAGTCTGAACTTTTGCCTTGCTGACATTTATGACTCGCTTTCAAATTGGCAACTAAGATTTGGTAAGAACATTTCGTATATTTGCAGGTCCCAGAGTGGGGGAGATAGGGGGAAAAATAACTGAAAAACATAAGAAAAAAAAGGTGGCAAGAGTGATAAAATAAGAACCTCAGTGGCTTGTTTGTTCCTTCCACAGGCCATTTAAAATCTACTCTGCAAAACATTATACCCACTACCTAACAAAGTTCAAACACTGAAATAAAACAGAAAATTCTGGAATTGCTCTGGCAGTATTTGTGGAAAGAGAGTTCTAATAGGTCCAATAAAGTTCCAGTACCATTTGAGCTCCACAGGTAATAAGAGTAACACTGCAGAATATCAATTCTCACATCTCCACAATTCAGCCCTGATCTGCTGATCTTTGTGCAGATTACTGTTCTCCCCGCACACCCCCCCCACCCCCCCCAATCACAGCAGCATTCCACTGTATCCCATGATCATCTCAGTTGGTACCTACCCCTATTACCTGTAACCTAGTCCCAAATATTTATCTAATTCCTTTTGAAAATGATTTATCAAATTAACCTCCACTGCTTTGTTGGGAACTTGTTCTATAAATACAATCTAAGAACAGGATTTACTTCTAATCACTAGTCTTGTCCGAGGCTTATTGTTTTCATCTTCATATTTCCTAGTCATGGTCGAATAGCCTGCTGAGGCCCACGTCATTGGTGCCTCTTAATTTCAAAGATATGGATCATGCGTGCCACCAATCTTTCTCTAGCCATGATTGCAATTTCAGCTTTGTGAGACTCTTCTCATCAGTCATCTCTCCTCCAAATCAGTGTCCTTTTGAAGATAAAGTACATCAAATCTGTACTAATTCCAGCTACGATTTGCACTGAAGCTCAACATCTATTTGGGCAGATGTTCAAACTGAAGTTGGAAGGAGGTTCTGATCACCCAGTTATTTCAAGAAGGGCAAGTACATAAAAACTTCATTATGAGAAAGGCTGCTACTACAAACACTTGCCAAACATCCTGGGTGTCAAAGCAAAGCCAAAAGAGTTAGCACCTTATATTCGTAATGTAGCCCTGTTAAATCCCTTCTATTGGTAATGTAGCCCAGCTAACATACTAAAAGGCACCCCCCTGCCCTAGCCCTGAACTTGCATCTTTTTCTAGTTTCTCTCCCATCTCCCCTTTCAAGCTCATCTTGTCCATGAGACCCATCCCCTGCTCCCCTGAACCTATTCTCACTAAACTGCTGACCACCTAACTTCCCCCACCCCACCCCGCCCCACTGCCAGGTCTCCACGTGAGCTGATATTGCTAATGGTGTTCTCTTCAGGTGTCATCCCTTCCTCCTTTAAATACGCCATCATCCCTCTCCTCAAAAAAACCCTTGAGCCCACTATCCTTGCAAACTACTGCCCCATCTTCAACCTCCCTTTCCTCTCCAAAGCGTTTGAACGTGTTGTCGCCTTTCAATCCATGCCCAACTTTCCCAGAATTTCCATGTTTGAATCCCTCCAAACAGGTTGCCACCCCTGCCATAGTACCTAAACAGCTCCTTATCAAAGTCACAAATGACATCCCATGTGACTGTGACAAAGATAAATTATCCCTCCACATCCTTCTCGACCTGTCTGCAGCCTTTGATGTGGCTAACCACCACACCAACCTCTCCAGTGTCTTCAAGCTGGATGAAACTGCTCTCACCTGGTTCCATTCTTACCGATCAAATCGTAGCCAAAGCATCACTTAAAATGGCTTCTCAGCCTGCTCCCACACCGTTACCTCTGGTGTCTCCCACGGATCTATCCATGGCCCCCTCCTTTTTCTCATCTACATGCTGCCCCTCGGCGACATCATCCAAAAGCAGTTAGTTTCCATACGTATGCTGACGACACCCAGCTCTGCCTCATCACCACCTCTCTCGATGAATCCACTGTTGCTAAATTATCAGACCACTTATCCAATATCCAGTACTGGATGAGCAGAAATTTATTCCAATTAAATATTGGGAAGACTGAAGCCACTGATTTCAGTCCCGGCTCCAAACTCGTGACATGGGAGGGGATAAAGGAGGAGGTGGCATTGCACTGTTGATCAAGGAGTCAATTATTGCAGTAAGGAGGGATGTTATCGTAGAAGGTTCTTCAAATGAGGCCAAATGGGTAGAACTTAAAAACAAAAAGGGGGCAATCACTTGGCTGGGAGAGATAGAGGAGTAGATATATAGGCAAATCTCAGAGAGGTGTAAAAATAATAGGGTAATAATAGTAGGGGATTTCAACTTACCTAATATCAACTGGGATAGTCTGAGTGTAAAAGGAGTAAAGGGAGCGGAATTCTTAAAATGAATAC
Organism: Heterodontus francisci; assembly: GCF_036365525.1. Lineage (NCBI taxonomy): Eukaryota > Metazoa > Chordata > Chondrichthyes > Heterodontiformes > Heterodontidae > Heterodontus > Heterodontus francisci. Next base: position 15,340,461 of record NC_090395.1, read on the forward strand.
AAGAGAGCTTTTTGAGCCAGTATGTAGAAAGTCCTACAATAGAAGGGGCAGTACTGGACCTAATACTAGGGAATGAAGCTGGACAAGTGGTAGAAGTGTCAGTGGGGGAGCATTTCGGGGATAGTGACCATAACTCTAAGAATTAAGGTAGTTATGGAAAAGGACAAAGATGGGCCAGAAATAAAGGTACTGAATTGGGGGAAGGCCGATTTTAATAAGATAAATAAGGATCTGGCCAAAGTAGACTGGGAGCAGCTACTTGTAGGAAAGTCTACATCAGACCAGTGGGAGTCAAATAGTGAGGGTTCAGAACCAACATGTACCCGTTAAGGCGAACGGTAGGACCAACAAGTCCAGGGAACCCTGGATGTCAAGGGCTATGGAGGATTGGATCAGGAAAAAAAGGAGACTTATGGCAGATTCAGATCGCTGAACACAGCAGAGGAGTATAGAAAGTGTAGGGGGGTACTAAAAAAAGTAATTAGGAGAGCGAAGAGGGGACATGAAAAAACACTGTCGGGCAACATCCTAAGGCGTTTTATAAGTATATTAAGGGTAAGAGGATAACCAAGGAAAGAGTGGGGCCCATTAGGGACCATAGTGGCAATCTGTGTGTGGAGCCGCAGGACATAGGTGAGGTTTTAAATGATTACTTTTCACCTGTGTTCACTGTGGAGAAGGACAATGTAGGTGTAGAGATCAGGGAGGGTGATTGTGATATACTTGAACATATTATCATTGAAAGGGAGGAAGTATTAGCTGTTTTAGGGAGCTTAGAAATGGATAAATCCCCAGGCCCAGATGAGATGTATCCCAGGCTTTTATGTGAGGCAAGGGAGGAGATAGCAGGGGCTCTGACACAAATTTTCAAATCCTCTCTGGCCACAGGAGAGGTACCACAGGACTGGAGGACTGTGAATGGGGTGCCATTATTCAAGAAGAGTAGCAGGGATAAACCAGGTAATTACAGGCCAGTGAGTCTAACATCAGTGGTTGGGAAACGATTGGAAAAAATTCTGAGGGACAGCATTAATCTCTACTTGGAGAGGCAGGGATTAATCAAGGATAGTCAGCACGGCTTTGTCAGGGTAAGATCGTGTCTAACTACTTGATTGAATTTTTCGAGGTGGTGACTACATGTGTAGATGAGGGTAAAGCAGTTGATGTAGTCTACATGGACTTCAGTAAGGCTTTTGATAAGGCACCACATGGAAGATTGGTTAAGAAGGTAAGAGCCCATAGGATCCAGGGCAATTTGGCAAAGTGGATCGACAATTGGCTTAGTGGCAGGAGGCAGACGGTGATGGTTGAGGGTTGTTTTTGCAAGTGGAAGCCTGTGACCAGTGGTGTACCACAGGGATTGGTGCTGGGACCCTTGCTGTTTGTAGTGTACATTAATGATTTAGACGCGAATATAGGTGGCATCATAAGTAAGTTCGCAGCTGACATGAAAATTGGTGGTGTCGTAAATAGTGAGGAGGAAAGCCTTAGAATACAGGACGATATAGATGGGCTGGTAAGATGGGTGGAGCAGTGGCAAATGGAATTTAATCCTGAGAAGTGTAAGGTGATGCATTTTGGGAGGACTAACAAGGCAAGGGAATATACAATGGATGGTCGGACCCTAAGAAGTACAGAAGGTCAGAGGGACCTTGGTGTCCTTGTCCATAGATCACTGAAGGCAACAGCACAAGTAGATAAGGTGGTTAGGAAGGCATATGGGATACTTGCCTTTATTAGCCGAGGCACAGAACATGAGAGGAGGGAGGTTATGATGGAGCTGTATAAAACGCTAGTTAGTCCGCAGCTAGAGTACTGTGTACAGTTCTGGGCACCACACTATAGGAAGGATGTGATTGCACTGGTGAGGGTGCAGAGGCGATTCACCAGGATGTTGCCTGGGCTGGAGCATTTCAGCTATGAAGAAAGACTGAAAAGGCTAGGGTTGTTTTCCTTAGAGCAGAGAAGGCTGAGGGGGGAGATGATTGAGGTATACAAAATTATGAGGGGCATTGATAGGATAGATGGCAAGAAACTTTTTCCCTTAGCGGAGGGGTCAATAACCAGGGGGCATAGATTTAAGCTAAGGGGCAGGAGGTTTAGAGGGGATTTGAGGAAAACATTTTTCACCCAGAGGGTGGTTGGAATCTGGAACGCACTGCCTGACGAGGTAGTGGAGGCAGGACCCTCACAACATTTAAGAAGTATTTAGATGAGCACTTGAAAGCCATAGCATACAAGACTACAAGCCAAGTGTTGGAAAATGGGACTAGAATAGTTAGGTGCTTGATGGCCGGCACAGATACAAGGGGCCAAAGGCCTGTTTCTGTGCTGTATAACTATGACTCTATGGCTCTATTCCCCTCCCTGGCAACTGTCTGAGACTAAACCAAACGGTTCGCAACCTTGATGTTATATTTGATCCCAGAGGAGCTTCTGACCACATATTCACACCATCACAAAGACTGCCCATTTCCACTTCTGTAATTCACCCGACTTCACCACTGCCTCAGTTCATCTGCTGCTGAAACCTCTTGTGTTTGATTCTCTAGACTTGTCTATTTCAACACACTCCTGGCTGGACTCCCACATTGTATCTTCCATAAACCTGAGGTCATCCAAAATGCTGCACCGGGTCCTGTTCCCCTATCAGCCCTGTGCTTGCTAACCTACATTGGCTCCTGGTCAAGCAATGTCTTGATTATAAAATTCTCATCTTCATTTTCAAATCTCTCCATGGCCTTGCAACCAACACCTCCCCCCGCCCCACCCCATCTCTTCTAGACCCACAATCCTCTGAGATATCTGTACTCATCTTATTCTCTTGAGCATCCCCGATTTGAATCGTTCCACCATTAGTTCAGTTGCTTAGGCCCTAAGTTCTGGAATTCCCACCCTGCACCTCTCTGCCTCACTTTCCTCCTTTAAGACACTCTTTAAAATCTTCCACTTTAGCCAAACTTTTGGTCATCTGACCTAATATCTCATGTGCCTCAGTGCCATATTTCATTTTATATTGCTCCATGGGACATTCTATTATGTTAAAGGCGCGATATAAATATAAATCGTTGGTGGTAATGTAGCCTGCTAAAACCTTTCTACTGGTAATGCAGCCCTGCTAAATACATGTTACTGGTAACCATGGGACATTTTTACTACGTTAGAGGCACTATATGAATCCATGTTGTTGTAAGTTGGTGGTTGGGATGCAAATCAAGTGGGTTGATGGTTTCAAGCATCTAGAGTATTGTGGAAGCTGCACCCATCCAGGCTCCATTACACTCCTGACTTGTGCCTTGTAGATGATGGACAGGCACTGGGGAAACAGGAGATGAGTTACTCGCCGCAGAATTCCCAGCCTCTGACCTGCTCTTGTAGCCACGGCATTTATGTGGCTGGTCCCATTCAGTTTCCAGTCAATGGTAACCCCCAAGATGTTGATAGTGGGGGATTCAGTGATGGTAATGCCATTGAACGTCAAGGGGAGATGGTTAGATTCTCTCTTGTTTGATGTGGTCATTGCCTGCTACTTGTGTGGTGTGAGATGATTGACGTCCAACAACCACAGCCATCTTCCTTTTGTGCTCAGTATGACACCAACCAGTGGAGAGCTTTCCCCCTGATTCTCCTTGATGCCATACTCGGTCAAATGCTGCCTTGATGTCAAGGGCAGTCACTCTCACCTTAACTCTGGAGTTCAGCTCTTTTGTCCATGTTTGGACCAAGGCTGTAATGAGGCCAGGAGCTGAGTAGCCCTGGTGGAACCCAAACTGAGCATCAGTGCGCAGGTTATTGCTGAGCAAATGCTGCTTGATAGCACTCTCCACGACCCCTTCTACCATTTTGCTGATGTTCGAAAATAGACTGATAGAGCGGTAATTGGCCAGGTTAGATTTGTCCTGCTTTGTATGTACAGGACATACTTGGGCAATTTTCCACATTGCCAGCTTGGCTAGGGGCACGGCTAGTTCTGGAGCACAAGTCTTCAGTACTATTGCCGGAATGTTGTCAGGGCCTGTAGCCTTTGCAGTATCCAGTGCCTTCAGCTGTTTCTTGATATCACGTGGAGTGAATTGGATTGGCTGAAGACTGGCATCTGTAATGCTAGGGACCTCAGGAGGAGGTCGAGATGGATCATCCACTCAGCATTTCTGGCTGAAGATGGATGAAAATGCTTCAGCCTCGTCTTTTGCACTGATGTGCTGGGCTCCCCCATCATTGAGGATGGGGATATTTGTGGAACTGCCTCCTCCTATCAGTTGTTTAATTGTCCACCACCATTCATGACTGTATGTGGCAGGACTGCAGAGCTTAGATCTGATCCGTTGGCTGTGGGAATCGCTTAACCCTGTCTATTGCATGCTGCTTCCGCCATTTGGCATGCAAGCAGTCCTGTGCTTCACCAGGCTGACCTCATTTTTAGGTATGCCTGGTGCTACTCCTGGAATGCCCTCCTGCACTCCTCATCGAACCAGGGTTGGTCTCCTGGCTTGATGGTAATGGCAGAGTGGGGTATATGCCGGGCCATTTAGTTACAGATTGTGGTTGAGTACAATTCTGCTGCTGCTGATGGCCCACAGTGCCTCATGAATGCCCAGTTTTGGAGTTGCTGGATCTGTTTGAAAGCCAGCCCATTTAGATGGTGATAGTGCCACACAACACAATGTGTGTACTATGTATCCTCAATGTGAAGACAGGACTTCAATACTACCTACCAATACGGTCATGGACAGATGCATTTTCCACAGATAGATTGGTGAGGACTAAGTCAAGTATGTTTTCCCCTCTTGTTGGTTCCCTCACTACCTGCCACAGACCCAATCTAGCAGCTATGTCCTTTAGGACTCGGCCAGCTCGGTCAGTAGTGGTGCTACTGAGCCACTCAGCAGGAGGTTTCCTTGCCCATGTTTGACCAGATGCCATGACACTTCATGGAGTCCGGAGTCAATATTGAGGACTTTCAGGGCAACTCCTTCCCGACTGTATACCACTGTGCCGCCACCTCTGATGGGTCTGTCCTGCTGGTGAGACACGACATACCCAGGGATGGTGATGCTGGTGTCTGGGACATAGTCATACTCGCGTCATAATCATACCTTGCAGACATGACAGACCCAGGGATGGTGATGCTGGTGTCTGGGACATAGTCATACTCATACCTTGCAGACAGTGTCAGGCTGTTGATTGACTAGTCTGTGGGACAGCTCTCCCCATTTTGGCACAAGCCCCCGATGTAGTAAGGAGGACTTTGCAGGGTCGACAGGGCTGGGTTTGCCATTTTCGTTTCCAGTGCCTAAGTCGATGCCAGCTGGTCCATCCGGTTTCATTCCTCCCCAAACTCACTTTCCTCCTCAAATGAATCTCTTCTTTCACATTACATTTGCTTTTGATTGCTTTGGAAAATAACTCGAATAATTTGTTAATAATCTGAATCTGTTGTAAAAGCATTTTAGACCCAGAATGTCCGGTGCTCCCGTAAGCAGTCTCTGCGTCTTTTGTGGGAGTTGACCAATGTTTCTGCGGCGAATTCATACTCTTCATTTTTACAGATATGCAATACTGAGTTGTGTTAAAGTTGCAGCGGTGGGTATGAGCATAAGTGTCACTCGCTGAACTACTATTTGTCATCCGTCCTTAATTGAGCAAGGAAGAATCAACCAAGTTGCTGTTCGACAGGAGTCTCATATTGGTCAGATGGTGACTTTGCTTATTAGAATATAGTTGCTGTCAGGTTTCTAGTGATCTGGAAGCTGAAGGGCCACTTTCTTAATGAAACAAGAAAAAAAGTCTGCCGTTTGTTACCTTGTGTTCCTGTTTTCTCTGGGTGCCTCTAAATGATGATACAGTTAGATCTCTGGGAACACACTGTGAAATCAGGGCCAGCCTTTGGTAGGACAGCAGTCAAGCACTCTCGAAATTTTCTTGAGGCATCTAGTGACTAATTGAACTTAGTTTTGTTTAGCTAGCAGTTGGCTGTTTCTCACAAAACAGTTGAGGTGTGTCAGCGATGCATAGTGCTGCATGGCTGCCAATAAGGGTTGAAATGTACACTTTTGGCAAGCCAGGGCAGTGCAGCAATATCCAAATGTGATCAGCCTTTGTCTTAATAGATCTGTTGCAACGAGCGATTGAAAGGAACAGGGCACTGGTGGCGAAAAAAGGAGAGATTATAAGAAGTTAGCCATGAGCCAAAGGTCTATTAAATTGTCCGGATGTTGTGTTTGGAAATGGCAGGCAACAGAGCATAGGCAAGAGTCAGAGCGAAGAAGTCAATATGTAGAGATTTGTCAATTTTTTGAGTCTCTTAATATATCAATTCTAATAAAATAGAGACAACTTACTCTTGAAGAAATGTGTTTTTTTTGTAATAAACTAGAGCACACTGCCAGAAACAGAAAACTTCAGCTAACAGATTGTCACCACCCTTTGAGAGTGTGTACAGCAGGCTTGCTTTGCCAAATAGTTGGATTGCAAAACCCTTTCAAAGCTGTTCTCCTGGCTCTGGCAGTGAGTGTATCGGTCTTAATTGCTGACTGTTTAAAACCTCAAACCTATTTGCAAAAGATTGCGCATTTGTTTCATTAATATTGCATATATCTTGTATCATGTGGCAACTATGGGAACCTGATCACCACAAATTTGGCGAGCATCGGAATCCTACTGGAAAACATCATTCTAAGCTGTGCAGCAACCCGGAAGCTTCCAAGTAGGCTGCGCACAGGTCAGCCCCTTTAAGTTACTGCGCATTTAAACAAACCACCCGCACACAACAAAAAAAGTTTACAAAGGTACGTTGGAGTTTGCCTGAAATGTTAACAATAATGTCCCTTGTGAGCTGAATCACAGATATCTTTTGCAAGTGTGTTTCTTCAATCTTTTTGAAGGTGGATCAAGCAAATACTTGGAAGAGTTGAGGCCAGATATAAACTTAAGCTATTTTATTTCACAGTAATGTGAAAACATAGAACAGCCATTATGACCAGACTCACTCCCTTCAATCAGTAATTAAGACTGAAGCTGCAGAATATCGAATAACCTAGAAAATACACTGCAGCAACTCACCAAGGGTTCTTTAACATTGTCTCCTAAATCCACACTCACCACCACCTAGAACAACATGGGCAGTAGGTGCTTGAGAAGACCATCACTTCCAAGTTCCTCTCCAAGCAATACACCACCTTGAGTTGGCACCTTTCTTCATTGCCGCTGGGTCGAAATCCTGAAAGTAATTGCCTAACAGTACTGTGGGAGCACCTTCATCATACAGACTGCACTGATTCAAGAAAGCAGCTCACCACCCACTTCCTCTCAAGGGCAACTAGGATAGGCAATAAATATTGGTCTTGCCTTAAATGCTCATATCCTTATAATTATAAATTAAAAGGTACAACTTATCCTTGTATAATAATACAAAATAAAAAGCATGCCCCCAACATCAATGAGCTGGTTTGATTTAAAACAGGATAATTTCAAACAATTCTCCATCATATGCACATATACATCCATGTCCCTCTGCTCCTGCACCCCCTTTAGAATTGTACCCTTTATTTTATATTGTCTCTTCATGCTCTTCCGACTAAAATGAATCACTTCTCATTTCTCCGCATTGAACAGCATCTACCACCGGTTCGCCCATTCCACTAACTTGTCTATGTCCTTTTGAAGTTCTACACTATCCTCCTCACAGTTCACAATGCTTCCAAGTTTCGTATCCTCCGCAAACTCCCTCGAAGGCAGGTTGAAATTGGAGAGGAAGATAGCCATGGAACCATATAGGCATAACATTTTTTGCCAGTTGGGGATTTTAAAATTAAAAGCACAAATAATTTTAAAATAAATTTCTGCTGGAACTGGGAGAAAGTTCCACAATTAAAAAAATATTCCCAAAGTCAAGTGGGATTTGAAGTAGCATTAAGTGCACATCTATGAAGATATTTTGTAAATGAACTAATACAGTTGATTTTTTCATTTACATTGTTTCATAGTAATAAAATAACATTTCATGTTATTCATTTATACCAGCACATTCAAACGAAAGATACAAAACAGATAGAGGAATATATTTTCACACACATCAAGTTAAAGACGACCTTCTTTCCCCTGTGGGCTCTATCCATAGAGCAGCTAATATTGAAAAGTAGCTAAGCATCCTATCACAATCATCAATGTAACCAGAGTTCAGACAATTGGATTTTTTTCTTAAATTGCGAAACTACTTTTTCCTAGTGTCAGCAGAAATGATTTAGATTTAGAGATGCAGCACTGAAAGAGGCCCTTCGGCCCACCGAGTCTGTGCTGACCATTAACCACCCATTTATACTAATCCTACACTACTCCCACATTCCTACCACATCCTCACCTGTCCCTATATTCCCCTACCACCTACCTATACTAGTGGCAATTTATAATGGCCAATTCACCTATCAACCTGCAAGTCTTTTGATTGATAGCAAAATTATTTTAGTGCTTTTAAAAAGTCTTCCATTTCAAACTGCACAAACTTCTTTCACATAAAATCCACATGGTGAGGCCCACAGCATAAGACTGCTCATAATTCAAAACAATTTGATAACTTGTAGAAAGATAGTTGCAAGACTTGCAGTAATACAGTATTGGTTAAGAACTAAAATTGTTGGGCCGGTGTAAAGGAACCTCACTCTGCATTTAACTATCTTTGGAGCACTAAAGAGGATAGTTGAGGAAAAGCTTTACTCTTCTACTTGACCCAGGGGTTTTATGCTGAAACTGGCTACTGAAGAACAGGCCTTATGTTTTCCAGCATAAAAATGCTACAAGTAAAATTTGCAACAACTTAATGTTTGGAAAGCACCTTTAATATTAAAAAGCCTCCTAAGACACATAACAAAAGGCATACAGGAAACAGACACAGAAGGATGGGAGTTATAAGAATGGAGTATTCAGAGAAGTGAGAGATATAGGACTAGATGAAATTGCAGATGCAGACTGGGGTGAGGCCATGGAATGATTTAAAGACAATGGCCAGGATTTAATAAGGAGGCAGTGGCCCCACCCACCAGCTGGAAAGTCAGGGGTGAGCCTGCCTCCGCTGGCACTGGAAGCCAAGACAGTATTTCAGTCCTCAGGCTTTCACCCCTCTAAGGCAGGACGTTCCACCTCCAAAAGCTGCCGCCAATCAGCCCTTCAGTCCCAGCAATAGCATCAGGAGCGGTAGCCACTGCTACAACTGCAGCAGTCCCTGCAGAACCACTGAGAAGGTTCAGAGTGCAGGTAAGTGGCGTCAGCGATTGATAGGGTCAATAGCAAGGGTAGGTGGGTGTCTTCCAGCAGGACGCGGCACCTGCTGCTAGGGGTGCCCTCCATGGGGCACAGGGTACCCAATCAGGAGGGACACCCCCACCATGGTCATCAGGTTTTACCAGTGGCGGTGGGAAGTGGCATTAATTAGCTACGAAGGGCCTCAATTGACCAAAGGGCAGGCGAGCTGCCTGCCACCTCCCCCGCCACTGGCACCTGATTTTAAGCCCCCCTGTCCCCTCCTCCCAGCCAGCTTGGGACGGTAGGGGTAAAATTCCACCCAATGATTTTATATTTAATATACTGGGCAAACAGTGAACCAGGGTAGGTTAGTGAGGACATGTTGACTGGGACTTAGTAACAGATAAGATGCACAAGGCAGAGTTTTGCACAAGATGGACTTCATGGACAGTGCACGTACTTCATGGCAGGCCAGCAAGGGGCATGTTGAGCTTGCAGGTGACAGACACATAGGGATTCATCAGCATGGAGACTGAAGTTGGAACAGGAGCAGACAATGTTGAGGTGAAGGTGAACAGTCCGTCTGACAGAAAATGTTAATAAAAGGATCTTCTGAATAATAAATACTTATTTTCTGTAGCACTCACCATTTTGTGAACTGCTTCCCGCAATTTCTTCTCCTCCTCTATCATAATGATCATATCCTTATAGACAGCAGATGCCAAAACTACATCCAGAGCCTTTGACTTGGATGCCATCTTACAAATCATCTCATCATGAGAGAAAACACAGTAACGGTTCAGAAGACGATAATGTTCCACACACTGTCGGCCCATTGGCAACTGCAAGACAAGCACATTTAGCAGGACACAGTTCTCAAAAAGCAATTTAAAAACACATTCCAGAGCAGTGTTGGGAAGGGTAAAAACGTGTGAGCAAAGGTTTTGGGCCACAGGTCAATGTGCACTACAAATATTAGCATCTGGGGGTTTCAAAAACACTTGCGCTTCTGATTTTAATACTAGATTAAGGAGATATATTGTGACAAATATTTTCTATTTAGTTATTAATCAAGATTTTAAACTATAAATTACCTGCTTTTCTTTATATATGAAGATTCAGAAACACTTACTCTGCATCTTCCCCATACATGCACTGAATGTGCACACTTACCCAGTCCATCGTGCAGAAATTCACAGCTTCTGCAAAGTTGAAGCCCTGGTTAAAGCCACTGTGATAGGCTCTAGGAAATGTGATGACAAACTCCCCTGCACACTGATTAGTTCTATAAACCTGTTTGAGGAAAGAGATATTATCAATTTCAAACAGACCACAATCATGGTGAAGGATATAGAAACCTATTAATGCCTAGAATTTTTCAGTTATTGATCTATATATGAGTAATTTCTGGAAGCAGATTTTATAAATTAAGAGCAGAATACATTTGATGAAATAAATACAAAATGTTTTCCAGTGAATTGTTGCACAATTGAAAATGTTACATTGGCACCGTGTATGACCTGAAGTTCTGTTCAGGTATCAATATCAATTCAACTTCATAAAATTCACTATTTCGTACAAAATTTCCAATGCTGTTTCTAGCCAACAGTTACAAAGAGTAAGGCAATCAGGAACGACATAGGGATGAATCCTGATGTCTGTCACCTGCAAGCTCAACATGCTTAATTGTTTATCGTTGTTTCCAACATTTAGGGGCACCATTTCATGGTGAGTGCTCTTTTTGTGTTTTAAACTTATTACCCAATGTTGCAAGTCACACCTTCTCAGAGTTCCTAGAAAATAAATTAACCAATGGCTCAGAATGACAAATTTTTAAAAACTATTTTTGATATTTCTAGTTTCCTTATATCTTTCTTGCTAAAGTAAACTATCCATTACAACCACTGCACTCTACTGTGCAGTTATGGGAAGTGTGCTTTTAACAAAACAGAATAAACCTTAAAAATCTCTCTCAAAACCACTGTAGAAATAAAAACACAACAGGAAGTTGTACATTACTCGCTTTACCATTGCTAGGAAAATACTCTGAACAGACATATGAAACAAACAGTAATGTGCTGATGTCCAGGGAGTCTCCTTGGGTTCAAGGGCACACCCATTTAAAGGCAATTTATTTGTTGATAATATTTCAAGCCAAGGAACTAAACTTTGATTGTCTCCCATTTTTGAGGTATTAAAAGAGGCAATATTAATTTTTTCCCCCAAGCCTGGTTAATCAAATAGTGAAGTCTTCCTGTGAGCAAGCAAATATGTCTTCACTTGATACTTGATGTTGAATTGCTTAACTTTTGATTTCAATACATCACACTAATAAGCAATTGAGCATTTTTTCAGTCCTTTCCACGCATTAGATAAGAAGCTGGTCAGCAACAACATCCTACTGTGAAAAAAAGGAATCCTATCTTAGCCCCTTGTTTCTTTTTCTGGTGTTTTGCACAGTATTGTTGTTACTATCACTGACCATAATCCAGCTCAATTCACATAACCTGCTCACTTGCTAATGAAACACCACCCATCCCTGCAAACCACCCCTATTCAGCTCATTCCATAGTTCTACCATATGCACTTTTAACTTGTTTTTAAACAGAAATTGCCCAAAATTGTCATGCAGGTTTGATTAGCAGTTTTCATGAAGTCTGTTAAAGGCAGCACAATGGATGTTGTGTGAAGAAGGTTGAGTGCTGTTTTGTTGGTTATGTTTAGTGCAGTGGTTGCAGCTGGAGATGACTGGCCAGCATTGCTTTAGTTGTGCTCTTATAGTGATCTGTTTACAGACTGGAGCACTAGGTGTCAAATCATACCATCAAGTCATAACCGTAGGGCAGCACTCGGTCAGCAAGCATTGGGAAAAACAGACAGGACTTAAAAACACAAGTTAGTTTTATGTGCAGAGTTAGAAACTGTACAAAAGCACAAAGGGGGCACAAAATAACAAGCAGGAGGAAGCAGCAAGAAGGAACTAAAGCAGCTTTGAGTTTTGGATATGGTAGCATAGTAATTGTTACTGGACTAGTAATCCAGATGCCTGGACTAATGATCCAGATACACGAGTTCAAATCCCACCACAGCAACTGGGGAATTGAAATTCAGTTAATTAAATACATCTGGAATAAAAAGCTAGTATCAGTAATGGTGACCATGAAACTACTGGACTGTTATAAAAACCCATCTTGTTCACCAATGTCCTTTAGGGAAGGAAATCTGCCATCTTTACGAGGTCTGGCCTACATGCAACTCCAGACCCAAGGAAATGTGGTTGACTCTTAACTGCCCTCTGAATTGGCCTAGCAAGAGGTTGTATTCAAAAGGCAGCTCATCATCACCATCTCACGGATAATTAGGAATGGACAACAAATGCTAAGCTCGTCAGCGACACCCACGTACCATGAATGAGTACAAAATTATAGTTAGAGAGTTACAAAGGTCACCAGTAAAAAATAAAAACTCAGTACAGATAGGTGGCAAGAGAGACAACTAAAAGGTTAAAAGGCAAGTGCTAGGATAGTGGGAAATAGGCAAAAGATTGTCAATGAAGTTAGAGAATGAGACAAGATGTGGAGGAAGAGAGCACATTGAGAATGGCAGGAAATGGAATATCGACTTTAAGAGCTGAATTACCAAATATGAATAGTAGAAACTGCTAAGAAGTTGGAGGGGGATGAAGAGGGACACATTTGTGCACACACACATATAAGGCAAGTATCAACAAAGAAGTCAAAGTACCAGTAAAGGAAAAGGAACAGTACATAAAGTAACCCCAAGTGATAAGATACTGAACCAATTATAAATCTAGTTATTGCCAGTACTGCACTGTACCCACATTATGAATATTCATATTGGTATCAATACTGCATTTTACTGGCCTGCCCAAGGCTGCTTTTTAATTAGTAAGTGAGTAAAAAAAAAAATTAAATCATCACACTTGCAGTACAGTAATTTATTTCAAGACAAAGCACAATAGATGGGCTGGTAAAAATTGTTGATCTTGCACAAAGCAAGCCAGTCAAACTCAGTGGATTTGTTCTTTTCTTTTAGAGATTTTACACAGAAATTTGAATGTGATCATTTTGGTTTTTGAAATTCTGCATCATTATTAGTCTGCAGTCATTCTTGAATACGTATGTAAATTAATATTGCTCCTTACACCGTCTTTTTGCCACTGGGGTTCAAAAGCACTGTATGGAAAATTTCCATTATTTTATCTCAACCTGCAAAACCAGAGGGGAGTCCAAGATAGGCTGAAAAAGTAAGAGACTCTCTTGATGTTAGCAGTATGCAGTTAGTCAGATTCAAACAGCAATCTCACAAAATTAGTTCAGATTCCCAAAGGCATTCTCGTGGTTCCACACAAGAGGCGGATGGGGGAAGGTAAAAGAAAATTTGTACCTAAGTGCCACAAAAGCTGACTGATCCACAAGGTTGGCAAGCACAGAAAAGCTGAAATGCTCCAGAAATGGACCAAAAATTGATAGAAACAGAGGCGGCAAAGGGTGGTTGTACATGGAGCTGGAACAGCATTAAAAGGTAACCGGAAGACCAAAGTACGGAAAGTCCTCATCAGGGAACTCCGCTTTGCTGACGATGCTGCATTAACATCTCACACTGAAGAGTGTCTGCAGAGACTCATCGACAGGATTGCGGCTACCTGCAACAAATTTGGCCTAACCATCAGCCTCAAGAAAACAAACATCATGGGACAGGACGTCAGAAATGCTCCATCCATCAATATCGGCGACCACGCTCTGGAAGTGGTTCAAGAGTTCACCTACCTAGGCTCAACTGTCACCAGTAACCTGTCTCTCGATGCGGAAATCAACAAGCACATGGGAAAGGCTTCCACTGCTATGTCCAGATTGGCCAAGAGAGTGTGGGAAAATGGCACACTGACACGGAACACAAAAGTCCGAGTGTATCAAGCCTGTGTCCTCAGTACCTTGTTCTACAGCAGCGAGGCCTGGACAACGTATGTCAGCCAAGAGCGACGTCTCAATTCATTCCATCTTCGGTGCCTCTGGAGAATCCTTGGCATCAGGTGGCAGGACCGTATCTCCAACACAGAAGTCCTCGAGGCGGCCAACATCCCCAGCTTATACACACTACTGAGTCAGCGGCGCTTGAGATGGCTTGGCCATGTGAGCCGCATGGAAGATGGCAGGATCCCCAAAGACACATTGTACAGTGAGCTCGCCACTGGTATCAGACCCACCGACCATCCATGTCTCCGCTTTAAAGAAGTTTGCAAACGCGACATGAAGTCTTGTGACATTGATCACAAGTCGTGGGAGTCAGCTGTTAGTGATCGCCAGAGCTGGTGGGCAGCCATAAAAGCGGGGCTAAAGTGTGGCGAGTTGAAGAGACTTAGCAGTTGGCAGGAAAAAGACAGAAGCGGAAGGGGAGAGCCAACTGTGTAACAGCCCCGACAACCAATTTTATCTGCAGCACCTGTGGAAGAGTCTGTCACTCTAGAATTGGCCTTTATAGCCACTCCAGGCGCTTACCCATTGTCTCTCGAGACAAGGAGGCCGAAGAAGAAGGATACTTCAATCACAGGTTTGTTACTGGTTACAATGTAGTGAAATAATGTGAAAGGTAGATAAGAAACTCTCCCCAAGTTAGTATTATGTAAAAACTAGGGAAGGACTGCAAGTAGAAAGAGGCCGATTCGACGGGGAGCTGGGCAGACGAGTGATAAATGTCCATACATGAATAAATGTAAAGTCATGAGATTGGGAAAAATTAACTACAAGTAATACAAGTTAAATCACATTGCTCGACAGGACATGACACAGGAAGGGGATTTAGGGATACGGCTGAATAGATCACAACACAATGTTTGGCAGCAGTAAAGAGTAAATAGGATCTTGGATTGTACAACCTGAAGAACAGAGCATACTTCCCAACAACTAATACAGCACCTCTAGTGTAGAAAAAAAGTCCAATGCGTGTCACCAAATCTTAATTATACAGAAATTGATGCTAAGCCAAAGACGACTCTGGGAGTTGTCAAAAGCTTGATCAAAGAGGTGGGCTCTAAGGAGACTCTTAGGTGAGGAGAGGGCCATGGAGAGATTTAGTGAAAGTATGAGTGTAGGTCCTGGAGGGCTGAAGACACAGCTGCCAACAATTGGACAAAAGGAGGGAAGGTGCAGTTGGTCAGAGTTGGTAAAAAGCAGAATGTTCAAAGGGGTGTAGCTTTGAAAAGAATTGGTGAGGCCATAGAGATTTAAACAAAAGGATGAGAATTTTAAAATTGAGGCACTGGGCAACTTGAAGCAAATATAGGTCAGCAATAATATGGGTTATGGATGATGGATGAACTGGCTTGGTACAGCAGAGTTTTGGATAATCTGAGGTTGAGAGGGTGGGAAGCGGGAGACTGATTGGAATAGTCGAGTCTAGAGGTGATAAAGGCAAAGCTAAGAATTTCAGCAACAGCAGACTAGTAACGTCAGAGGTGGAAGCAGGCAGAGAGGATACAGGTATTGAAGCTCAATTCAGGATCCAGTAGAATTGAAGTTGCAAAGTCTGGTTCAACCTGAGACAATGGCTGGGAAGCAGGTGGGATTTAGTGCAGCAAGTATGCTGCTTGTTGCAGGAGCCAAAAATGATAGCATCTGTCTTCCCAAGGTTTAACTGGAAGAAATTATGACTCACTTAAGACTGGATGTCAACAAGCAGTCAGACAACAAAGGCATTGGAGGGGTTGAGGCAGGTGAAGTAGAATTAAAAACAAGAAATGCTGGAACCACTCAGCTGGTCTGGCAGCATCTGTGGAAAGAGAAGCAGAGTTAACGTTTCGGGTCAGTGACCCTTCTTCGGAACTGGTGAAGTAGAACTGTGTATTGGCAAAATCCTGACCCCATGTCTTCGGATGATGTTGCAAAAGGGTATCATGTGGATGTGAAAGAGGAAGGAGACAGGAGGGATAGATCCCTGGAGAATTTGGTTCTGGTGCAAGAGGAGAAGCTATTGCTTGTGGCAGCAGTGAGCAGTGTGGACGGTTGGTTGTGCAGAAAAGCCAGAGATTATCACTGTTGTCCAGAACGATCCTACAGCAGTGAGTAGTTTTAGCAGAGAGCATGCTTGAGCATGATGTGCTCTAGCAGGTCTCAATGTTGTGTTAGATATGCTTGAGGGAACAGAGGTCAGGATGAGATGCAGCGGGCGGGTGGGGCGTAGGTGGTAATAATGACCAGAGTGGGAGAAGGTAAGAACTTTTCTGAGAATAAGGGCATCAAAGATGGAGCTAAAGGAGTGATTAATAAATCAACAGCTGCGGAGGTATTGTGGCAATCGGAAGGCCAACGGCTTGTTGGGAGTCTAAAGTGCAGTTGTAACTGACTTAGGTGAGAGTTTACTTCAGGGACAGTTGCAGAAAATGAGATTGGAAAGTATCAGAGAATATGTGGCGAGAGATACAAGGAAGTGGTTTGACTGTTGAGACCGAGGGCACAGAGGGTCCATGAGATGGCAAGGTTGAGGGGGTTGCTGTGTATATAGGTGAAAGTTTATATGACAAATAAGGGTTCAGGAAGACAGGAGGACAGTAAGATCAGGAGAACAAGATGCGCTGAGATGAAGATTCAAATCACCAACAGCGAGGAGTTTCTCAGATCAAAGGCTGAGGAGAAAAGGGGCAGGATGTCTCAGTGAGAAACTCAGGGTGGGGCTTAGAGAGGACAGTAAAGAAAGGAAGCACTTCCATAATCTCAAGACACCCCAAAGTGCTTTACCATCAATTAATTATTAAAAAGTAGTCACTGTTGTAATGTAGGGAACATTGCACCCAATTTGCCTACAGCAAGGTGCCACAAACAGCAATGTGATAATAACTAGAAAATCTAATTTGGTGATTTTAGTTTAGGGATAAATATTAGCCGTGGCACCGGGAGCATCCCTGCACTTGTTTGAATAATGCTATGGGATCTTTACGTCCACTTTTACATCTCATCAAATGGCGTGACAGCTCTTACAATGCAGCACTCTTTCAATATACTCCAATAATTTTAACAGAGGGTTTCAACGCGTAGAACAAGGAAAGAAGGTAGCAGTCATTCGTGAGGGAGGGGTTTACGGAAGCTACCATGATGTGATCAGATGATAAGGGCCACAATGCCACCACAGTGATTTGGGCAAGACAGGTGGAGGAAAGTATAGCCAGGCTTCATATCACTATCTGTAAATCAAACCCATAAGGTTAATACATCCAGTCGTGAATGGTGGTGGACAATTAAACAACTAACAGGAGGAGGCAGCTCCACAAATATCCCCATCCTCAACGATGGAGGAGCCCTGCGCATTAGTGCAAAAGACAAGGCTGAAGCATTTGAATTCATCTTCAGGCAGAAGTGCTGAGTGAATGATCCATCTCAGCCTCCTCCTGAAGTCCCCAGCATCACAGATGCCAGTCTTCAGCTAATCCAATTCACTCCACGTGATATCAAGAAACGGCTGAAGGCACTGGATACTGCAAAGGCTGCAGGCCCGGTCAACATTCTGGTAATAGTACTGATGACTTGAGCTCCAGAACTAGCTGCGCCCCTAGCCAAGCTGTTCCAGTACAACTACAACACTGGCATCTACCCGGCATTGTGAAAAATTGCCCAGGTATCTCCTGTTCACCGAAAGCAGGGCAAATCCAACCCAACCAATTACTGCCCTATCAGTCTACTCTCAATCATCAGCAAAGTGATGGAAGGGGTTGTCGACCGTGCTATCAAGCAGCACATGCTCAGCAATAACCTGCTCACTGATACTCAGTTTGGATTCCACTAGGGCCACTGGTGGAACTCATTACAGCGTTGGTCCAAACATGGACAAGAGTTGAACTCCAGAGGTGAGGTGAATGTGACTGCCCTTGATATCAAGGCAGCATTTGACTGAGTATGGCATCAAGGTGCCCTAGCAAAACTGGAGTCAATGGGAATCAAGCAGAAAACTCTCCTTTGGTTGGAGTTATACCTGGTGCAAAGGAAGATGGTTGTGGTTGTTGGAGGGTCAATAATCTTAGTCCCAGGACATCACTGTAGGAGTTCATTAGGGTTGTGTCCTAGGCCCAAACATCTTCAGCTGCTTCATCAATGACCTTCTCCCCATCATTAGATCAGAAGTGGGAATGTTCACTGATGATTACACAATGTTCAGCACCATTTGCGACTCCTCAGATAGTGAAGCAGCCCACACCCAGATGCAGCAAAACCTGGACGTAACAATCGCGCCACACAAGTGCCGGGCAATGACTATCTCAAGCAAGAGAGAATCTAACCATCTCCCCTTGACATTCAATGGTATGAATCCCCCACCATCAATATCCTGGGGGTTACCATTGACCATTGGGCGGCACAGTGGCGCAGTGGTTAGCACCGCAGCCTCACAGCTCCAGGGACCCGGGTTCGATTCCGGGTACTGCCTGTGTGGAGTTTGCAAGTTCTCCCTGTGTCTGCGTGGGTTTTCTCTGGGTGCTCCGGTTTCCTCCCACAAGCCAAAAGACTTGCAGGTTGATAGGTAAATTGGCCATTATAAATTGTCACTAGTATAGGTAGGTGGTAGGGAAATATAGGGACAGGTGGGGATGTGGTAGGAATATGGAATTAGTGTAGGATTAGTATAAATGGGTGGTTGATGTTCGGCACAGACCCGGTGGGCCGAAGGGCCTGTTTCAGTGCTGTATCCCTAATCTAAAAAAAAACTGAACTGGACCAGCCACATAAACACTGACTACAAGAGCAGGTCAGAGGCTGGGAATTCTGCAGCAAGTAACTCACCACCTGTCTCCACAGTGCCTGTCCACCATCTCCAAGGCACAAGTTAGGAGTGTGATGGAATACTCTCCACTTGCCTGGATGGGTGCCGCTCTAACAACACTCAAGAAGCTCAACACCATCCAGGACAAAGCAGCCTGCTTGACTGGCACCCAATCCATTAACTTCAACATTCACTCCCTCCACCAATGATGCACAGCGGCAGCAGTGTGTACCATCTATAAGCTGCACTACAGCAACTCACCAAGGCTCCTTTGACAGCACCTTCCAAACCTACAACCTCTACTACCTAGAAGGACTTGCATGTGAACACCAGCATCTGCAGGTTCTCTCCATGCCACCATCCTGACTTGGAACTATATTGCCATTCCTTCACTGTCGCTGGGTCAAAATCCTGGAACTCCCTTCCGAACAGCACTGTGGGTGTACCTACATCCAAAGGACTGCAGCAGTTCAAGGCAGCAGCTCACCACCACCTTCTCAAAGGCATTTTGGAAGATCCAATTCAAGAGTGAACTATACAGTAAATGGAAAAGTCCTGGGGAAAATTGATGTCCAGAGAGATTTGGGTGTTCAGGTCCACTGTTCCCTGAAGGTGGCAACGCAGGTAAATAGAGTGGTCAAGAAGGCATACGGCATGCTTTCCTTCATCGGACGGGGCATTGAGTACAAGAGTTGGCAGGTCATGTTACAGTTGTATAGGACTTTGGTTCGGCCACATTTGGAATACTGCGTACAGTTCTGGTCGCCACATTATCAAAAGGATGTGGATGCTTTGGAGAGGGTGCAGAGGAGGTTCACCAGAATGTTGCCTGGTATGGAGGGCGCTAGCTATGAAGAGAGGTTGAGCAGATTAGGATTATTTTCATTAGAAAGACGGAGGTTGAGGGGGGACCTGATTGAGGTGTACAAAATCATGAGAGGTATAGACAGGGTGGATAGCAAGAGGCTTTTTCCCAGAGTGGGGGTTTCAATTACTAGAGGACACGAGTTCAAAGTGAAAGGGGAAAAGTTTAGGGGGGATATGCGTGGAAAGTTCTTTACGCAGAGGGTGGTGGGCACCTGGAACGCATTGCCAGCGGAGGTGGTAGATGCGGGCACGATGGAGTCTTTTAAGATGTATCTAGACAGATACATGAATGGGCAGGAAGAAAAGAGATACAGAACCTTAGAAAATAGGCGACATGTTTAGAGAGAGGATCTGGATCGGCGCAGGCTTGGAGGGCCGAAGGGCCTGTTCCTGTGCTGTAATTATCTTTGTTCTTTGAGCAATATATGCTGGCCTGGCCAGCGACGCCCACATCCCATGAACAAATAAAAATAACATCTACAATAAGGTTATGGTTGATGGCGACTGACAAATGAATGGACATGTGAAGAGGGCTAGTGATAAGTTTAGGCAAAACGTGAGTGCAAATAGACAGAGGAAATTCAGGCTACACAGGCACAGTAGCGATTAGATGGGTGTCCTGGTTGTAGACAAGGAGAACACACATTGAGTGTCCAAAGTTAAAATCTGAGGTCCTGTGGTGGGGTGTTACTGACTTGTATACAAGGTGCAGTCATCAGTTTGGAGCACTGACGAACCAATGTTCAGGTTTGGAGACAGCTGTGGAGAGGGACTGAATCCACTTGCTGTTTGAGGGAAAGTGCATCAGTAGGTTGGAAGGAATCAAGTCTGTACAGAGCACTGATCCGATCACGCATGGAGTATAGCGTACAATTCTGATTACTTATGAGAAAGGCAATTAATTGAAATTGGACATCTGTGTTACGGGAGAAGAAGCTAAATGTGCAAATGTTTGCACTGGAGAGAAGGCTCAGGAATGGTCTTACACCAAGAATTCTAAGGGTGATAGACAAAGATAAATGTCGATGTATTTAACAATCACTATAACAAACACCATCAAACTCAGTAGTGGGTAGATAAAAAGAAAATTTGGTTTAATTTACATTATATAGAGGACAGTGAATGTATGGAATGAACTGGTCTGCCAAGTGGAGGTTGATTGCATCAGCAAAATTCAAGCAAGTTGGATAAGTATCCACGATTACAGGTAGTTGCATGATGTGATGTTCCTTAGAAAATGGAACTGGCCAAATAGTATTGTATTTCCTGACACTTGACATTTACATGTTCCCAAGTTAAACAGAACTATTAAATTCAAAGGGGGTCTCTGATAAAGTTGAATTATAGCACAAAAGGCTCTAATTTGGAAGCAATACATTACAGTCAAAACAAATGTGACTGGAAACCATGTGCACAACTGAGGCTCATCCTTTCCCCAAGTAGCCGACAAACTCTATATACTCCTTCTTCATCCCAATCTCTTCCTCATTTGATATATTTGGAATTTCTCCCATATCTTCACATCAAATCCACTAGCTTCAATCAACTCACACAATACAGGTAGCCCAGTGATCATGGTTGATGCAAAAAGAAAAAGAGCTGGTCTGTAAAGGCACTGCCTTTATAAGCAATATATAATTTGTTCAACAAATCTTCTCGTGCTAACAGATCTAGCCATCCTTCAACTAGAGCCCCTAGGTGTGAAACAGATCTTCAAACTATTTCTGGGTTGACTGTTTTAAAATCCAAGATGGAATGCAGCAAAAGGCTGTCAGGTTAGGGTGCTGTGTAAACGGGTGCAGAAATGCAACTGATCAGATTTCATGTTCTCTGTTCATTATTCAAGCCTTTAGTTAACTGTGTATATGCAGACACATGCATACTTAAGGAAAGCTTTGGTGACAAAAATGTATGTTTAAATGATAGACCACCTTTGCAACCCTTTCTCTTTCAGAAACATATCCATTTCTGTTGCTTGGATTATCCAAACATCTAATATGTCAATAGATCCTTTTGAATCATGAACATTAGCTGCCCACGTCACATCAAATGGATGTTAAAGTTTCAAATTATGGTATTCACTAGTTTTGTACATCATTCTAAATGGAGAACTCCAGTCAGGAAGTGCTCCACATTAAGTACATCTTTCATTAAGTGCTCAGGGCTATGAGAATATTAAAGCAGCTAGAATGCTAATCTGGAGACAATTATTTTAGAAAAGCTTTTGCAGAAGTCCTAGAGGTTGCAGACTACCAAATATATTTACAATTACTGAGGGAAAATGAAACAATTAGCTTCAGCTTGCTATAAGCTGTGTTTGGAGTTTCATATTTTGCCAATCCAAAGGGTCAACGGTAACATGGCATAAAACCACATTTATACGAGTTAGCAGACTAGTAAACAAGCTAAATGATTACTGATAAGAAGGATCTGTGTTGATCAAGATTGGAAACTCCATTTGTACTACAGCCTGCTTTAAAAGGCCACTTATCATGCAATAGCCCATATTTGCATCATCTATACATTGGTCAAAAATGCTGATATTTCAGTCATTTCTTTGCTCTAGTCAAAAATGCTGATATTTTAGTCATTTCTTTGCTCTGGTGTCAGGCTGCATACTGCAAAGCCCTGAAATGAGCTGTTTTGTGACTGAGCTCAATGCTTCTTAAGATGAAGTGGGATGTGGCTTCAATTGTCTCCATGGATGGATCCTAGACTTGCAGCTGATGGTGGATAAAATTTAAGATATCCTTGCAGAAAATCAAATATATCAAAAATGGCATGAGTGAATTATGTCATTCCAGTTTTGTTGTGCATCAAACTTCTATAAATTGTACGTCAGTGAGCACAATTGCCAGTTATTAATCACTGACAAAAACCTACAGTATTCAATAATCAGTCAGAAATATAAAAAACAGTTAAGATCTAATTAAATAAAATATATATGCAGGGACAGGCGATGTGTTGTACCTGCATGATGTGGGAGCTGGTGGACCCCACTGTGGTTCCTAGTGACCACACCTGGAGCAAGTGTTGGCTGCTCGAGGAACTCCGGCTCAGAGTTGATGAGCTGGAGTCTGAGCTTCGGACACTGCAACACATCAGGGAGGGGGAGAGTTACCTGGACGCTGTGTTTCAGGAGACAGTCACACCCCTTAAATTAACTACCTTGAATTCAGCCAGTAGTCAGGGACAGGAGGGTGTGACTATGAGTGAGGCAGGTAGAGGGATCCAGGAAGTAGTGTTGCAGGAGCCTTAGTCCTTGTCCAACAGGTTCGAGATTCTAGCTCCCTGTGTGGATGAGAGCAGGGACTGTAGGGAGGATGAGCAAACTGACCATAGCACCGTGGTACAGGGAGCCATTCAAGTGGGGGCAGAAAAGAGAAATGTAGTCGTAATCAGGGATAGTATAGTTAGGGGCATAGACAACGTTCTCTGTGGCCAGGATCGAGAGTCCCGAAGGCTGTGTTGCCTACCTGATGCCAGGGTTCAGGATAGCTCGTCTGGGCTGCAGAGGAACTTGGAGTGGGGAAGATCCAGTTGTCGTGGTCCACGTAGGTACCAACAATACAAGTAGAACGAGGACAGCGGTTCGGCTGAGGGAATATATGAGCAGCTAGGGGCTAAATTAAAAAGCAGAACCAAAAAAGGTAATAATCTCCAGATCACTACCTGAGCCACAAGCTAATTGGCACAGGGTCAATAAGATTAAACAGGTAAAAGCGTGACTCAAAGATTGGTGTGGGAGAAATGGGTTCGAATTCATGGGACATTGGCACCAGTACTGGAGGAGGAGGGAGCTGTTCTGATGGGACCAGAGTCCTCGTGAATTGCATAACTAGGGCTGTAGATAGGGCTTTAAACTAAATAGTGGGGGGGAGGGTTCAGTTGCATGGAAAATTAGGAAGTCAAAGTTAAAGAAGAAGGTAGGAATACAGGTTAGTAATGAGGCTGATTGTTACCAGAAAATAAAAGATAGAGACAGAACGTGTGAACGTCATATTGCACAAGTAATCATAGAAGAGTAGGGAAATTTGATAATAAAACAAACGTAAAGGCTTTGTATCTGAATGCACGAAGCATTCGGAATAAAATTAATGAGTTAACAGCGCGAATAGAGGCGAATGGGTATGATTTAGTGGCGATTACTGAGATGTGGTTGCAGGGAAACCAGGTTTGGAAATTGAATATCCAAGGGTACTCTGTATTTCGGAAGGATAGGCAGGAAGGAAATGGAGGTGGTGTAACTTTGTTAGAAAAGGAAGAAATCAGTGCTGTAGTGAGAAATGATGTAGGCACTGGAGATCAAGACATAGAATCAGTCTGGGTAGAAATAAGAAATAGCAAGGGAAAGAAGTTCCTGGTGGGAGTAATCTATAGGTCCCCAAACAGTAGTTCCACAGTGGGGCACAGTATAAACCAGAAAATACCGGGGGCTTGTAAGAAAGGTATGGCAATAACCATGGATGATTTTAATATGCATATAGACTGGATTAATCAAATTGGCAAGGGTAGCCTCGAGGGAGAGTTCATTGAATGTAATAGAGATTTTGTTTGGAACAATATGTTGTGGAACCAACCAGGGAGCAGGCTATTCTAGATTTAGTGTTGTGTAATGAGGTGGGATTAATAAATGATCTCATTGTTAAGGATCCCCAAGGGAAGAGTGATCAGTGCATGCTCGAATTTCAAATTCAGTTTGAGGGCGAGAAACTGGAGCCCCACACTAGCATTCTGGAGTTAAACAAAGGTAATTACATAGGCATGAGGACAAATTTGGCCCTAGTGGACTGGGCAGGAACACTAAAAGGTAGGACAGTTGATGAGCAGTGGCAGATGTTTGAGGAGATATTCAATTCCTCCCAACTAAAATATATTCCAGAGAGGAAGAAAGATTCGAAGAGGGGGGAAAACATCCATGGCTCAGCAAGGAAGTTAAGGATAACAAAGACAAAAACTAAGGCATACAATATTGCAAAGGCCAGTGGCAGGCTGAAAGATTGGGAAACTTTTAAAGATCAACAAAGGGTTACTAAAAAAGTAATAAAAAGAGCAAAGGTAAATTAAGAAAACTAGCGCAAAATCTAAAAAGATAGCAAAAGCTTCTATAAGTATATAAAAGGGAAGAGAGTAGCTAAAGTGAACATTGGTCCCTTGGAGGGTGTGACTGGGGAGTTAATAGTGGGGAACACAGAAATGGCAGAGATACTAAATCAGTATTTTGCCTCAGTTTTCACGGTGGAGGACACCAGTACCATCCCAATAGTAACAGGTAATGCAGAGGTTATAGAAAGGGAGGAACTTAGAACAATCATCATCACGAGAAAAAAGGTACTGAGCAAACTATTGGGATTGAAGGTAGACAAGTCCCCAGGGCCTGATGGCCTACATCCTAGGGTCTTAAAGGAAGTGGCAGCAGAGATAGTGGATCCATTGGTTATAATATCCCAAAATTCCCTGGATGTGGGAAAGGTTCCAGTGGATTGGAAAAATGCTAATATAACACCCTTATTCAAAAAGGGAGGGAGGCAGAAAGTAGGAAACTATAGACCAGTTAGTTTAACATCTGTTGTTGGGAAATTGTTTGAATCCATTATTAAGGAAGTAATAACAGGACATTTAGAAAGTCAAAACGCAACCCATCAGAGTCAGCATGGTTTTATGAAGTGTAATTAGTTTTTGACTAATTTGCTAGAGTTCTTCGAACATGTAACAAGTGGATAATGGGGATCCTGTAGATGTAGTATATCTGGACTTCCAGAAGGCATTTGATAAGGTGCCGCACAAAAGGTTAATACGCAAGGTAAGATCACATGGGGTTAGGGGCAATTTATTAGCTTGGATAGAGGATTGGCTAACCAACAGAAAACAGAGAGTCAGGATAAATGGGCACTTTTCTGGTCGGCCAGATGTAACTAGTGGGGTGCCACAGGGTTAGGTCCTCGGGCCCCAACTATTTACAATCTATATTAATGACTTGGATGCAGGGGTAGGAGGTACTATAGCCAAATTTGTAGATGACACTAAAATAGGTGGGACAGTAAGTTGCAATAAAGAAATAAGAAATTTACAAATGGATATGGATAGGTTTGCTAAATGGGCCAAAATTTGGCAGATGGAGTTTAATGTGGATAAGTGTGAGGTTATCAATTTTGGTCGGAAGAATATAAAAGCAAATTATCTAAATGGAGAGAAACTTCAGAGTGCTTCGGTATTGAGGGATCTGGGTGTCCTCGTGCATGAATCGCAGAAAGCTAGTATGCAGGTGCAGCAGGTAATAAGGAAGGCAAATGGAATGTTGGCATTTATTGCTAAAGGAAGAGTATAAAAGTAGGGAAGTGTTGCTGCAACTGTACAAGGCATTAGTGAGACTGCACCTGGAGTATTGCGTACAGTTTTGGTCCCCTTACTTGAGGAGGGATGTAACTGCATAGGAGGCAGTTCAGAGGAGGTTCACTAAATTGATTCCAGAGATGAGGGGTTTATCTTAAGAAAGAAAGATTGAGCAAATTAAGCCTTTACTCTCTAGAGTTTAGAGGAATGAGAGGAGATCTAATTGAGGTATATAGGACGATTTAGAGGATTGACAAAGTAGACGTAGAGAGGATGTTTCCTCTGGTGGGGCAATCTAGAACGCGAGGTTATAGTTTTAGGATAAGGGGTAGCAGATTTAAAACAGAGATGAGGAAATTACTTCTCTCAAAGGGTCATGAGTCTACGGAATTCACTACCCCAGAATGTGGTGGATGCCAGAACATTGAATAGATTTAAGGAGGAGATAGACCGATTGTTAATTAGTAATGGGTTGAAGGGTTAAGGAGAACGGGAAAGAAAGTGGAGTTGAAGCCAAGATGAGATCAGCCATGATCGTATTGAATGGAGGAGCAGGCTCGAGGTGGAGGCTTGCTACCCGACCCGAACCCGATGGGACTCGACGATATGTGTCGGGTTCAGGTTGGGTCGAGCCCATCTTCAGGGTACAGCTTTCGGGCTCAGGTCGGGTCGGGTCGAGTCCAGGTCGAGCCGGACATACACGGTAAGTGCTCTGCTGCTAAGTACTGAAATTTTTTTAAAAAACTTACCCGAGCTGGGAGTCCGGGACGAAACTGAGTCTGCGCAGTGAGCAAGTGATGTCGCTATGACATCATCATGCATGCGCTGCAGCTTCTTGCAGGTTCAGTGTCAAGAAGGTATGTAAACGGATGGTCGCGTTGGGCTCGGGGCAAAATCGGAGGGACTCGGGCTGGGACGGGCTCGGGTCCGCTGTGGTTCGGTCGGGTTCTTTTTTCCCGACCTGAGCAGGGCTCTAGCTCAAGGGGCTGAATTTCCTACTCCCGCTCCTAGTTATGTTCAATGCAAATCTTGAAAGATGGCAACATCAAAGCTGAGACAATTCAAGTGGAGAACAGGGCAAAATGGGGATGCAAAGAAATTAGGCACTTTGGTAAAAGGGCAAACTATGTGCAAAAGCAGAGTCTGAATGAACATAGATTTGTGTTTTTTTAAGCAACATTCATTGATAGTGAACAGGAGAAGACAGACTTGCATTTATATAGCCCCTTTCATGACCTCAGGATGACCCAAAGTGCTTCAGAGCCAATGAAGTACTTTTGAAGTGTAGTCACTGTTTTAATGTAATGGCATAGTCTTGGAGAAATAATCTAAATTTAAAAATGTGCATTTGAAGAGTACCTGAACAAGGTGGTCCCTTGTGGCACGAAGCTCAGGTAATTTTCCTAGGTATTTTCCCTCTATTGATGCCAGCTGCACATGGAGGCACAGCAAAAAAAAACGTTCTTGCTGTTTTGTGCTTATGATATACAGACACAGACTGAGGGTGATTTAAAACATTAATTTTTTTTTTAAACAAAAATAAATTTTAGTATAATTTTACCGTTAGGCAGGATTATTATTTGGGGCAGGGTGAGTAGAAAGAGGGGAAGAGCAAAATACACAAAGCAGACACAGCAAATCACCCAAGTAGTAGCTATATCTTGGTAAATCTTGAAGATATGCTACAGCAATGCATAAATACTGTTAATTCAGCAGTCAGGTAGTTTATTCTGGCCATAGATTATATATAAGTATTGCAATGAAAGTTACCCAAAAGATGTTATTCAATGGCTATAAAAGTAAACTGTAAATACTACAACACTCAAAAGATATTGCCATATCACTTAATTTCTCTTAACTTTACCAGGATTATCTAATTCCATGGCTTTTCTTTTGAAAGAAATGTCCTCTACAGCCACCCAAACAAATAAACCTACACTGTACACCTATTTTCTAAAGCTTGGCATCAAATGGACAATTCTAGATGCATCACTGGTAATCCCTCATTAAAATACAAAATCTAAGTTTGAAACCAGGATCTCAGGGCTCCAAGGAGATCTGCAATACGTACTGGCACTCCGTGAGCCATCAGAGTGTTAGGGTTCATGATGGTGACCAGCTGATGCAGAAGGTCAGGCTGGGATTCAAACAGCTCAGGCGCCAGTCTCTTCATAACACTTTCCAGCTGTTCTGCCACGTATGCTGGTGCTCCATACCATGTCTTAGGCTCTCCCCTAATTAGTTTTAAAAGAAAGTTAGAATCCATGAACTTGAGATTATTAATCACTGTACTGTTTATGGAAAACTGATCAAAACTATATAAATAAACTCTACCAGTAGTGTGTTTTATTAAACCTACTGCAACCTGTCAGTAACTTATGAAATCATTCTGCAAGATTGACTAAGTGTGTAATTTAAATCAGCGCTAGCTACATTTATTGTCTAGGACAGTGACAGAACTCAGTCTAACCCAAAATCATATAAACAAAGCAAAAAAGAACCCTGCCAACACACAGCAGTCAGTATCTGCAGTGAACAATGATGAGGCATGGTTCAGGCAGAGCCCTTCAAAACTGTAAATTGAATGATGAACAAACATTACTAAAATCATAAAAAAGGGGATGCAGGAGAACAGAGACTCTGATCAGAGGTTAATAGGTTGAATGACCTGCAAACTTTTTTTTTTTTAAAAAGCAAGGCATTCAACAACTGTGACTGGAGAATGTTTTTCTTCCTCCCCCACACCCCACTACCCTTTTCTGATTCTAGTAATGAGTGTTTAATCTTGCAGCTCTAAAGGTTTTTGCCTGAAACATTGACCAGTCTTTTTTCTACTGTTGCTGTCTTACTGTGTATTTCCAGCATTTATATTTATTCATATTGGCTTTGGATCTGAAAACGAATCTACAATTTTACCCATCATATGGTTTCAAGTCCAGAGAGAGGAACATAGTCACAATCAATTGGCCTCATAGCTCTTCACCAGAGAAAAGAATCTGGGTGCTTACAAAGCCACCACATTGGATTTAAACCTCCAGCAACCCTGGTTGTGACTGGCATTTACACTCTTATATTCCTTAGAGGTAGAACTTTTATAAGCTGGTTTGAGTTGCCTCAGATGATATAGTCTGTCCTAGAGGGCATTAGTTATTCCCATATCAGGGGAGACAGTGGCATAGTGGTAATGTCACTGGATTGGTAATCCAGAGAGCCAGGCTAATGGCCCAGGGACATGGGTTCAAATCCCACCATGGTACCTGGCGGAATTCAATTAATTAATAAAAATCTGGAATTGAAAGCTAGTTTCACTAATGATGCCATGGAACTACTGTTGATTGTTTTAAAATCCGATCTGGTTTATTAATGCCCTTTAGGGAAGGAAATCTGCTGTCCTTACCTGGTCTGGCTTACATGTGACTCCAGCAATGTGGCTGACTCTTAAAATGCCCTGTGAAATGGCCTAGTTCATTTAGGGAGCAATTAGGGATGGGCAACAAATGCTGGCCTGGCCAGCAACACCCACATCCCATGAAAGAATAAATAAAAATACTCAACTAGAAAGGATGAATGTGTTGGAACCATAGGGCGAGGGAGGGAGAGAGGGAGGGAGGGAAAGGGGGTTGTGGGTGGGTTTAAAGCTAAAGACCAAAAGACTGCATTTATTTAATTATGGGTGACCTAAAACATCAGCCATCATTACTTTGGTGAAAGTAAATTTTGAGAAAAAGATTTCAATCTAATTTAGTCAGGTCTGCCATGCTGCTACCATCACAAACTAGAGCTGATGTCACCGACAGACCACAAAACTTAATCTGTCCTTGCTTTCAATGCCAACACTATGGTGCAAAATGGTGCAAATGGAAGTCACAAAACTTTGTTATAAGCAATCACATTGTGTAATCTGTAAGCAACAGTTAATCACAAATTTCATTAACGAAACATTTACTACCCATTTAACTGCCCATCAAAATATCAGACGGCAGTTTGACCACAACTGCTAAACAGGATAAGTAGAGAATATTCAATCCATCAAAACCCATACCCCAGAACCCCAAACCTGTCACTGAAAGCCAGCCCCCCAGAGTCCCTATTCTGCAGATGAAAGCCATATCTCCCTACACTGAGTCCCAAGCCATTCCCCACCCCCCGAACCTCAACTCTGCCACTGAAAGCCATCCCCACTAGAGTTCCTACTCTGCCAAAGAAAGCCATTCCTGCCCACCCGAGCCCCAACTCTTGCCACTGAAAGCCACCGCCCCCACCAAGCCCCAACTCCAGCATTGAAAGCCATCCCCTCCCAGAGCCCCAACTCTGCCACCAGAAGTCATTCACCCCCGCCCCCCAAGAGTCCCAACTCTGAGTCCATCAGCTGCACTTTGTATCTCAAACCATTTTGCATCTAGCATGAAACAGACATTCATTGTATGCACTTGTGAAGTTGACCTTGTTGATATTCTAAGTAGATTACATATGCAAAACTAATTGGAACTTTTTGCACTTTTTTTTTTAGTGTTTTTTTTTAAAAATGGGTGTATCTGTCCTTGAAAGCAAGCACATTTTCCTTATTTGTCCCTTCCGTTTGTGCAACTCTTACAGCTGAAAGGGCGAAGCAGGCAAACTATTCATGGGTTCCTACTCAAATGACTAAACCATGTTTTGATAGGCTAAATTCAAAAATCACACTGTGGTATTTTCAAAGCCTGTGAAACAAAATCTCTACCCTTAGCTTTCACAAAAGCATTAATATCCAAAGGCCATACTATCCCAATGTCCATTACAGCATCCAGCTGCATTTTTAATACCCCTAAGGAATTGTCTACTTCAATTAACTTCTCTCCAATATTCATCACCAATTTAAATTAATGTTTAGTCCCATTTTCCTATCTTTGTAGTAACACTCTAGGTTACTTAAACATATACCAATTTTACACCTCCATGAGAATTTACCCAGCTTCTCTCTACATTGTAGATTTTAATATTCCCTCAGCTTTTTAAAAAAATTCTTGGGATATGGGCAACTGGAAATGTAGTATTTGTTGCTCATCCTTAGTTGTCCTGATGACATTATGAGTCAACCAGAGTGGGACTGGAGTCACATGTACAGCAGAGTGGGTAGCAGTTATAGTTTTCTTTTCTTGAAGGTAAACAGTTGGGCTTTTAACAATCTGCAGCTTTTATGGTCGCTGCATGGTGCAGCTGACAAATGACCAGACTACTGAATGGTGGGACTGAACTATGTTGTGCTGCTGTACCAGGCTACTTCTCCTACTCAAGATCTGTTGCTCTTCCATTTTCTCCATTGCATGCATGTGCATTTCTTGTATCGCCCATCAAACCACAGGTGAACACATTGCTCCAGGTGAGGTCTACCTAACTCATGCTAAAAATTCAGCTTTACCACTGTAGACATGTACTCTACTGCTCCAGCTGTGCATCTCACCATATTAGTTTTTCAAAAATAATTTGCCTTGCCACATATTCTGACATGGTCTTCACAAGTATATGGTCATGAGAACACAAGAACCCAAGAACACAAGAGATCGGAGTAGGCCATATGGCTCTTTTGAGTCTGCTCTGCCATTCAATAAAATCATGACTGATCTACCACAATGCCACCTTCCCGCCCAATCCCCATATTCCTTGATTCCCTTAGTACCCAAAAATCTATCGAATATGCTGAATGACTCAGCATCCACAGCTCTCGGGGGTAGAGAATTCCAAAAGATACAAAGTCTTTCAAGTGAAGAAATTTCTCATCACAGTTCCAAATGGCCTAGTTCTAAATTCCCCAATCAGGCAAAATGTCCTCCCAGTATCTACCCCATCAAACCCCTTTAAGATCTTACATGTTTCAATTAGATCAACTATCATTCTTTTTAACTTCAGCGAATTTAGGCATAATCTACTCAAATCACTCTCGGGACAACCCGCTCATCCCAGGAAATTCAGTCCAGTATACCTACGTTACATTCCCTCTAAGGCGAGTATATCCTTCCCTAGGTAAGGAGACCAAAACAGTATATAGTACTCCACGTGTGGTCTCGCCAAGGTCCTATATAGAATTGCAGTTAGACTTCTTTACTCTTCTACTCTAATCCCTTTGTAATAAAGGCTAACATACTATTTTCTTTCCTAATTGGTTCCTGCACTCGCATGTCAACCTTGTGTTAATTTGTGTACAAGGACACCCAGGACCCTCTGATAATCAATATTTTCCAGGCTCTCAACATTCAAAAAATACTCATTTGTTTTTCCTACCAAAGGAGATAACTTCACACTTCTCCACATTTTGGCCAAAATTTTATGGTCCCCAAACGAGCAGGCTTGTGGAGGGGGGTGTAAAATTGAGTGGGAGGCAGGTGGGGCTGTTCCCGACTCCCTCCCGTCCCCACTGCAATTTTACACAGGCAGCGGCGAGAAACTGCCTGCCCGCCCAGGCCAATCAAGGCCCTTAAGTGGCCAATTAACTGGCACTTAAGGGCCTCCTCCCACCGCCATGGGTATTTTACGGATGGCAAAAGACTCAAAAAACTCACCTGGTAAAACTAGGCGACCTCTTTGCGGGCTGGGGTGGGGGGCTGGCCCCTCTTGATTGGGCACCCTGTGCCCCATGGAGGGCTGCCCCCGAAGCTCCAACCCCAACAACCCCATACACTCCCCACCCCAAACCGATACCCCACCTTGTCCAGCCAGGAGCCAGCCGATTGTCCCCACAAGGTTCTAAAAACTTGCCTGTCTTCCGGGGCCATCCTTCACCTCGCTTGTGACGGCTGGGTGTAATCCCGACAGTGATCACCACTCCCGGTGGTGCTGCTGGGTCTAAGAACTGCAGGCCCACTGATTGGTCAGCAGCGCCATTAGGCTGGACATCCTGCCTCAAGGAGGAGGAGGTGGAAGTCTTGCCCAAGAGCAATTAAGGGCCTGGGGATGAAAAATCTTGGCCTGGCTACCCAAGCCCGGCAGAGGCGGGCTTGCCACTGACTTTTCGGCCCGTGGGCTCTGCCCAACGAAAAATTCCAGCCTATATTGCTCCTACCACGTTCTTGCCTGATCACTTAACCTAAAACCTTTTGCAGCCTCCTTGCATCCTCCTCCACTTAACTGTGTATCATCGGTAAACTTGGACACATTAGACTCAGTCCCCTCATCGAAGTCACTGATAAAGATGCTGAGTAGCTGTGCCTCATGCACAGATAGTACTGCCAAACCAAAAATGACCCATTTATTCCAACTCAGTTTTATGACCATTCACCAATTCTTAATCCAAGCCAATATATGAACCCTAATTCCATGAGCCCTAACCTCTTGCATGGCACCTTATCAAATGCTTTTTGAAAATCCAAATACAATATATCCACTGATCTACCCTGCTAGTTGCAACATGAAGAAACTAAGATTTATTAAACACGATACTATATAAGTGAATGCCTCTAACGAATTTGAAGTACTAAGAATATTCAAATGGCTTATAATCAGAGGGGCATTATTCTCTATTTGTGAGAATTTACCCAGAGGGGTTTATTTTCCTCACTACACTGTTTTTAACTGCACTAGTTATAACATTTGTATTAATCCCATCAGTGCTATTTTAACAGTGATTAACTGGTTTGATTTAAAACCCATGTTGCCTGTGTCTCTGTGCTGGATCACTGTATGCTTATGCACATTTTTCAAGCAATGTTAAATGTGTACTATGAATATTAACTCTGATTTGTCACTTGCCTGTGCAGTTGCAAAACTGAGTTAAATCCTACAGATCTTTAGCTGTGTCCCTCTCCACCCACTCTGCATTTTAGCATTGCTAGCAAATTTTTCAGCCTTCCACTTGGCGTCTGGATCCAAAAAAAAGCGTAGATTGGAAACAAGGTTCCAAGGACAAACCTCTGTGGGGCTTCACTCAACACTTGCCCCAGTCTGAATCACGCCCCAACATAAAAGCAACATTACGCAGATGGTGGAAATCTGAAGTAAAAAAAAACTGCTGGAAAGACTGAGCAAGTTGGGCAGCGTCTATGGAGCAAGAAACAGTGTTAACATCTCCAGTCGATAACCTTTCATCAGAACTAACTCAGTTCTGACAACTGGTAATCGAACTAAAACGTTAACTGTTTCTCTCTCCACAGATGCTGCCAGACCTGAATATTTCCAATATTTTCTGTTTTTATTTTACACCTCAATTCTTATCCAGTCCATGCTTTTTCCCCAAATTCCTCTGGTTTTTAGTCTTTCACATGGAACTTTGCCAAATGCTCTCTCGAAGTCCAAATAAATATTAAAAGGAGTTATGCACACTGCCCCTTGGTAGCATCATTTGAAACTCAGCAGGTAACACAAATGCTAACGACACACAGTGCTACCACACCACCTCTCTTGACTCATCCCTCCAGGTTCACAGGATGCTTGACAGACATCCAGTACTTGCGCAAAAATTTCCTCCAATTACATACTGGGAAAACCAAAGCCTGTCTTAGGTTACCACCACAAACTCTATTCCCTGGCCACTGTCTCAGCCTGAACCAGAATGGTTGTAACCTCACTGTCCAATTTAACTCTCAAATGAGCAACTGACCCACTGACCCCCTGACCCCATATCCTTTCCATCACTAAAAGTCT
This sequence comes from Heterodontus francisci, assembly GCF_036365525.1. Lineage (NCBI taxonomy): Eukaryota > Metazoa > Chordata > Chondrichthyes > Heterodontiformes > Heterodontidae > Heterodontus > Heterodontus francisci. Next base: position 15,375,276 of record NC_090395.1, read on the forward strand.
ATTTCCACCTATTATTTGTCTCCACTGCTGCCACAGCTTATCTGCTGCTGCTCCCTCCAGACTCAACTGTTCCAATGGCCAGCCTCACACCTTTCACCCTCCTAACTTGAGTCCATCCAAAGTTAATACTCATATCGTAACTTGCACCAAGTCCGTCCCATTCACTCATCTACACTGGCTTCTGGTCCAGCAACACAGATTTAAAAATTCTCATCAGTGTTAAAATCCCTTCATGGCCTCACCCCTCCCTATCTCTGTAACCTCCCTCCAGCCCGACACCACTCAGATCTTTGCGTCCCTCCAATTCTGGTCATTTGTCAAGCCCAATTTTCTTTGCCATCAGCTGTCTAGACCCCAAGCAATGGAATTCCCTCCCTAAACCTCTCCACCCCTTTCGGGCACTTCTTAGAACCTACTTCTTTGATGAACTTTTGGTCACCTGTCCTAATGTCTCCTTGGCTTGGTGTCAATTGTTTGGTTTGAATACACACTTGTGAATCACCTTGGGATGCTTCACTACATTAAAGGCACTTTATAATTGCAAGCTGTTGTTATTGACCAATGTATTTTAGCTGTAACATTATCAATCAGTATCTTCCATATCTAGCTGATGCTGGCTGCTCCCTATAAAATTCTTCTACAGGCATTTTGTCAGTTTATCACAGAATGCTTACAGCACAGGAGGCTGCCATTCGGCCTATCGAGCCTGTGCTAACTCTGTGCAAGAGCAATTTGTTTAGTCCCACTCCCTACCCTTTTCCCATAGCCCTGCAAATTATTTGCCTTCAGGTATCTATCCAATTCTCTTCTGAAGGCCACGTTTGAACCAGCCTCCACCACAGAGTCAGGCAGTGCATTCCAGATCACAATCACGTTGTGTAATTTTTTGTTTCCTCATATTGCCTTTTGGTTCTTTTGCCAATCACTTTGGTTCTTTTGCCAATCACTTTAAATCTATGTCCTCTGATTCTCAACTCTTCTGCCAATGGGAACTGTTTCTTTCTATCTAATCTGTTTAGACCCCTCATGATGTTGAACACCTCGATTAAATCTCCTCTCGACCTTCTCTTCAAGGAGAACAACCCCAGCTTCTCCAATCTATCCTCGTAACTGAAGTCACACATCCCTGGAACCATTCTCATAAATCTTTTCTGCACCCTCTTCAAAACCTTCACGTCCTTCCTAAAGCATGGTGCCCAGAATTGGACAATTCTACAGTTGTGGCTGAATCAGTTGTTTGTTTTAATAAAGGCTCATGATAACTTCTTTGCTTTTGTCCTCTTATGCCTTGGAATAGCTTCCATTATTTTGTGTTATTGTCAAATTTGGTATGCCTTTGAAAAACGTGTTGCATTTGCTGGTTTCCAGTCCTGCAAAATCTCAATAATTCCTTCATGACGACAACCAGGGCTCTGTAAACCTCCTTCCTAGCCTCCACAGAAATTTATTTATTTATTTATGTTAGTTTAAGTTCCTTTAATTTATTACAAAACCCAACATATAGAAATATATGTAACATATATGCATATGAGCAACATTTACACATCCAAGATTTTGAGTTAAATGCTGCCTTACAAAAATACTGTGGGTCTGTTGATGACATCATAAGATTACCCAGCATGTTCAGACACATCTATATCCTGAATTTTGCAATGCAGTGTGTACCATAAAATAGTTTGTAATGTTTATTATAAAATTATAGTTTTGATTAAAGCTAAAAATCTTAAAACTATCTGTACAGCAAAGATTTTCCTCACTCCACCCAAAGTCTCTTGGAAAGCAAGGTCTCGGGGTTACATGTTGGCAGGACCATCAATTTATCTGCAAGCACCAAGCAATATGCAAGGTAAGACGTATTCTGTTACTATACATTCCACCCAATAATTTTTGAAAATTGTAAAAAAAAAAACTTCTGCAGTTCACCAAGACCTGATTGCACAGCATTCGTGGCACATAGGTCCAAGTTCTTCGGCAAGTCTTTGGTAACTATGCATATGTCTCCTCAGAAAACAAGTTGAGCCTAATGACCAAAGTCTTGACTATTTATGTTAGTGACTGTCTCTCACCAGTGCAGATAATTGATTGAATAGCTCCAGTGATCCTCAATGTGCCAGCAGAAGGAGGAGAAGCACATCCCCACATAGAGCCACGGCAACTTCATCCCACAGATATCTGCACTAACGTGAGTCAGGACCGAAGGTTCCAGCACAGGCATATTGTTTAAATTCCATCCTGAATCAAAGTATTCCTGCAAGTAAAAGACGCAAAAATGCACTTCAGAACTGCAGCGATAACATTTGACTCCAATCACCACATTAGAACTGGGCAGACTTCAACATTACAACTATGTCTGTTATACACGATGCATCATCCTATCACCAATATTTCTTAGTTCTAAATGTAGACGCTACCTCTCCAATATCCAACTATTAGATTACTTCACTGTACGCTCAACAATTAACTTGATCAAAGGCAAATTAAAGAGAGTCAAAAGGAACCCATCATCCCATCCCACAACATACAACTGCCTTTTCAACAACCTCGATTTTTGCCTCCAGTGCTTTACCAGAAAGAGTGTCAATCATTCTGAACTTACCCTTTACTAGTTTGTACATGTGCCCTCTTGTCTTAAATCTTGAAACAGTACTCAGGATTAAACTTTTCTACTCCATATAACCCACCCCAAAAATATCCCCTCTTATTTACTCCCTTTCAAGGAGGAAGACATACTTCCCTAACTCAATTCTTTGACATCAGGGATTAGCCTCATGGGATCTTCTCTGCACTAATTCAGGGCGTTGACACAATTTGCATTTCCGTGATCAGAACTGAACAGAGAACACCCACAGTGCGGTACTGAGCCAAACACAAGGGCCGGAATTTTACGATGGTCTGAGGAGAGCGGTCCACCGACCAAAATGTCGGTGGCAATCCCAGCTCCGGCAGCCTGGGGATCCAGACCAGATTTTACGATCCCCAGGCCCTTAATTGGTCTTAGGCTGGACTTCCACCTCATTGAGGCAGGAAGTCCTGCCTAATGGAGCTACAGGCCAATCATCGGGCTGGCAGCTCGCAGTCCCAGCAGTGGCCGCTGCTGGGACTGCAACCCAGCTGAAGAATGAAGATGGCGGGCAGCAACAGAGAACAGGTAAGTTTTTGGGGCTTCGCCGGGGTGATCAGTCAGTCCCTGGCGAGGCAAGGGAGTGGGGGGGGGGTGCAGCTCTCCGTCGGGCACAAGGTGCCCAATCAGGTGGCACCCCTCCAGGCCGTCAGAAGGCCGCCTACTTTCATCAGGCAGCTTTTCTGAGGCTTGGGCCGCTCGCCAATTGTAAAATCCCCGTGGTGGGTGGTGGATGGTGGAAGCCCTTAAGTGGCCGTTAATTGGCCATTTAAGGGCCTTGATTGGCCTGGGGCGGGCAGGCCATTTCTCGCCACCGGTCCGGGTAAATTGGAGGCAGAGGCGGGAGCGGGTCAGAAAGAGCCCTCTGAGCCTCCCACTCCATTTGATGCACCGGGGTGGGGCGGGGGGGGGGGGGGGGGGGGGGGCGTAAAATTCCGGCCAAGGACTCCCACAGCTCTCTGGGGAAGACAATTCCAAAGATTCTCAACCCAATCTCTCATGTCAGTCCGATATGGCTGACAACTTATTCTGAAGCTGTGACCCTGTGTTCCAGATTCCCCAGCCAGGGGAAACATTTTCTCAACATCTACCCCGTCAAGCCCCTTCAGGATTTTATATGTTTCAATTAGATTGCCTCTCATTCTTCTACACTCCTGAGAGCACAGACCTAGTCTACCCAGCCTTTGCTCATAGGACAATCTTTTATCCCAAGAACCACTCTAGGGAACCTTTGTTGTACTCTCTCTCGGGCAGCTATGTCCTTCCTTGGGTAAGGAGACCAAAACTGCACACGGTACTCTCAGTGTGGCCTCACCAATGTAAGGTACAATTGTAATAAGACTTCTTTACCACTACTTTAAACCCTTCATAACAAAAGCCAACACAATCATTTTGCCTTTCTAATTGCTTTCTGTATCTGAGATCTACTGCTGATTACCACCTACCACCCCCACTTCACTGATGAATCAGTACTCCTCCATGTTGAACACCACTTGGAGGAAGCACTGAGGTGGCAAGGGCATCGAATGTACTCTGGGTGGGGGATTTCAAAGTCCATCACCAAGAGTGGCTCAGTATCACCACTACTGACCGAGCTGGCCATGCCCTAAAGGGCACAGCTGCTAGACTGGGTCTGTGGCAGGTGGTGAAGGAACCAAGAGGGAAAAGCATACTTGACGTTGTCCTCGACAATCTGCCTGCCGCAGATGCATCTGTCCAGGACAGTATTGGTAGGAGTGACCACCGCACAGTTCTTGTGAAGATGAAGTCCAGTCTTCACATTAAGGATACCCCCCATCGTGTTGTGTGGCACTACCACCGTGCTAAGTGGGATAGATTTCAAACAGATCCAACAATGCAAAACAGGCCATCCATGAGGCGCTGTGGACCATCAGCAGCAGAATTGTATTCAACCACAATCTGTAACCTCATGGCAAGGCATATCCCCCACTCCACCATCACCATCAAGCTGGGTGACCAACCACAGTTCCATGAAGAGTGCAGAAGGGCATGCCAGCAGCAGCACCTCAAAAATGAGGTGTCAGCCTGGTGAAGCTACAACCCAGGACTACTTGCATGCCAAACTGCAAAAGCAGCATGCGATAAACAGAGGTAAGCGATCCCACATCCAACGGATCAGACATAAGCTCTGCAGTCCTGCCACATCCAGTCGTGAATGGTGGTGTGGAAGTGAGCAGAAAGGCATGGCACTATGCTTAATGGGAAATATAGCCAAGTTAGGAATAGTAGCTTTGCTGAGCTTTGATTTTAAGTGGCAGAAACCACAATGAAATAGTTAAAAGTAAAGGCAGAGCGTGTGAGACTGTAAAGACTAGCCGACACTGGTAATTGCAAGGACATCTGTTCTTTATGGCCTGATTGTGTGACTCCCTGTGGTTTGGAACAAATGGACTTCTGTGAATCAAATGATGTCCATCCCTGTGTGAGTGATAAGGAGTGCTAGGCCCCTCTTATCTTCGTGAGCTGCCACTACTTGTAGCTGCAGACTGCACGAAACACTCAGGAATGTACACCTAATAGAGATAGCAGGATGCGCCGTAATTACTTGTCACAAGGTAGAGACAGACTCATGATCCATGTAGGGAGTGAGACCAGCATGGTTATTGATGATTCCTATGATCTTGCTAATTAGCTTGCTTGTCCACTTTCTTTTATCTTGCTGGTATAAAACAATATATTATTAGTAACAAGTATGTATTGAGAATGGAGTGTATTGTAACCTCAGTAACAGATGTACTGCATGTCACCACGTGGGTGAAGTCGAATTGTACCGCACTGATTGGTTAACCAAAGAGGTGTAGCATGAATCTTAATGGAAAAACAGTAGTACCTGTATCACAAACTTCACTTACTCTGGGGGGGGGGGGGGGACCCGACAGACTCTGGTGGAGTCCGTGCCGCTGTTCTCAGAGTAAGTCCGCTGGCAACTGCGCAAATAAAGTAATTGATTTTACCTACACATCCGACTCGGTATATTTACTGAACCAGACTGAAGGCAAAAAGAACTCAGATTAACAGTGGTGGACTATTAAACAACTAACAGGAGGAGGTGGCTCCATAAATATCCCCATCCTCAATGATGGGGGGAACCCAGCATATCAGTGCAAAAGATAAGGCATAAACATTTGCAACAATCTTCAGCCAGAAGTGCCAGGTGGATGACCCAACTCAGCCTCCTCCTGAAGTCCCCAGCATCACAGATGCCAGTCTTCAACCAATTCAATTCACTCCGCATGATATCAAGAGCAACGATTGAAGGCACTGGATACCGCAAAGGCTATGGGCCCTGACAACATTCCAGCAACAGTACTGAAGACCTGTGCTCCCGAACTTGCCGCAACCCTAGCCAAGCTGTTCCAGTACAGCTACAACACTGGCATCTACTGCACAATGTGCCCAAGTATGTCCTGTACACACAAAGCAGGACAAATCCAACCCAGCCAATTAATTACCGTCCCATCAGTCTACTCTCAATCATCAGCAAAGTGATGGTAGGTGTCGTCGACAGTGCTATCAAGCAGCACTTACTTAGCAATAACCTGCTCAGTATGGCATCAAGGAGCCCTAGCAAAACTAGAGTCAACGGGAATCAAGGGGAATACTCTCCGCTAGTTGGAGTCATACCTAGCACAAAAGAAGGTGGTTGTTGGAGGTCAATCATCTCAGCTGCAGGACATAACTGCAGGAGTTCCTCAGAGTAGTGTCCTAGGCCCAACCATCTTCAGCTGTTTCATCAATGACCTTCCTTCAATCATAAGGTCAGAAGTAGGGATGTTCGCTGATGATTACACAATGTTCAGCACCCATTCACAACACCACAGATACTGTGAAGCAGTCCATGTAGAAATGCATCAAAACCTGGACATTATCCAGGCTTGGGCTGATAAGTGGCAAGTAACATTCGCGCCACATAAGTGCCGGGCAATGACCATCTCCAACAAGAGAGAACCTAACCATCTCACCTTGACATTCAGTGGCATTATGACTGCTAAATCCCTCACTAACAACATCCTGGGGGTTACCATTGACCAGCAACTGAACTGGAGTAGCCATATAAATACCATACATACAAGAGCAGGTCAGAGGCTAGGAATCCTGCGGCGAGTAACTCACCTCCAGACTCCCCAAAGCCTGTCCACCATCTACAAGGCACAAATCAGGGTGCAGCTCCAACAAAACTCAACAAGCTCGACACCATCCAGGACAAAGCAGCCTGCTTGATTCGCACCCCATCCACAAACATTCACTCCTTCCACTGAGGGACAGTGGCAGCAGTGTGCATCATCTACAAGAGGCACTGCAGCAATGCACCAAGGTTCCTTAGACAGCACCTTCCAGACCCGCGACCTCTACCATCTAGAAAGACAAGGGCAGCAGATGCATGGGAACACTACAACCTGCAAGTTCCCCTCCAAGCCACACACCACCCTGACTTGGAACTCTATCACCATTCCTTCACTGTTACTGGGTCAAAGTCCTGGAACTCTCTTCCTAACAGCACTGTGGCTGTACCTACCCCACGTGGACTGCAGCGGTTCAAGAAGGCATCTTGCTACCACCTTCGCATGGGCAATTAGGGATGGGCAATAAATGCTGGCCTGGCCAGCGACACCCACATCCCCATAAACGGATTTTTAAAAATTCGTGATGTGATTCATGTATAAGGATACCCTTTGAAATCAAAAATATCACAGTCTCAGCATTCAAAAAAAAATTTCCTCCCAAAGTGGATAACTTCACCTTTCGCCATATTGCATTCCAACAGTAATGTTCTTGCCCACTCACCCAACCTATGACCCTCTGCAGCCTTTTGGAATTAGCAAACCCAGCACTTACTGTCCATCGCGAATTGCCTTCAAGAAGTGATCAGCCGCCTTCGTGAACTGCTGCAGCCCTCGTGGCATAGCTACACCCAGTGCTGTTCTAGGATTTTGACCCAGCGACAGTGACAGGACGATGATAATAGTCCCAAGTCAAGGTGGAGAGAGACTTTCAGGGAAACTCGGTGATGGCGTTCCCATGGATATGCTGCCCTTACAGGTTTGAAAGGTGCTGCCAAAGGAGCCATGGCAAGTTGCTGCAATGCATCTTCTAGATGGTACACACTGCAGCCATTGTGCACCAGTGATGGAGGGAGTGCATGTTTATGATGGTGGACAGGGTACCTATCAAGCGGGTTGCTTTGTCCTGGATGGTATTAAACTTCTTGAATGTTGTTGGAGCTGCACTCATCAAGTGGGGAGCATTCCATCACACTCCTGACTTGTGCCTTGCAGATGGTGGACAGGCTTTGAGGAGTCAGGATATTGTGAGGACCCATAGCCTTTGCTGCATCATAGAAACATAGAAAATAGGAGGAGCAGGCCCTTCGCTGATCATGGCTGATCATCTAATTCAGTACGCCGTTCCCGCTTTCTCCCCATATCCCTTGATCCCTTTGGCATTAAGAAATACATCTATCTCCTTCTTGAATATATTTAATGACTTGGCCTCCACTGCCTTCTGCAGTAGAGAATTCCACAGGTTCACCACTCTGAGTGAAGAAATTTCTCCTCATTTCAGTTCTAAATGGCATATCCTGAGACTGTAACCCCTAGTTCTGGAATCCCCAAGCCATCGGGAACATCCTCCCTGCATCTAGCCTGTCGAGTCCTGTTAGGATTTTATAGGTTTCTATGAGATCCCCTTTCATTCTTCGAACAAAGTGATTCCTGACAATGCAGCGGCCCGCTGACGTCAGAGTCCGCCAAGCTTCGCACATGCGCAGCTACATCTTGCCAGGAATTAGTGGCGCATGCGCAGGATGACGTCATCACGCAGCGCCAATGTCATCACGTATCCATGCCAGGTCCATGTTCGCTCATGCGCGATAAAGCGTCATCGGGTATCAGACCCTTTACTCCACTGGAGGAAGCGGCTGAATGGGAGACTTTGAGGCTGGAGCTCTCCCCACTCAGCAATTCGCTCCAGGCCTCGACACTTCCTCCCCTCAGCCGCTCGCTCCAGACCTTGCTGCTCCCCCAGCCCATTGTTCCTCGCTTCGCGCCACCCCATTCTCCGGCCGCTTGCTCCCCACCCCCCTCCTCAAGCCACTAGCTTTAGGCCGTGCTGTTTTCCTCCTACGTTGACCTGTCATCCCTAGCTTTTCCGGGCGGCGCATGGAGGCTGATGAAACGTGGGAACGAGTGGCCGAGAGGCCAAGAGGAGGGAAGCAGTGCGGCCTAGAGCTTGCGGCTGTGACGGAAGAGCAAGCAGCCAGACAGCGGGGTGTTGCGAGTGGGAAACAATTGACCTGGGAAGTTGGGGGGGTGAAGAGCAGCGAGGTCTAGACGGGGGGGGGGGGTAAGAAGAGAAGCGGCTGGTGGGGAGGAGGGGGAGAAAGCAAGTTGTCGAGGGGGTAGAGCAGCCAGTGGGCCGGGAGCTAGTAACTGCGTTCGGGTGAAATCAGTCCAGGTCAGTCATATAAACAAATCACAATAATGAATTGGCAACACATATTATACTCTGCCCGATTTTCTTTTCCATCTATCAGGGTGCCAATTCACTATCTTCCAATGGAAATTCAATCATAAAATTCCTTTTGTATTTAATAGGATTACTGGAATGTGAAATGGATCTGAGGATTACAGTTAGTATCCTATAACTATATATTAGCATATTACTGGGCTTCCACCCAACTTAATGTAAGGTTAGTTTGCTGGAACGATCTAGCCACGAGCATTTCCTGTGATAAACTGAGCAGCACCATCTTTAATAATGGCAGCGTTCCAGTTGAATAGCCAGCATTTGCGCATGTGCAAGTACTGCGCTAGTGGTTGCGTTGTCAGCAAATGCAGCCTTCTAAACTCCAGTGAAGAAAGGCCTAGTTGACCCAATCTCTCCTCGTACATCAATCCTGCCATCCCAGGAAATCAGCCTAGTAAATCTTTGCTGCACTCCCTCCATGGCAAGAACATCCTTCCTCAGATAAGGAGACCAAAACTGCACACAATACTCCAGATGTGCTCTCACCAAGGCCCTGTATAACTGCAGTAAGACACCCTTGCTCCTGTACTCAAATCCTCTTGCAATGAATGCCAACATACCATTCGCCTTCCTAACTGCTTGCTGCACCCGAATGCTTGCTTTCAGCGACTGGTGTACAAGGACACCCAGGTCTTGTTGCACCTCCCCCTTTCCCAATCTATCACTATTCAGATAATAAGCTGCCTGTTTTTACATCCAAAGTGGATAACCTCACATTTATCCACGTTAAACTGCATCTGCCATGCATTTGCCCACTCACCCAACTTGTCCAAATCACATTGGAGCTTTGTGTCGTCTGCATACTTGGACATGTTGCATTTAGTTCCCTCACCCAAGTCATTAATATATACTGTGAATAGCTGGGGCCCAAGCACTGATCCCTGCGGTACCCCATTAGTCACTGCCTGTCACCTGGAAAAAGGCCCGTTTATTCCTATTCTCTGTTTCCTTTCTGTCAACCAATTCTCAATCCATGCCAGTATATTACCCCCAATCCCATGTGCTTTAATTTTGCACACTAACCTCTTATGTGGGACCTTATCAAAAGCCTTCTGAAAATCCAAATACACCACATCCACTGGCTTTCCCTCATTTATTCTACTAGTTACATCCTCAAAAAACTCTAATAGATTTGTTAAGAATGATTTCCCTTTCATAAACCCATGCTGACTCTGTCCAATGCCATTTATGCTTCCCAGGTGTTCTGCTATCACATCCTTTATAATAGACTCTTGCATTTTCCCCACTACTGATGGAAGGCTAACTGGTCTGTAATTTCGTTTTTTCTCTCCCTCCTTTTTGAAATAGTGGGGTTACATTTGCCACACACCAATCTGTAGGAACTGCTCCAGAGTATAGAATTTTGGAAGATGACCACTAATGCATCCACTATTTCCAGGGCCACCTCTTTTAGTACTCTGGGATGTAGATTATCAGACCCTGGGGATTTGTCAGCCTTTAACCCCATTAATTTCCCTAGCACTATTTTTTACTAATACTGATTTCCTTCAGTTCCACCCTTTCATTAGACCCTTGGTTCCCTAACGTTTCTGGGCAGTTATTTGCGTCCTCCTTTGTGAAGACAGAACCAAAGTATGTGTTTAATTGTTCTGCCATTTCTTTGTTCCCCATTATAAATTCCCCCGTTTCTGACTCTACGGGACCTACATTTGTCTTCACTAATCTTTTTCTCTCCACATATTTATAGAAGCTTTTACAGTCAGTTTTTATGTTCCCCACAAGTTTACTCTCAGTCTATTTTCCCCTGCTCAATCAAGCTCTTTGTACTCGTTTGCTGAATTCTAAACTGCTCCCAATCCTCAGACTTGCTGCTTTTTCTGGCAATTTTATATGCCTCCTCTTTGGATCTAATACCATCCCTAATTTCTTCTGTAAGCCACAGTTGAGCCACCTTTCCGGTTTATTTTTATGCCAGACAGGAATGAATAATTGTTGTAATTCATGCACACGTTCTTTAAATATTATCCATTACCTATCTTCCACAAATTATTTTATATACTTACTACAGTACAGTCCCCTTTTGCCAACTTCTTTCAAGGCTGCGAAGCTTAAGTTTCTTCAATATCCCCTCATAGTTCATCCAGCCCCTTTATGCTCAACAGTGGAGTTTTTTCTGTCCTCTTTTGTTGTGGTATGATTATGGTATTTAGATTGAAATCAGTAATACAAGAATCTATTAATAACCCCTTCCATCTCCAAGTTAGAAGGTTGTGGGTTCAAGCCCAAAGACCTCTCAACAAGTTTCCACATGCTGACTGAATTTTACTGATTGTATATTTATGTCCCATATTTGTTCCACCATATGTAATACTTCACATTTGCTCTAATTTTATTATTTCTCCTTGTCCTGGACACCCTCATCAGAGGAAACAGTTTTTCTATCTACCTAATCAAATCCTTTAATCATCTTAAAACACCTCAATTAGATCACTCTTTAATCTTGTATACTCAAAAGAATACAAGCCTAGGGCGATTACAACTATGTTAATCAATCCTCTTCTCTGGAACTTAGTTGCTGCGTTTATGTCTGGATCAAGGTTGTAATGAGATCTGGAGCGGAGTGGTTCTAGCAGAACCCAAGTTGAGTGGTGAGCAGGCTGGCGGTGAGTAGATGGTGCTTGATGGCATCAGTCATGACCCCGATCATTTTACTCATGATTGACAGGAGGCTGATAGGGCAGTAATTGATCAAATTACATTTGTCCTGTTTTCTATGGATAGAATATACCTGGACAATCTTCCACATTGTCAGGTAAATGCCGATGTTCTAGCTGTATTGCAAGAGTTTGGCAAGGGAAGTAGCTAGCCTTCAGGTATTAACCTCATAGTTAGGATCTTAGTTGTATCAGTGCCTAATGCATTCAGCTGCTTCTTAAATGCAATGGGAAGTGAACCAAATTGGCTACACAACAGCATCTATGATGGTGGGAACAGAGGGAAGGCAAGTATCATCATTCATTCAGCACTTCTGTCCAAAGATCTATGCAAATATGTACCCTGTGCTCTTGCACTCATGCACTGGGCTCTAGGATGGGGATGTTCACGGAGCTTCTGTCTCCTGTTAGTTGCCTGGTTGTCCAAACTCATTCTTGGATGGATATATTGGGCAAGAGTTTTGTTCTGATTTGTTGGTTGTGGGATCACTTGTCTATACTCTTCTGCTTTTACCAGGTCGGTATCTCATTTCAAGGTATGTCTGGTTCGACTCCCGACATGTCCTTCTACATTTCACATTGTAGTACCAGCTTTGGTTTCTTGTCTTCGTGGTGATCAAGGACTGGGGAATGTGCTGAGCCATGATGCTACAGATTGTGCCGATATATAATTCTGCTGCCGACAGCCCATATTGCCTCATGGATACACAGTATCTTCTCTGTGGAGATGAGAATTTGTCTTCACAAGGACAATGCAGTGGTTACTCCTATCAAATTGTCTGTAACAGTTAGGGTTAGTGAGGACCAAGCCAAGTTGACTGCTTAAATCAAAGTAAAATACTGCAGATGCTGGAAATCTGAAATAAAAACAAAGTGCTGGAAATACTCAGCAGGTCTGGCAGCATCTGTGGAGACAGAAGCAGAGTTTACATCAGAACTGGCTTAAAACCCATTAGATTTCTCGCCTTTGCAAGTTGCGGGGGGGGGGGGGTGGGGTGCGGGAAAGAACAAATAGGGCAGAGGGCAGGAGAGATTAAATGACAAAGTTGTCATGGGACAAAGGCAAAGGCAGTGCAAATGGTTGTGGTGAAAGACAAATGGCAGAATAATGAACAGCTCTGTCCAAAAGCACAAACATGAAAAAACAAGTTTAAGGCGGGCACATGGTTAAAAAAAAATAAAATAAAATAATAAAAAAAGACCAGTCATGCTCTAAAATTGTTGAACCCAATGTTGAGTCCGGAAGGCTGAAGAGTCCATAATCGGAAGATGAGGTGCTGTTCCTCGAGCTTGCATTGATGTTCACTGGAACACTACAGCAGGCCAAGGATAGAAATGTGGACATGAGAACAGGGCGATGAATTGAAAAGCAACCAGAAGGTCAGGGTCATGCTTGCGAACTGAGCGAAGTTGGTTGCTTCCCTTGTCAACTGCTGCAGGCCCAATACAATAACCACATCCTTCAGGCTTGATGAGCAATAGCGCTATCAAGTCACTCTTGGTGGCAAACAATGAAGTCCACCAAGAACATATTCCATGCTCTTGCTTTCCTCATACTTCCTCCACTGATATTCAACATTTTAGAACAGAACTTACCCAGGGATAGTAAAGAAGGAGCCTAGGATGTTGGAAGATACTCATACTCGGTCATATCTTGGTCAAGCTGTTGCTCAACTAATCTGTGGGACAGCTCTCCGAACTCGGGCACCAACATCCAGACATTAGTCAGAATGACTGGAAAATAGTCAGGGCTGAGATGGTCAGGGCTACTGCCGATAGACGTAAATGATTTTATTTCTAAATTTTCTGTAATTGGATTACCGTATTGTTGCTCAAGTCATTTCAACGGGTATTGAGAGTCCTCCATACAAAAAATGGACTAGCCTGGCTTGTAAGCCAGACCAGATAGCATGATTTGTTCTTAAAAATGTCATTCACCTTTCTTAATACTTCCACGTCCAATTGTGGGCTGAAATCACCCAAATACACTTATAAAATGAATTTCGAGGAAGGGTTTACAGCTGACCGACATACCAAGGATTTCTAGCATTTTCCACTTTGCAGCATTTTGCTTTTACTTATACTTTTCTAATACTGTTTAATTATGCTCGTAGGGCTCACATAGGTCAGCTCTCCAGTTAAACAGCTCACCACACTAGTGTGAAAACAGCTACCATCACTCACAGCTCCTGGATGTTGTCATTTAGAACTCAGGTCCTCTGAAGACCTTTACACACTGGTTCTAATCTAATTGAGGTATACAAGATGATTAAGGGAATTGACAAAGTAGACATAGACAGGATGTTTCCTTCCGTGGGGCAATCTAGAATGAGAGGTCTTAGTTTTAGGATAAGGGCAGCAGATTTAAAACAGAGATGACGAGAAATTACTTCTCTCAAAGGGTCGTGAGTCTGTGGAATTCACTACCCCAGAGTGCAGTGGATGCCGGGACATTGAGTAAATTTGAGGAGGAGATAGACAGATTTTTAATTAGTATTGGGTTGAAGGGTTATGGAGAACGGACAGGAAAGTGGTGTTGAGCCAAGATGAGATGAGCCATGATCGTATTAAATGGCAGAGCAGGCTCGAGGGGCTGAATTGCCTACTCCTGCTCCTAGTTCTTATGTTTCCAAGCCTTTTGGTTCTTTTATGGTTGCCACAGTTCCTAATCCAATGATCAAATCCTTTAACAACCTTCAACTGATGTCATTCCAAATTTCAGCAGCCAACACGTAAAATAGAATCAAGTTACACTGCAAATTGTATATTAAGATTAGTACATGCTAAAATATGAAGGATTCTCAGAAAAAAAATTCTGTTGCACATATACAATACCTGCCTTTTTCTGTAACATACAAACTCTAAATGGTATGCAATATTTACTGGAATTTTACAGTAAACCAGAAAACAACCCTACTGCGCACCGAAGTCTATGCTTCTAGTTCTCCAACTCTCCCATGTTAACTATCTTCCAAACAGTGATTGTTTTGTCACTACTATCCTGCCAGGCAGATTGTTTCAAAACTAACCAAAGTTATGGCTAATACTTTAAATTCACCTTTCACTCATTTTCATTTATGTCCTTATAGTAATATTCCAGGTTCACCTCATCTGTACCATTTTACATTTCATAGTCTTCAATGAGTTGTGCACATTAACAGCCCTCTTTAATTTTTCTAATTCCTTTTATACTTGGAGTCAGCCTTGCTTCACGTTCACCAGTGACCCTTGCTGGACTTAATTCAGTACATCCGATTTTCTGACATCAAAGGGGGATTGGAGGGAGACACAGACAAAAATAAAGAATTTGCTGGAATTCTTTGAAGAGGTAGTGGAAAGAGTAGACAGGGTGATGCATTGCATTTCATATACTTGGATGTTCAAAAAGCCTTTGAGAAGGTAGGCTGATGATAATGGTTCAGATAATTGTATGTGGAGTCAGGGGGACAAATAGCTGGATACAAACTGGCTAAAAAAAGGAAAGCAGAGTGAAGAATAGTTATTTATAATTAGAGGAAGGTAGAAAGTGGTGTTACACAAGGATCAGTTCTGGGACCGCTGTTTACATTAATAATTCAGACTTGGGAACAAGTAACTAAATTTGCAGATGATTCTAAACTGGGTATTACAGCTAACATGGAGAAAGAATGCAACATAATACAAGATGACATTTGAAAACTTGCAGATTGGGCAACTAGGTGGCAAATGAACTTTAAATGTAAGGTGATGCACTTTGGTGGAAAAAGTAGAAACATCATTAACACCTTAGAAAATAAGGAACTGAAGAGGAAAGCAAACTAGAAATACAGGTGAACAAATTAAAAAGATCAGCAAAGCAATTAAAAATGATATAGCATTGGGATTTATTTCTAGGGGAATAGAATTCAAAAGAAGTGGTTATGTTACTTGTGTAGGGACCTGCTCAAGCTGCACTTAAGAAGTACTGTGCACTGTCCTGGGCTCCATAAAAATAGGATGTAGAAACACTGGAGAAAGTAAAAAAAAGATTTACAAGAATGGTACCAGACTGAGAGATTAGAGCTCTTAGGAAAGATGAACAGGTTGGGGCTCTTAACCTCAGGGAAAAAACCTTAGGTGACCTGATAGAGGTCTTTGAATTAATAACTGGGTTGGACAGGGTAGATGTGGAAAGAATGTTTCTACTTGTGGGAGAACCCAAAACTAAGTAACATATGACCCAAAGAAATCCAATAGGAAAATAAGGAGAAATTTCTTTACTCCATGGTTAGAATGGCAAAATAGCTTAGATGCTGACAGAAGAAACTGGACAAGTACATGAGAAAAAAGGGGAATGGAATGATACAGCAAAATGCTAAGATGAGGCCGATGCAATGGAACACTCGTTTGGTTATGAACACCACAGGCTAGTTGGGCTAAATGCCTGTTCTGTATATTCTATGTAACCTGCATTTATTTTGTGCTATTCACATCCTCAGGATGTTACAAAGTGCTCCAGTCAATTATTATTTTAAAGCAAGTGGCAGCCAATTTGCATACAAGGTCCCACAAACATGCTATGTTTTAGTGGTGTTCATTGAGGGATAACTTCTTGCCAGAACACCAGGACAACTCCCCTGTGATAATCATACTCTGGGATCTTTTACTTACAGCTAAGATGGTCTCTGTTTAATATCCCATCTAAAAGAAAGTATCTCTGACAGCATCAGTCCAGATTAGCTGCTCAAGTCTCTGGAGTGAGATTGAACCCAAAACCTTCTAACTCGGAGGCAAGTGTGCAGCCAAGATTAAATCTCAAGCACAATCTTAATTTTCTTATAAAACTGAAATTGTTCTTTAGTTACATATTACCGTATTACATTTGTGGCAATCTATGTATGGTACATTGTAGTAAACAGCAAGCTTTATTAAACAGTTGGAGAGTGTATCCAGGAAGTGGCACTGGTATTAATGCGTACTGCTGTGCTCATCTGCTGTCAGTGCTTGATGGGTTTTTGTTGTGCCAATGGGTTTTTAATAACTCACTACCTTATTTAGATAGGTAGAGAGGTGCAATATGCTCCATAGTACTTGGTGTGGGACTTGTATAAGCACAGCTGTTTAAAAAGTGCTGGCTAGCCTCTGGCACTGAGCCAAGAATGTGATCCAAATTCAAGAATTTTCTTTTAATTCAGCCTGAGGGAGATAATTTTCTCAGACTTGGTCATTTTCTAAACAATGTACTTTACCAGGGATATTTTGCTCTTCAAGTTAAGGGTTAGTTTCCACCACTGTAGCTGGTACCATATTTTCCCCTCGTTAGTTTTCACTCAATGTAGATAGTAAACATTTACTGCATTGCCTTAATAATTAACAGTTTCTGGAATGTTCAGCCACATGTAGTGCTCTACTATTAATGTTCTTCAACTTGTGTCAAGTGCATGAGAAATTACTTTCTTGCACTAGAATACTGTACCCTAGTGATTGTGGTACTGAATTTATCTTTGGAGTTGACTAGTTCAAATCCCAGCGTGGCATGTTAAGAATTAAATTTAACACATCTGGTAATTTGTGGGCTGGCAGAAAAAAAATGATGAAAACTGCCACATTCACCTTTTAACAGTGTGGCAGAAATTAAATCAACATTACTGCATGCTATTTCCACACTTCATTTACTTTGCAAATCCAGCCAGATTTTTCAAAGAATACAATTACTTAGATCTATTAGTGGTAATAAACCTTGGTACCCGATAGCACTGAAATATGCAATTTAGAAACTGCAGCATAAGTTCCTTTTTTTTTTAAAGTGTAAAACATTGCACCATACTAAATAAAATCAATACCAGAATGAGTTTCTAAAGTAGCCATTTTCACCAACACTCTCATTCTCCAAATTTCGCTCCTGCCCTCCTAAGGAAGATCTCCTTCCACTAGCACACGCCAGTACTTCAACCAAGTCTTTATTCACATGACTTAAAGAGCAAGTTAGCTAGTTATGTGAACTGATGCACACTGTTCAGTAGGTGGGGGGCGGGCGGAGAGAGAAAAGAGTAAGTTCTGGAGCCTGCTTCTACCACTGTCAGTCACACTTCTAGCTGGGACAACTGAACAGTGATCAGAACTCTGAATCCTGGCCAATTATCTTCTGAGATCTATGGGTGTCTACAGCAATTATAGCACCTCTTACTATTGCAGATCAGCTGATTCAACAAGGGACGAATGCAGTTCCAAAGTCTGCTGGTGTCTATAGCCAGTCTGGTTATTCACAGTTTGACCTCAATAATCTTTGAAAGGCTTAGTACAAGGGAACATAGCAAAGCAGGAAAATTACTGAAAACATTGGTGTAGATTTTTTACATGATTTCCTGCTATAACTTGGGCAGAACCCCCTGGAAAAATAGTGCAAGCAGCCGTTTTTGCCATTTCTCATCGGGTTCTGCTAACGTTATGGGAAACCCTGCAAAAATTCCAGACAAACATTCGTGGCATTTAAGGACCAGAATGGATTTTCCCAGACACCAATTTTACATATTTAATCTAGCAGCCTTACCTGTTCATCAGGTCGCAGTTTAATTTTGCCATTTTTGATGGGGAATCCACTACCAAATTCTTTGGAGGCAATGTCGGCACCATATTCCACTGTAACATCTTCTTCAATGGTACTAACCAAGCGCCAGAACTCCTTTTCCACCAGCTCCGTTGGAACCATCTGTATTTTTGCACATTATGTACATTTGGGAATGGGGAGTCAAGGGGAGAAGAAAATAACTAATCAAAACTGAAATGAATCCATGGAGAATTCTTTGCATTAGAATGCATCTGCTGTCTTAATCACAAAGGCAAAATGACTGTACCGATTAATTTACTTAAATTTAACAAATCGCTTTTAGTTTATTTTATTTTCCCCTAGTGAACTTTTGTACTGATAAAGCTGTAAAATGGAACATCTTTTGTTTAGGCACCCAATTTTGTTAACATCCAGCACTTCCAAGTTGGGTAGAATACAGGTTAGATGCAGAGTAATAGCCCTCCCAGTTCGGTTGCAACCTCAGGAAAGCTCAATGCATCACTGGCAAGTCCTTTTTCCTCAACACTCTTTACGATCTGGGATGAGAAAGCCCAAATCTACTTCACACGGGACACAGACAGTTCAGGATAAAAGTGCAGCTTGCATTTAATAAAGCATCTTTCACAACCTCAGGACATCTCAAAATGCTTCACAGCCAATTATTTATTTTTGAAGTGCAGTCGCTGTTATGCTGTCATAGGAACATAGGAACAGGAATAGGCCATTCAGCCCCTCGAGCCTGTCCCACCATTCAATGAGATTATGGCTGATCTGCAGCCTAACTCCAAATACCTGACTTTGGCCCATATCCCTTAATATCTTTGCTTAAAAAAAAATCTCAGATTTAAAATTAACAACTTTTCTAGCTTCAACTGCTGTTTGTGGGAGAGTGTTCCAAACCTCTACCACCCTTTGCGTGAAGAAGTGCTTCCAAACATCTCTCCTGAACGGTCTGGCCCTAATTTTTAGACTATGCCCCCTAGTTTTAGAATCTCCAACCAGTGGAAATAGTTTATCTTTATCTAGCCTGTCTTTTCCTGTTAATATCTTGAAGACTTCCATCAGATCACCCCTTAACCTTCTAAATTCTAGCGAAAATAGGCCTAATTTGTGTAATCTTTCCTCGTAACTTAACCCCTGTAGTCCAGGTATCATTCTTGTAAACCTATGTTGCACTCCCTCCAAGGCCAATATATCCTTCCTAAGGTGTGGTACCCAAAACTGCTCACCGTACTCCAAGTGGGGTCTAACCAGGGTTTTGTACAACTGCAGCATAACCTCTGTCTCTTTATACTCCAATCCTCTAGATATAAAGGCAAGCGTTCCATTAGCCTTTTTGATTATTTTCTACACTTGCTCGTGGCATTTTAAAGAAATGTCGTGAAATGTAACAGCAAGGACCTGCGCGATAAGTGGCCAGATAATTGTTTTATTAGTGATGCTGGTGACAGGATGAATATTGCCAAGACACTGGAACAACCCTGCTCATTGAATAATGCCATGGGATCAGAGATGGCAAACAGGGCCTTAGTTTAATATCAAATCCAAAATACAGGTGGTCTCATTCCCATCGCGCTTTATTTTCAATAATATAACATTAACAAAACTTCAATGAACTGTAGAACATCCATTAAGGAGTTAAACTTTTTCTGAGTATTCTAGATCAAAGCAAATAAAGTTGTGAGAATTTGAATATCAAGCTCCAAAAACATTCTTTCTAAACCTGAAGCATACTTACATGTACTGGCATATTGAAGTAGTCTGATTTAAAGGCATCTGCCATTTCTCCAAATGCTCGGAGTGTGTAGTCCCTGGGGGCTTGTTCAAAACCAAAAGCTTCTTGAGGTTTGCTACATTCCTAGAACAAAACTAAACGTGTTCAGTATACTCTGAACTCAATGGCATTCCCACATGACTAACTGCTGTTACTATTATACTCTTGCAATACCACACGACTCAATCAACATATAAAAGAACAATGCTGCAAGGTCATCAGAAGCAGCAAAGTCAGGTCAAAAGCTCCGTTACAGGACTGAATGAAACAAAAAGGGAAAAACAAACAGGTTTAAGATCAATAATTTAAATACACACTAACTACTTCCACAAAGAGGAGATAGATTGGACAGCCTTTAATTAAATAGTGTGGGAAGAGGTACTTCTCATCAACCTACAATCCTTCACCTTGTGTTCTGGCCAGTCTTTTAAAGCAGCTGTCACCTGACCAGTCGACCTAAAATGTTAACTTGTATTTCAGATGCAGACTGATCAACTTCTGCTTTTTAGATTTCCATCTTTCATGGTTTTGCATATCCATTCTTAAAACACAGAATCACACCTTATCTTGATAAACAGTGTTGGACACGTGTGTTTCTCTTGCTCTAAGCAGTACTTACTGAATTGAAATATCTGGAAAGGAGCAAGAGCCAGCGACTTAATCTGGCATACAAGTACAACATTATGTAGATGTAAAATTCAGGAGGTGACTAGTAGTGCACTGGAAAAGTCTGGAGTTGACAAAGGCATGAAGGAATGTCTCAGCAGTGTTGGGAGGAAGGGGGTGAGATAGGGATGGAGGCAGGGAAATATTTCAGATGATAGTAGGCAATCTTGAAGAGAAACGAATGTAGGGTGTGAAGCTCAGCTCAGGGTCAAGCAGGACACAAAGGCTGCTCGTTATTGCAATCAGCATTAATGAGCATCCAGAAAAAGGCATCGAACCAGGGACTACAGCACAGAATCTGATATGATTCAGGTAGAATGGCTTTCATCTTGCTAATGCAAGTAGCTGTCTCATTCATGACTTGATTTCAGACAGGCACTGAAACAACTCTGTAGCAATCTCAGAGTTGAAGTTGGCAGGGAAGAGGTTAAGCTGGGTATTATTAACATGCATAGGAAAACTGACCCCATGCTTGCAGATACGTCACTTTGGACAACACACAAGTATGGAACAGAGAAGCAATGAATAGAACTTTGGAGCACTGAGTTGTGAGCATTCAAGCAGAAACCAATGCACACAACATGCTAGCTGTTTTGAGACATATGGAATAATGTGGAGGCAGCGTCATAAAGAAACAGAGGAGGATTATGTGGTTGCTCACACTGCAGACAAGACTGAAGAGCAAGAATAGTGATAAGGTATTAAAGACAGAACCTCACTCTGACCAAGAAAGTCTGAAGTGGGCAGTATGCAAGTTAGACTCTAGGGATTTCAACAGGGACTGACAGGAACAGATTTGGGTGACAACAAATTCCAGAACTTAAGACACAAGGAGAAGACTGATGATGATGAGGTGGAGGGAGCTTTTAAAAGGAGTTCACAATGGTTTTGAATGGAGGGGGTGAAAATGAAATGTTGCTGAGAGAAGAGACACTGGCAAGCACTGCACTTAGAAGAAATGGCTGAAGAAATTACCAGAGATTCTGGAAGGAAGCATCACCTCCTTCCAAGTAATGGGTGCAGATGAACCTGCTGGAGCAGACAGATATCAGGCAAAATGAAAGTTCCATTATGGGGCAGTTCAGCTGGAGTGAACGATCTGATCACATCAGATGAAAAGGGATGTTATTCTGTTAAAAATTAACCATATTGGCAACCTCCAGGTAAGAATATTGTACTGAAAAGAGTCCTTTAAAAAGCTCTTGACTAATAGTGCCTTCTTTTGAGATGTATGCAGTGTTGGCCAATGGGTTCAGTGCCGAGGCCTGCCTCTCACCAAGTGGTTGTATCTGTCGACTTGGATCAACACCAAAACTGAATCTCAGGCAGTCACAGGCTGCAATTTGGAAGCAAATAAATCACCAGAGTTGCAAGTTATCATGCAAAAAGAAGCTTGCATTAAATAGCACCAGACAGCCAGTCAAAGCAGAAGGGTGGGTAGACTTGTGATTAATGGTGATGGAAGTTGTATGGATTCCAGAAGATCATCACTTTTTCCCCCAGATGTGCAAGTCAAAGCGCAACAGTCACAATTTCTCTCTGGGATCCTGAGAACTATTGTCTATCTGAGTCAAGAGTTCATAATTAGTTTCTGTACTCTATTAGAATTTGGACCCTGCATCTGGTACAAGCAAGACTTACATCATTATACCCAGAATGGCTGTTAAGTCGGTAACGTAGGCTTTATGCTGAGTTTGAAATAGGCTTTGGAATTCAAAATTGTGTGATCTTGAAAGGTCGCACAGATGGGTGTTGACTGCATTAGTCATTGGAAAGAATCCATGACATTAAATGCATTTTGAAACTGAAAGCTGGCATTTGCCAGTCAGTCAGACTGATCTGAGCAAGGTAGGCTGCAGTGAGTAGATACCAGAAATCGCATCATCTAATTAATACAAGAAAAATCAAAAAATGGTGTACATTTAAAACAGAGCTATAGAGCTAAATACAAAGCATGAAAAATTACAAAGCAGAACCAAAGTAAGATGGATGGAGAAAAATCAGAAAATCTCCTCCCATGACAGAAAAAAAAATCGAAGTGCACAGATAGATATACAGCAGATTTGAAGTTTACTGTTAAGTGTCACACAGAGCGGACAGGACTTCGTCTCCACAAGAACTGCGTGGTGCTCACTCCTATCAATACTGCTTCGGGCAGATACATCTGTGGGCAGTTGTGCCACCATCACTGTGCCGCCAGTGGAAAAATATACCCAGGAATGGTGATGGGCCTCGGATGTTGGCTGATGGGTACAATTCTGTAAGTATGACTAGTCTATGGAACAACTCTCCCAATCGTGGCACAGGTTCCCAGATGCAAAAACGACTTTGTAGGGTTTACTATGCTGGTTGTGTCTTTGTTGTACTCAAATCCGATGCAGAGGTCGAGGGCAAATGGGTCCATCTGGTTTTATTTTTATTATACTTTTTTGTAGTGATTTAATTGCTTGCTAAGCCATTTCAGTGGGCAATTAAGAGTTAACCACATTGTTGTGTGTCTGGAGTCACTTATATGCCAGACTGAGTAAACAATGGGAGGCTTCCCTAAAGGACAATAGTGAAACAGCTGGGTTTATATGGAAATCCAGTAGCTTAAGGCCACCCTTGCAGATGCTAGCTTTTTTACTCCAGATTTATTTAATTAACTGAATTAATTTCACAAACTGTTATAGTGGAATTTGAACTTGGGTCTGATTATTAATCCAGACCTCTGGATTATTTGTCCTGTAACAATCACAATGCTACCTTACCTAGTACCCACCTAATCTTTACTCATTGGGCAGAACACAATGGAACATACCTGGTGAACAGAGTACATTTCTTCACTTTGGAATTAACTGGATATTATTCCTTTAATCATTTTTTTTAAATCCTTCATGGATGTGGGCATCATTAGCTAGGCCAGCATTTATTGCCTATCCTTAACTACTTCTTGAACCGCTGCAGTCCTTGGGGTGTAGGTACACCTACAGTGCTGTCCGGTTTCAGTACTTTTCTTAGACTTCGTAACAATATGATACAACTGAGTGGCTTGCTAGGCCATTTCAGAGGGTCAGCCACGTTACTGTGGGTCCGGAGACACATGGCCAGACCAGATAAGGACGGCAGATTTCCTTCCTAAAGGACATTAATGAATCAGATCGTACAACAATCGACAGTGGTTTCATGGTCACCATTAGACTATTTATTTTATTTATTTAGAGATACAGCACTGAAACAGGCCCTTCGGCCCACCGAGTCTGTGCCGAACATCAACCACCCATTTATACTATCCTACACTAATTCCATATTCCTACCACATCCCCACCTGTCCCTATATTTCCCTACCATCTACCTATACTAGGGCAATTTATAATGGCCAATTTACCTATCAACCTGCAAGTCTTTGGCATGTGGGAGGAAACCCACGCAGACACAGGGAGAACTTGCAAACTCCACACAGGCAGTACCAGAATTGAACCTGGGTCACTGGAGCTGTGAGGCTGCGGTGCTAACCACTGCGCCACTGTGCCGCCCTGTATTTTTAATTCCAGATTTATTCATTGAATTCAAATTTCACCATCTGCAGTGGTGGAATTCGAACCTGTGTCCCCAGTGCATTAGCCTAGGAGTCTGGATTACTAGTCCAGTGACATTACCACTACACCACCTCCTACCTAAAGCCATTAATCCTTAAATAGTACAGACTTATCTGTTTAAACATTGGAAATTGAGAAACTTTGAATGCAAAAACAAAAGCAATATGTCTTCATACTTCGGTATAACTGGTACTAAGAGTAGGATTCCAGTTACCAACCTGAGCCAGACATTTTGGACATCTCCAATCACCCTTAGAACGTCTTGTAGGGGAGGAATTAAACAGAAGGTGTGGTAACTGTCATCACAGCCATCACACAGTAGAAGTCGATTCCTCTTCATTACCTTGTCCACATATTAGGCAAACATACAGGTCCACCTACAAAGGAAAGAAACAAACAGAATTCAGTCCACGCCAGTTTTAATGATCTACACAAGACTCCTTCCACTCTATTTATTTCATCTAATCCTATAAACATATAAAATAAAAGCAAAATACTGCGGACGCTGGAAATCTGAAATAAAAACAAGAAATGCTGGAACCAC
The DNA here is from genome assembly GCF_036365525.1 of Heterodontus francisci. NCBI lineage: Eukaryota > Metazoa > Chordata > Chondrichthyes > Heterodontiformes > Heterodontidae > Heterodontus > Heterodontus francisci. Next base: position 15,400,205 of record NC_090395.1, read on the forward strand.
TCAGCACGTCTGGCAGCATCTGTGGAAAGAGAAGCAGAGTTAACGTTTCGGGTCAGTGACCTTTCTTCGGAACTAGCAAATATTAGAAATGTCAAAGGTTACAAGCAAGTGAGCCGGGGGTGGGGCAAGAGATAACAAAGAAGGTGTAGATTGGACAAGACCACATAGCTGACCAAGAGGTCATGGAGCAAAGGCAAACAATATGTTAATGGTGTGTTGAAAGACAAAGCATTAGTACAGATAGGGTGTTAACGAACTGAGATTGAACAGCAAGTATAAACATGAAAAAAAAAAGTGGGTAAGCAAACTGAACAAACTACACTGAAATGAAACAAAAGAAAAAAATTGTTAAAAATGTAAAAAAGAAAAAGTAACTAAAAATAAAAGTAAAATGGGGGCCCGTCATGCTCTGAAATTATTGAACTCAATGTTCAGTCCGGCAGGCTGTAGTGTGCCTAATCGGTAAATGAGATGCTGTTCCTCGAGCTTGCGTTGATGTTCAGTGGAACACTGCAGCAAGCCCAGGATAGAGATGTGAGCATGAGAGCAGGGGGAGTGTTGAAATGGCAAGCAACCAGAAGCTCAGGGTCCTGCTTGCGGACTGAGCGGAGGTGTTCCGCAAAGCGGTCACCCAGTCTGCGTCCTATAAACATATCTTTCTTTTCCTTCCAGCCTTGTGCAATTATTCAGCTTCCTCTTAAATGCATTTATGCTATTTGCCTCAACCGCTCCCTGTGGTCACAAATTCCACCATCTCATCACTGACTAAAGTTTCTTCTGAATTCCTTGTTGAATTTATCAGTTAACACCTAGCTTTGGACTTCCCACAATTGGAAACATCTTTTCTATGTCTACCCAATTAAAACCCTTCATAATTGTAAAGACCTTTATCAGATCACCTCTCAGCCTTCTCTTTGATTCAGTCTTTCCAGAGAGCTTTGCACTCTTAGTTCTGGTACAATTCTTGTAAGCCTTTCTTGCACTTACTGCAGTGCTTCTATAGCTGTTATGGAACAAGGAAAACAAAACTGTGCACAGTACTCAAAGTGTTGTCTAACCAAGGGTCTACACAAGTTTAAAATCATTTCCCTGCTTTTCAATTCTATTCTTATAGAAATGAACCCCAGTGCTTTGTTCACACATTTTATGGTTATAGTAACCTGAATTGCTATTTTTAACAATTTGTGTATCTGTACCCCTAGATACCTTTGTGCCTCTACACCAGGGAGCCCAACCTTTTTGCATGGTGGGGGCCACATTACAAATTTTGCCCTACATAGGGGCAGGTGACCAAATTTCAGAAGAATTAAAAATTTATCTTACTATCAAAACAACAGATGTGCATTTTTGTGAAGCTTTAATGAGAAATCTAATTTATTGACTTACTTTCTCATCAATGTACTGAACACTGATTTAGTGACATACCTGGCATTGTTGTTGCTTGCATAAGTAGTCAATCTCTGCCCACACACTTGATGTAGAAGCAGAGTATTCTGGATAGATGCCCATCTGTCAGGAGAGACCTTGATCTTTCTCCCCCCTCTCTGTGTCCGTCTCTTTCTCTCACCTCCCCCCACCTCCCCACTCTAGGACTAGGGGAACACAGACTGAAAGTTTTGTGCAAAAGATGCAGGGGGAATATGAGTAAGCACCTTTTTACACTGCAGGTGGTAATGACCTGCAACACTCTGCCCACAAGGGTGGGTGGAAACGGAGACGATCAACGAATTCAAGAGAAAAATTGACTTGCAGGGCTACTGGGATCAAGCCAGGGAGTGGTACTGACTGCACAGCTCTGTGGAGAGCCCGCATGAACTCAATAGGCTGAATCGCCTCCTGCTGTGCAGTAAATAAATGACTCTCTCCCTGCCTCTCCCCAATCCCGTCTCTCTCTCTCACACCCTCCGCCCCATCTCTCTCTCTCGCTCCCTCCGCGCCATGTCTCCCTCTCGCTCTCACACTTCCCCCACCCCATCGCCCCCCTCACTCCCCCCACCCCATTACGCCCCCTCACACATTCTGCACCATGTCTCTCTCACTCTCCCCGCCCCATGCCTCCCTCTTGCTCTCTCTCCCCCCGCCCCGTCCCCCCCCCCTCTCTCTCTGCCCCGCCCCATGTCGCCCTGTTGCTCTCACAGCCCCCCACCCCATTACCCCCCCACTCGCTCTCACTCCCCCGCCCCATTACCCCCCTAATTTGCTCTCACTTCCCCCGCCCCATGTCCCCTCTCGCTCTCACTCTCCTCGTCCCATGTCTCCATCTCGCTCTCACTTCACCCCCCCCCCGCCCCCGTCCACCCCACCTCTCACGTCCCCACCACCATTCCCCCTCTCACTCTCTCCCCGCCCCACGTCTCCCTCTCTCTCACTCACTCCCCCGCCCCACGTCTCTCCCTCACTCCCCCCTCCTTCTCTCCCCCTCCCTCACTCCCCTCACTCCCCCCTCCTTCTCTCCCCCTCCCTCACTCCCCTCACTCCCCTCACTCCCCCCTCCTTCTCTCCCCTCACTCCCCCCTCTCCCCTCCCTCACTCCCCTCACTACCACCTCCCCCCCTCTCTCACACTACCCCCCTCCCCCCCCTCTCTCACACTACCCCCCTCCCCCCCCTCTCACACTACCCCCCTCCCCCCCCTCTCTCACACTACCACCCTCCCCCCCCTCTCTCACACTACCCCCTCCCCCCCCTCTCTCACACTACCCCCTCCCCCCCCTCTCTCACACTACCCCCTCCCCCCCCTCTCTCACACTACCCCCTCCCCCCCTCTCTCACACTACCCCTCCGCCCCCTCTCTCACACTACCCCCTCCGCCCCCTCTCTCACACTACCCCCTCCGCCCCCTCTCTCACCTACCCCCTCCCCCCCTCTCTCACACTACCCCCTCCCCCCCCTCTCTCACACTACCCCCTCCCCCCCCTCTCTCACACTACCCCCCTCCCCCCCCTCTCTCACACTACCCCCTCCCCCCCCTCTCTCACACTACCCCCTCCCCCCCTCTCTCACACTACCCCCTCCCCCCCCCTCTCTCACACTACCCCCCTCCCCCCCCTCTCACACTACCCCCTCCCCCCCCTCTCACACTACCCCCTCCCCCCCCTCTCTCACACTACCCCCTCCCCCCCCTCT